>NC_139223.1:97787732-98367732 GCF_055691185.1 Crinia signifera | reverse complement strand
GTTCATAACAATGATCAAGTATATTTATAAATCATTTATTATCTATTAACAGTTATATACAGTATGTAGTGCACACATATTACACAGCACTTAAGAGAGTATATTTCAGTCTTTCACATTAGTCCCTGTCCCAGTGGAGCTTACAATTTATATTCCTGATTATATGGAGACATACACTAGAGAATAAAGACTTTTAAGCTCCATTTTTGTCAGATTAATTAAGTATGGGTTTTTTGTTTTTCTTTGAATGTAGTTGGAAATCAGGGAAAACACCTGCACAAACGTCACTCAGGTAGTATCTTGTCCATGAAATATACTCATGACTACAGGGGTTTGAAGCAGAAATATTAACCACTGTGCCAACTCTAGCAAATGTGAACCCTGGTATGGGATTTCCACTACATTTTTTACCCTAAAAGGACATTAATGCAAAATAAACATGACGTTCCACCCAATTGGGGACCGTAATAAATGGAAATATGTACAGTAACACAGAAAACAAAGCTGAAAAAAGATTCTCATCAATGTTAAACAAGGGGGAACCAAAATGAATGGCAGGTGATCATAGTGAACACTTCATGTTATAATTAGTGTCAGATTTAAACAAAAAATACAACTTTAATTCTATTTTTTGCAACCCTCCTCCAGTGTAATGGGTGTTGGACAACCGTCCACTATTAATTTCTAAGATTATAGCCAGCATTGGTATTATTATAAGCTCCCTTCATTCTCACAGCTCTCAAACTCATAAACCCAAATGCACGAGTAACACATCCTCTTCCAGTTTTGGTCTGCCCATTTAATTGCAGCTCAGAGCATAGGTGGCAGAAAGAGGGAAGTAGTCAGGTGGTGCTAAATCAATAATCAATATTAATAAGTCTTTAGTGATAAATTAATTTATACAGTGTTATGCAAACTATATCCTTTCTAAACTAATATTTTGTTGTTTTAGACCTGCTGAAGAACCAACTACCTGGACCGGTTATTTTGGCAAAGTAATCATGGCTTCCACCAGTTATTTGCCCTCCCAAGTAACTGAGATGTTTAACCAGGGGAGAGCTTTTGCAACTGTTCGTTTGCCTTTTTGTGGTTACAAGAACATCTGTGCATTGGCAGTGTAATTTCATTCTCTTCTTTATTTATATGTGTGTTAAGTAGCACTTCATGCTTTTGATTATCCTATTAAATTATTATTACTACCTCCACAACATATCATGTTAGTATCTGGGATACAAATAGGTATTATAATGTACATCCTTATAAAAAAAAACAAGCCCGTTCTAAACACACATTTGTTGTTAATGGTATAACAGAATGTAATACACACTCTTATGTTTAACTAGTGAGCAAGACTTGGTGTGTACTGCAAAATATGGGGTCCTACACTGTTCTGACCTCACTTGCTTGTGTTTGTGGCATTTAGATCTAGGAGAAAGGTGTAGATGGTAATTTGTCATTCAGTAATGAAGTATTAGGATTTAAAATGTGAACACAAGCTATATATACAGATTTGTCCATGTACATCTAGCCTCCTTTCGCATTAAACAGCCCTTCTAGTAGCGCTGGGCATCTTTTTTTACTATTTAAATGGTCTAGTGTTCATTCTAGCACCCTGCACCTTTCAAAATATGTGCAGTTCCTCTTTCCTGCCTGAGGTGTTACTGCCTGCTTTGGTGCTTCTAGTACAGTCTGCTGTGTATTGAGATATTGACCAGACTCTGCTTTAAAAGCACCACAGCAGACAGTGACACATCAGGCAGGAAGGAGGAACTACACATAATTTGAAAGGTGCAGGGTGCTAGAATGAACACTATAGTCTTATTTGCAAAATGAGTGAACATAAAAGCAGATTCTGCAGGACATCCTCCCCCAATAACTCCATCACTGTTGACAACACATTACTCTTTTCCTGTCCCAGCTCTGCTGCATGGGTGATGCTACTCATGACTCCTCCCTCACCTTTGCCCCCCACATCCAATATCTAGCTCAATTCTGTTGGTTCCAGCTATGCAACATCACTCGCATCATGCCGTTCCTCTCCCAGAGTGCAATTTAACTTATTATCCATTCACAGGTCATTTCACAGATTGACTATTGAAACATTCCCCTCACCGGCATTGCAGCTAGATTTATCTTTCTCTTCCATCACTCCACTTCTGCCAAGCCCATTCAAGAAAATCAATGACTCCTATTTTCTTACAAAATCCTCTTTAAAGTCCTTGCCCTCATACAAGACCATCTCATCAAACAATCATTGATAACCCATACAAGATAAAAGAATCGAAGATGGTGCAATACAGTTTTAAATATAAAACATTAAAATACAGAAAACATGGATAGGTAGCAGCAGACTCTCACCATGAGGTTTGGTCTACAAGCCAAATTGCAGATATTAAATGCACATGCGTCCCTGGAACCTCCACTTGATTGATTACCTCAGCGTCCATGCCAGATGCCATGTGTGTCCAGTGCAATTTATTTAGGGATATATATACCCTCTATTAATACCACACCAGGTGTTCTTCAGGGGGACCCTGCCTACTGCATGAGCAATACAAGCTGTTAAAATACCAAAAGTACTGTTGCTGGGGCAACAGATATCCCTACAGGTTATCTAAACCTATATTATATAAGGGACCAAAACCATTCATTTTCGCCCATAATCACATTGTTCATATATCAATGATGATAAGGATGTAATGCGCTGAATGGAGAGTAAGGTGTTAAAAGTGCCATCACACTACATTGTATTTATTATATTTTTCCTACAATCGGTGCCCTTTTTTTTCACCCTTTGTACATTTTCTCTATTTTCTCATAACTCTTGTCATTCTATATTAAAAGATCGAAATAAAAGTTAAGTTTTAATTAATTTCATATACAGATGGGTCAGGTCCCATCCTGGCTGGCGGGTCGCCAGAACGTCCGCGCTGGCGACCCGCCAGCAGCCGCGCCAGCGAATACACTGAGACGCGCGTGCGTCTCAGTCTCGTCGCCAGCACGACGGAAACCCTGTCCGTCTCCGCCTCAGGGAGACGGACAGGGTTAGGGGGGGTTAGGGGGGGATGCGGGCAGGCGGCGGGGACCCCGGGGGAACGGATGGAAGCGCCGTCGGAAGGGGACGCGCGCGCCTCTCGTGCGCGCGTGTCCCCTTCTCACCATCGCCATGGCGCTGGCGGGGGATGGCGGCTGGCGACGCCAGCGCCATCCCCTGCCAAGATGGGACCTGACCCATCTGTACACAAAAATAAGAATGCGCCCACAAAGCTTCTTTCTGTCTTGTGTTTGCCTTCTCCTGAGCAAACGAAACCCCCACTGAACTAGATGGATGCAAGTATTTATTCAGCCTCACCTACTATGTAACTATGTATGTAGTGAGGACTTGATCAACGTACTACTAGAGGCTTGTGGCTAAAGCTGGAGATAAGTGTGTGGATGAGGGTGGTCGCTGAGTGTTTGAGTATGTGAGTGAAAAGTGAAGAGAAGAGGACTTTGACAACAGGAGTGAAGAGGGCCCTGCTCTGAGGAGTTTACAATCTAGTAGGAAGGGGAGACAGGCAGATTACATGAGGTGCAAGCAAGTGGGAGGTGCCTTGATAGCAGGATGTAAGCAGGCAGAGATGGTCAAGGCATGAGGCAGGGGGTCAGAGGACCAGCCTCAGGACTGGGTTATGCAGTGGAAGGGTATGCTTTGATGATTAGGTGAGTTTTTAGTGCCCATTTGAAGCTTTGCAAGGTGGGGGAGAGCCTAATGGAGCGAGGGTGTGCATTCCACTGAAGGGGTGCAGCATGGGCAGAGTCCTGAACTCTTGCAAGGGAAGCAGTGATCAGGGTGGAGGAGAGACGATGGAGGGTGTATAAATGGAGATATATGGAGCAATGGAATTAGAGATGTCCCTGTATGTGAGTGTGAGGTGTTTCAAGAGGATTATGTAGGGAAATGGGAGACAGTGCAGATTTTATTGAATGTGAGTGGCAGAAGTGAAGCAGAGGAAGATGAGCCTGGCTGCAGCGTTAAGGACAGATTGGAGAGGAGCCAGTTGGTACCGAGCAAGACCAGTGAGGAGAACATTGCAGTAGTCGAGCCTTGAGATGACCAGTGAGTGGATGATAAGCTTAGTTGCACTCTGGGAGAGAAAAGGCCTGATGCAAGCAATGTTGCGTAGTTGGAACTGACAAGAATGGCCTAGGCAGCGGAGTTGGGGTAGATATTAGTAGGTGGTGTAGCTCTTGGTGGGGGAAGATAATGAGTTCAGTTTTGTCCATATTGAGATTCAGAGAGCACTCAGACATCCAGGAGGAGATGGCGGAGAGGCAGTTGGAAACCTGAGCGAGAACAGTAGGGGACAGATCAGGAAAGGAGAGGTAGATTTGGGTGTCATCAGCATAGAGGTGGTTTTGGAGGCCAAAGGAGTTAATGAGAGCACCCAGGGATGAGGTGTACAGGGAGAACAGAAGGGGGCCAAGGACGGAACACTGAGGGACACCGATAGGGAAGGTGGTGAGGTGGAGGCAGAGATTGAGAAGGAACAGTTGGTGAGGTAAGAGGTAAACTAGTCAAAGACAGTGCCAGAGAGACCAATGTTTTGTAGTGTGTGGAGGAGAGGGTGGTCCACAGTGTCAAAGGCAGCAGAGAGAAGTGGCCCCTGGATTTGGCTGACAGCAGGTCATTGGTGACTCACCAGGGCAGTCTCAGTGGAAAGGAGTGGGTGAAAGCCAGATTGAAGGGGATCAAGAGAGTGGTTAGAGAGGTAGCTGTAAAATACCTGTAAACCATCCGTTCAAGTAGTTTAGAGGCGAATAGGAGAGGAGAGATAGGGCGGTAGCTCATGTGTGATAAAGGGTCCAGGTTGGGTTTTTTAAGAATAGGTTGAGACCAGAGCATGTTTGAAGGGTAAGGGAAATATGCCAGTACAAAGGGATAGGTTAAAGAGGTGAGCAAAGTGGGAGCAGCCAGGGGGGAAGAGGGAAAGAAGGAGATGGGAGGGGAGGGGGACAAAGGAACAGGTAGAGGGGGAGGGAGGATGAGCTGAGAGAGTGGACTTATAAATGGTGCAAGTGAGCTGACACAGGTACAATGCAATGCTGTTATTGTCAGGCATAATTTTTTGCAAAAATGCATCTCTGTGAATAAGACACACAAGCAGACTGCTGATAAAAATATATATTGGCATGCCTATGATGTTAAAGGGAAACCAGTTTTCAACAATACACCAAAAAACTTGGCATCAAAACTTATGGAGATGTTTTAATTTAAGATTAACCTCTACCAGTTAAACTTTATTATGTGACTGGGACGCTCGTGCGTCCCAGTCTGATGGAGTCCCTCTCCGCCAGCGGGGAGGTTCTGTCGAGCAGCGGCAATGAAAGAGAGGGGCTCCATCTGTGGTTGATGACTATAATTTTACAGTGTTTTCGAAGAAAACGCTGTAACGTAGCATTTCATATGCAATTGCAGCAATGGTCACACACAGAATATAAATATAGACAATGATGAAACACTCAAACACTATGCGTTTCTAATAAAAAATTAAAACTATTTTATACAATACATTCCTTGTGCGTGGATTCACAGATGATGACAAAGATAAACTTAAAATTGCTACTTTTTCCCTCTCAATTCTTCATAAGTAAAGACCTCATCCTCCACATCATCTGTGAATCCACACACAAGGGACGTATTGTATAAAACCCCTGTTTTTTTTGTTTTGTTTTATTAGAAACGCACCGCATAAGAGTGTTCATCATTGTGTATAGATTTTTGTTTTTTTCTGGAATATGGTAATGTTCCTTGATGAGACTTCACCCTAGGCTGCTCTTACTGCACCAATTATTGGGATCCATCAAATCTCCGTTTGCACACAATATACTGTAGGCATGTCATTTCAATCCTAAAAAGTCCCACAAAAGACACTAAGTGCACAGAGTAAGTTCATGACTTGGCATGACTAGAAGGGCTGTTTAACGTGCAAGAGGCTAGATTATGTGGACACATGTATACTAAGAATTTTTCATCTGTACAAAAAAATAAAAAAACTGGTTACTATTGGTTACACCACCTTTGTCCTGTGTACCCCTATGCCAGGGGTAGTCAACGTGTACCTCTAACTTCCATCGAACTACACATCTCACCATGCCTTTCCACAGTTCTAGCATGCCCTAATAGCAGAATAATGGTAAGACATGCTGGGATACATAGAGCCACGATAGTTGGAGGGCTGCATGTTCAATTCTTTGCTCTACACAGTTTATTTAAAGCTTTGTAAGGTGGTGGTGTAGGTCTAATTTATGTCAAGCTTACATATTGTCTTATGTTCACTTTAAGGATTCAAAAGATCCCACGTCTACTAGTTGGTGCAGCAGATGGTTATCTTTACATTTATAACCTTGACCCACAGGAGGGCGGAGAGTGCACACTAATGAAGCAACACAAGTAAGAAAATGTTTTTCTTTTTTTATAGTCTTTATTTGTGGAATTTCTTATTGCTTCTGTGACTAATACCACTTCAGTGGCCCCCTCTCCCCACCCAGCCACACACCTGTCACTGGCAGTTCCTCCCCTAGCTCCCTAATTCGGCAGCAGCTACTGGGCTGCCGCCCCTGTCCTACTTCAGATGTCCAGACCCTTGTTGGGACCATTTACACCGGCCTCTACCCAGGTCCTAGCCATGTTCATCCCAGGTCAGGACCTGGGTAGGAGTCCTGTGTAAATGGTCACGGGTTGACCCCATTTACACTGCCTCTGACCCACCAATGACCCGAGTTTTTGCTGTGATGTAAAAGGGGTATAAATCTTACTCCTCCACACAGCAGTAGTACTTGTTAGAAATGACTGTATGAGCATAGAGCAATGTTTGGTAAAAAAAGCTTGTAATTCTCTGTGACAGTGGAAAGTAAAGGGACTGCGGTGCTGACAATGATGAGTGGTATTTTGTTCAGCTGCACTAATTATGGACTTGTGAACGGAAATATTGTCACTCAGATTAGTAATTAAAAATAGGTGTGAAAATGAACAAGCAGACTTTTTTATTAAACACTTTGAGTGCCAATGTTGCTGTGAGAGATCCTCAAAATATCCATTAAAAATGCCAGCATCACTCAACACGACTGTTCCTTTTTTTTTGGTTGCAATATTTAACAAAACTTCAATTAATTGACTTGGCTGTATGTTTTTTTTTTTATTGAATAATTTTTATTGCTTTTCAAACAAAAACAAAAAAAATCTAAAGTATTTGCACAAGTAGTAGGGCAACAGATCAATAGGTGCATACAGGAAATATATATTAAAAAGAAGAGAGACGGTAGTCCACAAAGAGTGGGCAACCGTTCGCAGACAGGGATTCTTTTTGGAGGCACACTTTTAATTTGTTGAGAATAATGTATAATGAATGAGTTAAAACTTAACTTTTAATTCCAATATGTCTAAAATAGTGATAACTCTATTAAGTCATATGAAGCAAAATTAGCCATGTAGAATTAAACTATAAATAAATATTTAGCATATTTTCATGTGAACAAAAAAGATGGCCACTGATATATTTTCTCATATAATCTTGTCCAAATCAGTGGCAGTTGGTGGTGTTGTTTTGAATAAACATATAGCATAAATTATGCAAGTTTTTTTGAAACCTATAATAGGTCAGCTGATGACAGATCCAGAATATGTGATTTATCTATAAGTATTTGAAAATTATTAAATTGAGAATATAATATAGAGAGTCACATATAGTATACCCCTAGATGATGGTTAGCCGTATGTTGTAGAAACTATCACAGTATGGTAACTGGCACAGGTATCCTTTCAAGATTGGGAAAAGAGCAGTACAGTGAGTTAGAATCTAATCTTTCTGCTGCCCACCTTCTTCATGGAGATGAGCGGAAGGGGGGTGAGAGAAGAGTAAAGGCCCCCATACACTAGCCGATTTTGGTCAGATTTCGGCCAGATCAGTCGGATCTGGCTGAAATCGGACCAAAATCGGCTAGTTTTGATGTCCCCTCAGATCCGATGCACGGTCCCGTGTGCATCGGATCTGCGTCGGGTGGTCGGACAGTCAGCAATTGGCTGAGAGAGCGCTCAGCCAATCACAGGCTGCCCATTCATTGTATAGGCTTTTTTTTCTAGCACTGACAGCTCCCGGCTCTCTCTGCCCGGCTCTATGCCGCCTGTGTCCCCAGCCCCCCCTGCTCCCACCAGCAGCCCTGCTCTGTAGCCCCCCCCCCCTGCTCCCCGGGTTTTTTACATGTGATAAATCGAGACGATTTATCACATGTAAAAAATGGCACATCAAGTGCCAATCTAATCAAGCTCCCCTGGGGAACAGCCAGGGAAGCTCAGGGGGAAGTCGGAGGCGACTTGTCCTAAGGACAAGTCACCCTAGTGTATGGGGGCCTTTAGATGCACTGATGGAAAAAATAGCAGGTGAAAGGAGGACACTCCTGTAAGTGGTGTTAGGTCAGTCCTGATAAATATATATTAACCAGATTAGGATATATACAGACAGATGGATAGACATGTGTACGAGTCCATGCTCACAGTATTGAAGTGAGGATGATGGACGTCTCCCTTCCATAATAAGGATAAGTACTCATTATACATCCACCCGGAGGCACCATCTGAGCAGACGAGCACAAAAGAGAGAAGAAAAAGTGTAAGAAGGCACGATCATAGGTACATAAAACATCCTAAATCTGTAGCTCTAGATAATCAAAAGTATCACTGTCTTAACTAAAATAACATATTATACCAGTTAGCGGTAGTAAAAGAACACCTCCCAAAGGCACAAATCAACCCACCCAGAAAAGCCCCCACCCTGTACTACAGAAATGTGATATTGGATCATTTTCCTCAATAAAAAATGACCATGACTATTTTTTTTTATTAGGCCCCTATTAACTAGTCCAATTTGGCCTGTTTTCTTTAGATTCAGATGGATCGGAGTGACCAATTTGAAGAAAACAGGCCACGCAGGAGCTCCCACTGATCTGATGTGTGGCCCCGCATCAGATATGTCTGATTGATAGATCCTTGGTGCTGCATCAAGGGTCTGTCTGATTTGAAGCCGTCAGGGTCACAATGGATGGATTTTGTGTACATAAGATGCGATACTGTACATCTGAAGTACACAAGACCCAGTAAGATAGGGCAGCATGCAGGGAAGGGGGTGGAGAGACTTTCACTGTTGGACAGGATTATGTTCCCCATAGCCATGTCTGCGGTGCCTGGCAACTATGCCCGCGTGTTTCTCCCAGAGAGATGAGGCAGGAAGGGAAAAGCATCTGCAAGAAACATGGATCTGGTCAACCGCTGTGTAGTCTCTGTCCTCTCCCATGTAAGAGCTCGTGCCCGTCAGGTGGTGATGCAATTTCAGAGGATGACGCAGTGAACCATGTGGACCTAATGCTTGTGTCGACCTCATGACCTGTCAACTTTGTCCCATGTTGACCTTTCCGCATTTTGATCTAGTGGTGTCAACCTAATTACTGTCAACCAACATGCTAGACCTAATGATCCACACCCAGTAGGTTAACATCAAAAGGCTGACATTAACAAAAGCACTATGGCACCAATTAGTGTAACTCGTACCCTGACATGGCTCACTCCGTTGTGCATGGCACACTTTACCATTCTCAGTTTGAGTCTATGTGGATGGTAAAATATGAAATACCTGTAGTTAAAAAAATAAAAAAAAGTTAAAATTTTTATTTCTACGCTCTCCACCTATTCTCCCTCTATGGAGGTCGTGGAGTAGGGATAATAGCCGGTGGCCGTCGGGATTTTAACAGTCGTGATTCCGTCGTCGGTGTAATGACAGTCGGAATCTAGCACCCATGGTAGGGTTCCCTAAAAAGAAACCTTTATATATGGGGTACTAACCCTTTTCATGTAAGCAGAGTGTAAGCATTCTGAATATCCTGTTGATGATCAAGGTGATCCCATAACAAAAATCCACTAACTTCTCACTTGCAACATAGAAGAAAGTGTCCAGTCTTTGTGGTCCCGTGGGATTCCCATATTTACATAGACTGTGTGTTTTTTGGGACTACTACATTATATTTGTTTTTCATTTTATTTGCACGTGACCGTATGAAATAACTGTGGGAAATAAGCGGTCCGAGATCTACACCTGGTAAAATACATCCTATTTTAGTGTGATTGATAATCAGTACCCACAGTAGAGCGCTGCCCTCCTAAAATTCTTTTTGTATATTCCTTTGTTTTGAACAGGTTGATAACTCCTGGTAAAGGAGGTTAGCTGCACTTTAAATTGCGCACCAGAAATCCAACCCATTTACCTGTATATGTATCTGCTTGTTATCACTGTTTTTCTGTGCTGCATAATGATGGGTTATAGGGAAAAGAGGAAAATTATCCTTCAGCATATGTTTGAGAATTATGGAGAATCCTCCCACACAGAGATTGTGGAAGAGAGTTTAGACCAGATTTTGTTAAGATTGGAAAAAAATCTTAAAATAGAAAGTGCATTATGGTGGGAGATAGCTACATTAGAACAATATGTAGCAGACAATAGTTATCAATAAGGATCCGACAAGTAAGGAAGAAACCAGAGAATTCTATACAGACTGGAGAAAAATCACAGAAGAATGTTCCTTTGCTCTGATCAATTTAATCATTAAAGAAAGAAAAAAAACAATTGAACATAATTGAAGGGGAAATTAACCAATTAACCAAAACTATAGAACCATCTAGGGGCCTGGCTGAATATGACCAACTGGAAAGGGATTTAGAGTGAAGAGGAAAGAAAAAGAAATTATACAAAGAAAACAATGTAAATATATGAGGGATAAAACCATGATTGAAACAGAAGAATTTCTGGAAAATTATGAAAGCGAAACATCCATAGAAACCGCCAGTTGTGACTGCCAGGAAGACATCCCGACACAATATAACTCAGAAAATGTAATGGAGAATAGACAAAAAGACCACCCAAGAAGAAAACCAAAATCGCCCTTTAGGAGGTTCAATATCATCAAAGAATGGAGATTTGAGGGATTTAATGATCACAGAAGAAAACCCCCTACATACAGAAGAGACTTCTCTTCAAAAACCCACCACTATAAATCATCTAAACACAACACCATTCACCACGGCAACCACAAAAAAGATAATGAATTCCTGATCCAGGACGAATGGAATGAAGGTGACCATAAAACTCCCTATAAAAGAACACAAAATAAATATCGAAGGAGAGATGCGGATGATACTAGGAAGAGGTACTTCACCCCGAAAGACCAGAGAGGAAGGAACGAGAGAAGACATCCCTATCACACGCAGGAAAGAAATGAAATAAGAAATGTCAGATGGAGAGAATCCATCAATGCACAACCAGATTCACCTTTTTTGGAGTATGGGAGAAAGAAAAAAGAAAGGTGGTAACAAAGAAGGAAAAACACGATCAGAAGACCAAAAGAGGAAAAAGGGGGAGAAAAAAATAAAAAGAAGAACATCGAAATGGAAAAAATGGGGACCCCACTACAAGTACCATAGAAGACCCCAAAGATAACAGAATCTTTAACCTCAGTAAACATATACTCGAACCAGAAGAGACGCCGGTATTAAATTACGGTTTAAAATATGCCGTGGATAACAGAATAGACAAATTTGGAACGTACATAGATGTCCAGAAATTTGTAAGGAACCTCTCATTAAAATGTTTCTTCGCAGGGAGAGAAGAAATACCCTGTGAAGAGAGAACCTTCAAACCCAAATCAAGCTTCAATCCCACCTTTTCAAAGGGATGCTATGTCGAGACCTTTCAAAAACTAATATGTGAGGATCTGGATAAGATGACACCAAAATTTTTCGAAAAAAAACGAATCTCAGTAAACGAGAGAGATGCCGTCAAAACATTACAAGACAGAGAAGACCATCATTAAGCCGGCCAATAAGGGTGGAAGCATAGTCCTTATGAATCAATGCTATTATGATAAAGAAGCATTCAAACAACTAAACGATAGGAATACTTACGGTCTACTATGAGATTCCAGATCTTTTGCTATACGGTTGCGTGGATCAAGCAACCATATAACAAAAGATCTGGAATCTCTGATCTCTAAATATAGGGAACAAAACATCATCACAGAAAATGAAGCAAAATTTCTCATTAATCCCAATCCATCGTTGCCAGTGTTCTATCTTCTTCCGAAGATCCATAAGAATACGAAGGAACCTCTGGGTCGACCGATAGTGGCGGGTACAAATTCAATCACATCGAATTTATCGGAATTCGTGGATTACGCCCTTCAACCAGTAGTAGTTAAGATAAGAGCCTATTTGAAAGATACCATCAACATAATAAATGTGATAGAAAATACAGAATGGGAAGAAGGGGATATTTTAGACACAGCAGATGTGAGCTCCCTGTATTCGATAATTGACCACAAAAAAGATCTTGAAGCAATAGAATTATTTTTGGAGGAAGGAGGAATAGAAAATGGAAAAATGAATTTTTTGAGAGAGGCAATTTATTTTATACTCGCCAACAATTTTTTCTGGTTTAACGAGAGGTTTTATAACCAAGTCCAAGGCACCGCGATGGGTACCAAATTCCCACCAGCAAATTTATTTATGGGCTGGTGGGAAGAAAACACCATTTGGAATAAGATTAAAGTATGGAGACGCTATATCGACAACGTCTTTTTGATTTGTTTTTTTTTATCATATATCTCTTTATCGATTTATTTTTTTTTTTTTACAGAAAAAAGAAAATAGATTAGATAAATTAAGTTTCAATCAGCAAGGTGCATATAACAATACATTTCTCTAATAGCGATAGCTCCATGGAGACAGGCTTCAAAGGACAATGACTGACCTTATAATCAAAGGATATTCTCCCCTAATAGTTTACCCCTTATGCAAGATCAGTGTATAGGATTTCTGTGTAAGCCTGTGTTTTAAAGGAAAAGGAGGAGGAAGAGAAAAACATTAAAAAATAAATTAAAAAAAGTGGATTTCTATGTAGCGTTTTGTGTTTTTTCTGTGGAGTGATCGTCTTAATCATTGTGTATAATTTCAAGGAAACTTTTGTATATAATTTCTGTGTGATCCAGTGCCTCACAAAAAGTGAGGGATTGGTAAATTAGATTTGTGTGTGCACCCTTCCAGTGGAAACTCTTGTGTAAAAAAAAAAAAAAGAAAAAAAAACAGTGAGAGATTTTTTTTTTTTTTTAAATAAAACAGAAAAAAAAGAGTGGATATCGGCGTTTACCATTGTGCATTTTTACTGTTTAGTGATCATTGTGTATGATTTCAAGAAACTATTTTATATATAATTTCTGTGTGATCTAGTGCCTCACGAAAAGTGAGGGATTAGTAAATTAGATTTGTGCGTGAATAGTTGTGCACCTACAGATGGAGCGGGCCTTATGCTTGCTGGCGATCCGCCAGCAACACGGCGCTCCGTCTGACTGAGACGCGCGTGCGTCCCCCACGCACGCGCATCTCGGTATCCGGGCGGCCGGGCGGCGAGGCGGACGCAATACTGTCCGCCTCCCGCTCGGGGGGGCTGGGGGGACCCAAGGAGGCTGTGGGGGGGTGCGGTCGCCCGGTGTGGGCACCGGGCGACCGAGGGAAGCACCGTCGGAAGGGGATGCGCGCGCACCTCGTGCGCGCGCGTCCCCTTCCGACACACAGATGGCGCGGGAGCAGGGAATGGCGATGGCGACGCCGTCGCCATCCCCTGCAAAGATGAATCCCGCTCCATCTGTATCCAATAGAAGCTCTTGTGGTAAATAAGTATTGTACAAATGGTTACTTTTAAATCTGTGTAATATAAGTGAGTGGGATATTTAACAAAAGGAGAAAAGGAAAAAGAAACAATAAAACAAAAAAATAAAAATGAAATAAAAAAATAAATAGTAATAATAATAAAAAAAATGAATATAAAATATAATTTAAAAAAATAAACAAAAAGGGTATAGGTAGAAAAATTATTTGTATCGTTACTTCAGGCCATCTATAGCCGAGGGGAGGGGGGAGGGGAAGCAATCCGTAGGATTACTACAGTGAGATTGAGTAAATTATCCGTATACCGAATTCATATAATAAGGGGATATTACATTAATTTCCATAGGAAATATTATTTGATTTAGATTACTATCAAGGTCAGACTAAATTCGTAGTAAAAATCTTACATATTATAACTATTACTTCCCCCTCTCTCTCTACTCCTCCCCTCTCTCAGTAATGCTCCTTTTCGCTGATCCACACAGAGCTATCACCAATCTTGTACACCTTAAAAAAAAATTATAAAATAAAAAAAAATTAAAAAAAATTGAAAGAAAAAAGGGAAAAAACAAACAAACACAAAATAAAATAGATTAAGTATCTCTCTATATATTTTGTGCCTGTCTATGCCTATTTTAACCCAAGTATCTCTAACTACTTATTATTTCACTATTCTTTTCTTACAAGTATATCCACTAGCCATGTATATCTACTCAAGGTATTAAAAAAAAAAAAATGTAATTAGATAAATTTGGCAACATTGTACAATACAGTATTCATAATCCAAGCCAACTATACGACCACAATACCATGTATAGATACTATATACTACAGCAGTGGTTCCCAAACTGTGTGCCGTGGCTCCCTGGGGTGCCTCGGGACACTTGTAGGGGTGCCCCGGGTTGGTGATCTAGGACCAATTGGAATTATTTATGATTAATTATTTATGGGCAAAACCAGTGCTGGTGGCTGCCAATCATAAAATGTATACAAATAGAAGCAAATCCTGCCCTTTACCACCTAACTGACCCTAGGAATCGCATAGAATCCCAATATAATTAATTTTCTGGGGGTCTAGGGGTGCCGTGAAAAACTATTTGATACTCTAGGGTGCCGTAATTCAAAAAACATTGGGAACCACTGTACTACAGTAAGTCTCACCCTTCATTATCTAATCGTCCGAAGAGTTCTCCACCTCTCTACTCAATCTAGATGCATTCCATCTACCCCATTTTTCTATAAACTTCCCGGTAGCTCCTCGTATTTTAAACATGTACCTTTCGTGACTCATTACCTCATTACCTCATTGACCAATGCTCTCCACTTGCTATGATTACTGTAGCTAGTGTAATAAGACATAATACATATCTATATATATTATTAGAATATGCTTCCTCCAAGTCTACACCAAAAAAACAAATCCGCGGGTTGATTATAGGAAGTTGTGGTTCGGTAAACCGCTCATCCTTCCAAACGGTCCCCCAAAAATCATAAATAATGGGACATTCCCAAATCATATGCCAGAATCCAGCATTATCATTTTGGCACCTAGGACATTGTGAGTTATCTCTAAGGCCCGCCCTCTGCATAGATGCCGGAGTCCGATAGACTCTATGTAATCTATAAAAGGATATTTGTCTGAATCTGATGCATGGAGTTGTATATTCTAATGACCTCAGGATCTGGTTCCACCCTTCATATGAAATGGCCCCTAAATCTGTTTCCCATTTCAGTCTGAGTTTAGCGATTTGGTCCGGTGTAGTTTTTCCATTTATAACTGCATATATAACAGATGTTTTCCCTCTCTGTCCTAAATTAGATAACATTTTTGTAACCGGTGAGTCTAAGATTGTCGGGGGACCCTGAGGGAACTGGGCTGTCGCAGCATGGCGCAGCTGGAAGTATCGGTATAGAGCAGTGTTAGAAACTCCAAACATATCTTTACCAATAGTCCATGAATAATCCAAAAGTTATCCTCAGATAATTTAAACATTTCTGAGTATGCATTATTAAACCACAGTGGTGTGTTTTCATCCTGATCTGCCCAATCATAGAATGTACAAGCAAATCGCCAAACCATTAAGGCTTGACGAAAGCAAATGTGGAAGTTAAACCGATGGTAATCCTGAAAGTAGGAACTGGAGGGGGGTAAAGGAAAAGGTGGTGGAACACTCCACCTGCTCATCTAGGAAACTTGCCACTGTTCTGTCCACCGTTCCCTTCACCCATTCCGACAAATGCGCCAATTGTGAGGCCACATAGTATAGTCGCAAATTAGAAAGTCCCAAGCCTCCTGATGACTGAGCCTTATATAGGGTTTTAATAGCAACTCTAGCTATACCATTATTCCAAATAAAAAATAATAGTACATATTCAATCCTATCAAATACTTTCTTTGGTATATAAATTGGAGAGTTCTGCAATATATACAAAAATTTAGGTTGGATAGCCATTTTTAATAAGTTAATACGGCCCAAAACTGATAGTGGCAATTTCCTCCCGGCATGAGCCCTATCGCTAAAGTTTTGAATGATGGGGTCAATATTTTGTGGTACGTACTCAGTGACTTGGGACGTAATCCATACCCCAAGGTATTTAAACCTTGATGTCCATTTAATAGGATAAATCATACATTCATAGTCGGGGATCTGACCAGATATAAGAAATATGTATGATTTATCCCAGTTGATCAATAGTCCAGAGAATATACCAAATCTCTCTATTATTATTTGGAATGCAGCTCTAAGAGAATTTTTCGAATCTTGCAGAAAAAGAAGAGCATCGTCTGCATACAGGGCCACTACATCCACTATCTTCTCAATTCCAATTCGGCGAACCTCCTCTGTACTTCTTAGTAAACTTGCTAGGGGTTCAATAGCAATTGCGACTAGTGCCGGAGAGAGGGGGCACCCCTGCCTAGTCCATCTCTCCAGTGGAAATATGTCGGATGTATATCCATTTACTGCCACTCTAGCTCTGGGATTTTTTTTTTTTATAGATTCTTTATTTTAAATTTTTCAAATAACAAGGGAGACAAAAGTACATGCATTTCGCACATCACAAGTACAAATGATAAGTAATATAACTATTTGTCTCGCATGTATCATAGAGAAACAAACAAAAAGCTGCATATTTTGCAAAAAAACAGAAAGTCTCAACAATTATTAAACAAGAGTAGGAGGTGGGGTTAAGGAGGGGTAAGACAAAGGGCTGATTACAGGCATGAAGGTACACTAACTGATACAAATGACTAAAGTTGAGTGATTCACAAGGGGAGTTTATATCACGTGCAGACAGGAGGATTTAGCGAAATGTATTCATTTGTGGATTTAAATTCAAGCCACGGTAACCAGGTGGATGCATATGTGGAATGTTTTTCTAGTGCAGAGAAGTAGATGTCCTCCATATGCATGTAGAAATCCACTCTCTGACACCATTCCCTTATCGTAGGGGCTCTAGCTGAGCACCAGTGGACGGGTACCACCGCTCTAGCAGCGTTGCATAAATGTTTCAAAAGTGAGTTCTTATATCTAGTCATAGGTAGACTAGAGTGTGAGAGGAGCCAGAGGTCAGGTCCGCTGGGCACATCATATCCCACTATTTTGGATGTCAATTTTATGATTGCATTCCAGAATGGGATTATCCGAGGACAGTCCCAACAGATATGTATTAGGGTACCTTTCTCCCCACCACATCTCCAACACAGAGGCGACACCGAAGGGTAGCACCTATGGAGCATGGTGGGGCATCTGTACCACCTGGTTAACAATTTATACTGGGTTTCGCCAACATCTAAACTGGTAGAACTCTGCGATATCATACCGCAATGCTTCCTCCAGTCAATTTGTATCCCCCCGGTGGATAAGGTCATTGTCCCATGCTTTACAGAATGAGGGAATGTTGGGAAATGTACCATCTAAGATGATTTTATATGCCCTAGATATGACATGTGTAGGTGCTTGATTCTGTGTACATAGTTTCTCAAAGGGAGTGAACTCCCTATTGAGATTTAACGTCTTGTCTTGTGATTGGATAAAATGGCGGAGTTGTAAGTAGAACCAAAAGTCCCTGGGGGGTATGTCTTCTGTTTCGCATATTTCTGAGAAGGATCTAAGTGTACTCCGAGAATATAACCAGTGCACCCTATCTAATCCCTTTTTCTCCCATCTGGCAGCGATCCCTCCAGATAGCCCTGGGGAAAAGGAAAGGTTGCCTATGACAGGTAGGAGCGGGGAGCTAACGGATGAGATATTATATTTAAACCTAATCGATTTCCATACCTCTAGAGTGGGGCCCACTGCGGGGTGTGGGATTTTCCCGATTTTGGGGAGCCATGGGACCTGTCTGAGGTTTAATTGTGTGGAGTAGGATTCAAGCGTCACCCACTGTTTTCTGCTAGAGTCTGGATGCGTCCAGTCCATTATCCTATAAAGGATTGATGATTGGTAGTAGGCCGATATCTGGGGTAATTGTTGTCCCCCTTGCGATTTATGTCTAGACAGGTGGCAATGCTTGAACCTGGGTCTCCTTCCCCCCCACACTAAGTGGCTGATTGCTTTATGAGTATCTATCAAGAAACGATGGGGAAGTCTAAGGGGTATCGTCTGGAAGATATACAGTAGTCTGGGTAGTACATTCATTTTAATTATATTCATTCATCCCAGCCATGAAAATCTCTGCGTGAGCCATTTCTCGTTTCAGCTTTTGCAACAAGGGGTCATGGTTAATGGAGGTAGTTCTTTGGAGGGAGGAGGGGATTAGAACTCCCAAATATTTAACATGTGATGGATGCCATTCGAATGGGAAGGTAGATTTCAGAGTTGCGGTTATTGCTGCAGATAGGGATATATTTAGGGCAGTGGACTTAATTAAAGTGAAATTTATTTTGAAGTTGGATAATCTACCAAAGTGATCAAATTATTTCATAAGATTTGGAAGTGAAGCTATTGGATTGGTCAAGATTGCGAGTAGGTCGTCAGCAAATAGGGCCAGTTGATGGTTCATGTCTCCCACCTGTAAGCCTGTGATGTTGGGATTCTGCCTGATCGATCGTGCCAAGGCCTCCATGCCCAAAACAAAGAGCAGAGGTGAAAGTGGACATCCCTGTCGGGTTCCGTTTGAAATATTAATCGGCTCAGACAGGATCCCGTTCACCCTAACCTGTGCCGTCGGGGCTCTATAGAGAGCTAGAATTTTTTGAAGAAACAATTCGCCCAGTCCCAACCTCCGCAATATCGCCTCCATGAAGGCCCAGTCCATGCCGTCAAAGGCCTTCTCCGCGTCAGTGGAGAGAAGCATCATGGGTGAGCTATTTGACTGAGCATGTGCAATTAGGTCGAATATTCTAATGGTGTTGTCTCTTGCCTCTCTTCCTGGCACAAACCCAACCTGATCAGGGTGAATTATCCCTGTCAAAAGCGGACCCAGGCGGTTGGCCAGGAGTTTGGCATAGAGCTTGATGTCTACATTTAGTAGGGAGATAGGTCTGTAGCTAGATGGGAGTGAGGGATCTTTGCCCTCCTTTGGTAGCACCGTTATGTGAGCTCCTAGGGAATGGCTAGTGAAGGGATTTTTGTCCGAGACTGTGTTACAAGCCCGTAGGAGCAACTGGACCAGTCGCTCCTTAAATGCCTTATAGTACGTAATTGGGAAGCCGTCTGGGCCTGGACTCTTACCGGAGGGGGAGGTTCCGATGGCTTTAACCAACTCATCCTCTGTAAAGGGGTCTTCTAATGCCTGGGTCACCTCCGTGGGTAGTCTAGGGAAAGAAGTGTTCTGCAAATACTGTTCCAACTCTAATTTATGGGCAGCCAGAGCATCCGACACGCGATGCAAATACTATACATGTCTGTATAGTATTTGTGAAAGATTTCAGCTATGTCTTTGCTTTTGGCATGTAGGTTGCCATTAGAATCTTTCAGTTTAGTTATAAATGAAAGTGACCTTTGTGCTCTAAGTGCCCGAGCTAGCAATTTCCCTGGTTTATTTCCCCAACTGTGGTAATTATGTCGGCACCACCTGAAGGCTCTTCGGGTACTGTCATCTAGCATATTATTAAGTGACATTTTGAAGTTCTAATAGTGTGTCACTGGTGTGGGATGCTTTATGAGTTTGTTCTAATGTTTTAATTTTGGATAGTAGGGCCAGACGACATTCGTTTTTTTTTTTCTTTTTAATGAGAGTACCCATCTGAATGCATTTACCCCTTATTACGCAGTTGTGGGCTTCCCAAATGGTTACCGGTGAGCAGTCATCTGTAGAATTTAGTGAGATATATTCATCTATAGTCGTTTCTAGTTGGGCTCCACTGTCGGGATCTCTGAGTAACTGTTCATTAAACCACCATTGCCATTGGGTAGGAGTTGAACATCAGAGTGAAAACATGAGTGTGATGGGGGAATGATCTGATCCCACCATTTGGTCAATGGTAGCATCTAGTATCAGGTCAAGATGTCTATGGCCCACACAGAGGTAGTCAATGCGAGAGTAGGATTTGTGGGGACTCGAGTAAAAAGTATAGTCCCTATCTGCTGGGTGGAGGAGGCGCCAAGAGTCGATTAACTGAAAGTCATGTAAGATTGACCTAAATTGTCTCGCCTGTTTCATAGAAGCCTAGATGTTCCGACAGAGGAGTCAAGTGCTGGTTCTAAAGTTCAATTAAAATCCCCACCCACCACCAAGACACCCTCTATGCAATCATCAATGGATTCCAGGCTATTTCTGAGGAAATGGATCTGGTTATGGTTAGGAAAATAGAGGTTTAGAAATGTAAACACTTGTTGGTCTATGGTGGCTTTTACCATCACCCCTCTACCATCTCCCATCGTTCTCTCTGTTATGTCACTAAGCCTAAGGTGTTTGGCAAACAAGATAGCTGTCCCCCTTGCTTTTGCTCCTGAGTAATTATTAAAGAAACCAGTAGGGAAGTGTCGGGAACTGAGACGGGGCGATGCCCCCTTCTTAAAGTGAGTTTCTTGCAGAAACACCACTTCTGCCTTCTCCGTATGTAGTGTATGTAAAAGACGTGATCTCTTTTCAGGTACATTTAAGCCCTTTACGTTATTGGACCAAATTTAGCCATTGTGAGGAATCTTGTACGAAAACCATTAAAAGGTCACCATCATTACCTGTATAAGAGAAAGGGAAGACTAGGGAAACACAAAAGGGAAACAAAATCTAGCAAGTTCAGATCTGCAGATCTGCATATGGTTTAGCTGGAATAGTAAACATATCAAACAATTTGTCCAGTCTGCTTGCATGAGGAAAAAAGTATAATGAAAAGGACAACAGTGTCAGTTTCAAGTGGTAATATTCTGCATTTAGAGCCATAGGCATCTACCATTAGCTCACAGTCTCAACAATCTACAGCAGAACGGGGCACAGAGGGGAGCAGTGAATGCGTCAACACAATTTAACATATTAATATTATATTTAGGGGAGCTGAGCTACGCTCGGTCGGCCATTTCTCCGTGCAAAAGCGTATGATAGCTCCGAGAATCACAAGCCATCAACACCAATGCTAGAAGACCATTATCTGCATGACTTGCAACATCTCATAAGATGAACACTTAATGGAAATTGTTAACCAGAGGGAGAGAAAACATGTAAAGGGATGGCAACAATTATCAGTAAATATGTATCTTAACATACTGTATGTCGCATCGAAAATGGATATGAATTCAAGTAAGGAATCATAATGTTCAAGTGTCCCTGGGTGTCTTTCCAGGCTGGTTAGATTTTGAGCGCCCACGGGGGGGGGGGGGGGGGGGCAGCTTTTTTCCAGGCCTCTCTCTGTGGTTGATGGGACAAAGGACACCTCCTAAGTGGGTCTAACCAGTTCGGCAACTTGATCAGCGGTAATCCAAGCGATCTGCATAATTGAGGCACGTCATCGTATTCCTGTAATACATTGCGAGTTCCCTCGTGCATCACCTGGATACTTAAGGGGAAGCCCCAGCTAAATTTAATCTCTTTTTTTCTGGAGAGCATCTGTTAGCGGTTTCAGGAGGTGTCTCTGTTGCAAAGTGTGCCATGATAAGTCTTGGAAGATATGGACCTGACAGCCATTAAAGTCTATGGTCGGTACCTATCTCGACTTGCGCAAAATGTCTTCCTTTTCATGGAAATAATGTAATCGACAGACTACATCGCGGGGTTTCTCTGAAGGAGGGCTTTTAGGGCGAAGAGCTCGATGGGCCCTATCAAACAGGATCTGCGTGTTTGGAGAGGCGCCCAAGAGCTCATTGAATATTTTCGTTAGAGCATCTGTGATGCCTTGGGGTGGGATATCCTTTGGCAGGCCTTTGATTCGGAGATTATTTCTGCGCCCTCTGTCTTCCATATCTGTGAGTCTGCGCGTAGCATCTGTGAGAGAGTGGGATTGACGTGATATCAGCTCATGTAGATCAGCAATTTTGGAGTTAAAATCATCCGCATGTTCTTCCAACTTTTCCACTCTGTCTCCTATTTGGGTCAGGTCTGTCTGTATGGTTGAAATTGTAGACTGGAAAGAGTCTTGGAGGTGGTTTTCCATTGACAGTAAATCTTGCTGAATTTCTTGGCGAGTCGGAAGGGAGCATAGTTGTGCCATTATGGCTGTCATGTCGATGGGGTCTGCTCCTGAATGGAGCGTTGGAGCACGTTGGCCCTTCTCTACAGTGCTGGTATCCTCCATCTGTGTATCTATCGCCTGTACGGGCCCAGACTCAGGTATGCGGTGATCAGTGTCCGGAACAGGGAGTGAAATGCTCTCGCTTGTGAAGGCTTGGATGTGAAAATTGTATGTTTTCTGTAGGAGCATCGTTTCGTCATGTGCTGGGGCAGTCAGGTCCAGAGTCAGGAATGCATTAGTGGTACAGGAGAAATGGCCGGATGATTTCAATGCAGTGACACAGTACACATTCCCCTCAGCGTGATAAAGATAGACCATGTTCACGATGGGAACAATATCATAGAGCGGAGGAGGGACAGCCATAGTCAGTGTTGTGCCTACAACCTTATGTTAAGGGATTTCTGGCCCACCTGCCAAGCATGGCCGGTGACCTACAGGAGGTTTATTTTTTATCCAGGTAGATAGTGTGCAGAAAAGGGTGTATATGAGAAAGGGGGTGGCTGGCTGTTGCTCCACAAGTTTGTTGGTCGCTCCAAGAGCTGTGTTTTACAGGGTATTAGGTACTACAGTGATGGCCAGAGACCTCAGTGGTTGCAGTTAGATGTGCCCAGTATTAATGCCTGCAGAGTACTGTGTAACCATGTGAGTAGCCCTGACAAGCAGTAGCAGCACTGCCAGTTTCCAGTGAGGGTGGCACAGTAAGGGGTATGAGGGTCTCACATGCCCAGAGGGCTAGGGGGCAAGGACTGGTTTGGGGTTCCCTCTGCAGTTAAATATATCCTCTGATTATAGTGTGTATTAATAAGTGCAGCCCAGTCCCGAATTGTGTAATCCAAGATGGCCGCCGCAGCTGCACTGAGCTCCAGCAGCAGTGCCTACAGAGCTTCTTACCTCCCTGTCAGCGGGGAGCAGGCTTCAAGATGTGGGTTATCCGGCTGCTGGGGAAGCCCCTGAGGTATGGCAGGCTGTGGGTGGGCAGGCCTCCAAAATCTAGGTCCCGGCTTCTCCGGGCGGGTAGGCCGCAACCTGCAGAGACCTAGTAAAAGGTCTCCCGGCTCTGCAGCAACTCTCACCCGTGTCTCCGGCACCTATGGGACATAAGTAGCAGGGTGTGAGGGGGATTCAGGTGTGGGGGAGGCACTTATTATGCTTTTTGCAGCTATTCGGGCAGGAGCTGTTGAAGAAAGCTGCTGTCCCTTGCTCCGTGCAGGCCACGCCTCCTTGCCAATATTTTTACATCTGTTGACAATAAAGAGATGGGGCGGTAGGATTCAGGGAGTGTGGGATCCTTGCCTGGATTTATTAGTACAACAATAGTAGCTTCCGCCATAGATGCTGGAAGGGATCCCCACTCATAAAGAGAATTAAACAAATCTAATAAATACGGGATAAAAAATTCCCTGAATATTTTATACATCTCTGTTGGTAACCCATCACATCCTTGAGCACTTGATGTAGGAAGTGACAATATGGCCGCTTCTATCTCCTCCGCTGTAAATGGAGCATCCAGAGTCTCAGCCTCCATACTAGATAATTGTGGGAGATCTATTGACTCCAGATACAGTTCTATTTGTATTTCAGAATATGAGGCCTTGGATGCGTATAGGGAAGAATAGAAATCCCGAAATACTTCTGCCACCTCTGATCCAGAACAGCATATCTGTCCGTTGGATTTCTGTATACCTTGAATTACATTACTATTGGCTAGATCAGCACGAGCCAGATACGACAAATAGCTACCATTTATTTTGGCCTGTAGATATTTTTCATGGCCAGAGAAGAGAAGCCCGGCTCCTAGACTTTTCATAAAAATAGTCTACCCATTCCCGTTGCATGTCCTGCCATAATACTCTATCAGCCTGTAATTTTGAGGCGAGGTATTGAGATTCCAGTTGCCGGCTCGTAGTTTCTAGCCTCTCCTCTTCTACTATCTAATTTAATTTTAGCTATTCACTTAATAAATAAGCCCCGCATATATGCCTTAAGGGCATCATGCCTAATAGTGGTATCTGCAAAAGTTGCATTTTCTATTTGGAATTCCTCCCAGGATGAAGCCATATCTGAACCCTCCCCCATCAGGGTCAGCCAGAAGGGATTAAGCGGTACTTATGTATTATCTGGACTCCCATGTTAAATGCACCCCATTTTTTCATACCCCTACTATCCAACTACGCATGGAGTTGATTTTATATAGTGTGGCGAGCGCAGCGAGCCACCGTGCCCGAAGCGTGGCGAGCGGACACGATCTCATAAGAAAACCGGGAGCCCAGATATTACATAAGTACCGATTAAGCTTCTAAAATTTCATACCCTGATCTGGGTGGTCTGAAATGCCTATTGAGAAATAATCTACCTTAGCTACATCTGGTATTAGATCCGGGAAAAGTAGAATCAAATCTATACGTGAAAGAGTATGAAAGGTTGCAGAATAACAGGAGAACTGCCTGATGTCTAAATTCCTTTGTCTCCACACATCAACCAAGCCCATTTCTGACACGAATCTAGCAAATGGAGTATGAGAAGAAGTTTGTGTATTATTTTTTAATGCTGTCTCCCGCCATCTATCTATACCTGCATCCATAACATTATTAAAATCCCCCATACATATTATGGGGGTCGTCAGTGAATTTGCAATGAATTTAACTGCTTGGCATAGGACTTCATTAGTGTATGGAGGGGGGACATATATGGCAAGTATATGTACTAGTTTACGATTGATATGTGCACGAAGGAAGACCTATCTGCCGTATGCATCTATCTCACTTTGTTCCAATTGAAACTGCACCGTTTTCCTTACAATAACAGATACCCCTCTTGCATTGCTGGAGAATGTAGAATGAAACATATGGCTAACCCATGGTTTCTTTAATGATAGTACTTTGCTGCCAGACATATACATTTCGGATAAGCATATAATATCTGCTCTGTATTTTCCAACCGAGCAGGTGTATTTCACCTAAACCATTGGTCATTTAAGAATAAAGGAAAAGGAGAAAAACAAAAAGAACGATACCCTTCTTAGAATACAATACCCTCATATTCTAATAGTAGATGAGATTATTTGTATATTTCTCTAGGGGTTACACTTCTGACCAGACCCTTGCAAATAGTAGCCATTGTACAGAAAAGAAGACACGCACAAAATGAAAAAATTATACCATACAAAACCTAAAAAAACCAACAACCCTACCCTTACCCTCCCTGTATAACCCTGAAATTCTAAGGTATACCTATGCCCCATAGAAGAGAAGAAAAAAAAAAGGGGGAAGAACTCAAGAAATAAACCCAAAGAACTTGGATTACGGGGTAGAGAAAGTAGAAGATCCCCTACACTATCTTCAGAAGGATCTCCTCTCTGTGCCCACCATATATTTAAGCCTGGTCCTGCTGAAGTGGAATTAAACAAAAGAGTACTACTGGCAGATGAGGAGGGGAAAAAAAAGTGGGATTGCAATTCTCGAGATACATTATAATAACTCATATCTTCATGTGCTTTAAGTTGGCACCATATTATTTCTAGGAGGTACTCCCAATAATAATGAGCGACAACATATTCGTAACAAATTTCAACGTAGAAATAGGGATTGCCATCCTCAAGATACATTATAACACATTATAATCATAACTCGTATTTCCATGTGCTTAAATTGGCACCATATTATTTCTTAGAGATATAATCAATAATAATGACTGACACCCTATTTCATCTTTAAAGAAAGAAAAAAAAGAGGGGGAAAAAAAAGGAATGGGGAAGGATTGCCATCCTCAAGATACATTATAACACATTGTAATCGTAACTTATATCATTTCATGTGCCTAAATTGGCACCATATTATTTCTATACCACCCAATAATAATGCGCTGCACCCCATTCCTAACAAATTACAACATGAAAAAGAGGATTGCCATCCTCAAAATACATTATAACACATTATAATCATAACTCATATTTCCATGTACTTAAATTGGCACCATATTATTTCTTAGGGTGTCGGTCATTATTATTGATTATACCTCCTAGAAATAATATGGTACCAATTTAAGCACATGGAAATATGAGCTATGATTACAATGTGTTATAATGTATCTTGAGGATGGCAATCCTTCCCTTTTTTTTTCTTTCTTTAAAGTTGAAATAGGGTGTCGGTCATTATTATTGATTATACCTCTATTTCAACTTTAAAGAAAGAAAAAAAAAGGGAAGGATTGCCATCCTCAAGATACATTATAACACATTGTAATCATAGCTCATATTTCCATGTGCTTAAATTGGTACCATATTATTTCTAGGAGGTACACCCAATAATTGTGCGCGGCACCCTATTCCTAACAAATTACAACGTGAAAAAGAGGATTGCCATCCTCAAAATGCATTATAACACATTATAATCATAACTTCCATGTGCTTAAATTGGCACCCTATTATTTCTTAGAGGTATAATCAATAATAATGACCGACATCCTATTTCAACTTTTAAAAAAAAAGCAAAAAAAAGGGAAGGATTGCCATCCTCAAGATACATTGTAACACATTATAATCATAGCTCATATTTCCATGTGCTTAAATTAGTACCATATTATTTCTAGGAGGTAAACCCAATAATAATGAGCGACACCCTATTCCAGACAGTTTAAAAAAAAAAAAAAAGGGAATACCATCCTCAAGATGCAATATAACACATTGTAATCAGGACTCGTATATTTGTGTGCTTAGATTGGCACCATATTATTTCTAGGAGGTACATCCAATAGTAATCAGCGACACCCTAATCCTAACAGATTTCAACGTTTAGCACACGATTGCCTCTCGAGCCAATTCTCGGCTTCTTTAGAAGAAGTAAAAAAAAATATGTAGTTTTGTTATAGACAACCCGTAGTCTGGCTGGGAAAAGCATTGAGTATTGAATACTACAATCGCAGAGTTTTTTCTTAACTTGTACAAACTGCGACCGGCTCTTCTGCACTTCCTGGGCAAAGTCCGGAAAGACAAATACATTTTTTTTCCGTCTAGCTGCAAAGGACCCTTTGTACGTGCCAGCTGGAGAATACTATCGCGGTCCTTAAAGTGTAGGAAACGTGCAATTAGAGTTCTGGCGGGAGCACCTGGTGGTAATGGACGGGCTGGGAGCCTATGTGCCCGCTCAATAGAGAATTGGGACGTGAATGCTTCTTTCCCAAATAATTGAATAAGCCAGTTCTCTAAGAATTTCTCTGGAGTAGCTCCTTCCACCTTTTCAGGAAGCCCAATAAATCTTATATTATTTTGTCTCAATCGCCCTTATATATCTGCCATTTTAGTTGGCATATTAGCCATCTGAATACACATATCGGTCATCTTGACTTGCAAAGGAGATACAATATCTTCAAGTGATGAAATTCGATTTTCCGTCTCGCCTACCCTATCTCAAATTTTTTGCAAATCTTGTCTTAGCAAGGAGACATCTGCTTGCACCTGCCCAATTTTTTCTGTAACTCTTTGTTCAAAAGTAGAAATGGCCTGCAGAATTTGTTGAGTAGATTGTGCTGCCTCTGTGGATTTAGAGATGTCTCCCTCCATTACGGAAGTTGAAAGGCTATAGTGTCTCCATGTGCTGAGCGAGAAAATTTCTCTAATTTTGCTGCAGCTACTGCTGCTGCCCCTTTCACCATTATAAAAAAAGTCCAGATGCGTCCAAAAGATTTTTAAATATAATTGACTTTATATTTGTACAGTCCCAAGGATGGGCCTGATTCAATTAACACCCACTCTGTAGCAAATTGTTAATCCAAAGCTGAAAGAGTGAAGGGGGAAGAATGTAGAATGTTTTTTTTGTTAATAGCCCCTTCTATATACTCTGTATACAAATTATGGCACCGCTTTTCCTTTTTTTTCAAGTCAGGGGGTTCATGCCAGCACATACATTTAGTAGTACTTATCAGTGTTCAGAGCCCTTCTTAAATCCAAGTAATTGCCTCCCCGTGGCAGCCCTTCAGCAGACAGGCATATGCAGGACAGGGAGAGGATTTCTCTTATACTGTGTCACATATCACAAGAGGCTTACCCAGCCTAAACCTCCATCTCTGTGCAGCATCCCCAGCATGGGAGATTCTCCCCACCACCTTCTCCCGGAGCATCAGCCAGTCAACCAGCACACTGGTCAGCCGGATGGTCATGGTCTGTTGTAGCCGGGCGCGTCGCGTCTATCACCCGCCGCCTTCTCTATTCCTGCGGCTTCCGGGGTAGCAGCTGACCGCCCAGCACAGAATCTAGCCAGGTAATCGTGGCCGGAAATTACCTTCACGCTAAAAAACCTCACGTACTTTAAGGGAAAACCTCACGTACTTTAAGGGAAAGATGGGCGGAACATGCCCGAAATATTAAGAAAGGAATGGATAATCACCTATTATCAGAACACTTTAAGAATTTTCCTAATTGTTCAAGTAAGGACATAAAACAAGTGGTAGGCATTAAAAAAGTAATGGGAAACTGGCGACAGAAAGGATGTGAGACAATCCTCGCACAAACAGAAATGAAGTACATCTATAATATGAGTACCCTTACCCCGAAGGGACTTAATGCGGACTTCGAATTCAAATGGTTTCTTTAATATGTCATCTAACACAAATCCATTAATACTATATGGATAATTTATAATTCTTAGTGAAACCCATTAGTAGTATCCAAGTTATTAATAAATGCTTTGTGTACTCCATTTAAATGAGGAAGGTCTGCATCCCATATCACATGAAAACATGGCCGTACGTTCCACCAGATATAGGAAATATGCGGTCCACTGTAGTCCTTTATGATAGGCCACTTTTTCACATATATGGCTATGTTCCAGGCTTTTTTAACCTTTAGAGATGTATAGCATCACGGAAGTTAAATTACGTAGTAAATGTTGCGTTCCACGGGATGCCAGGAAGGAGGTACTTGATACTACCATCCCCAATGTTAATATGGCCGTGCGTTCCATACCTAGTACCCCCGGTTTCATAACCACTGAATGGGGACCAGTCCGGGATTACACACTTCCCCATTACATACAGGATGTGCAACAGTAATAGAAGTACCACATGACCATATTTGGACTTCCAGGTTAAATTTTATATGCTGTATTTATATTAATTTGTTTATATTTGCCTATTTTTCTTCACATTGCATCATGAGATGTATTTTATGGATTTATGTTACACACTTTTTGAGATGTTTGTTAAGGGAATGAGTTGATTACTCTTTTTGTAGAACACGCCCCTCAATCGGGTATCCTGTACCTGAGGGTATATAAACCCTCAGGAGTAGAAGTGGCACCACCTTGAAAAAGACTGTCCTAAGGTCGAAACGCGTTGGTGGGGTGCCACTATTGTCTGACTGGTGTTTGTTACCGAGCTGTCCTGTACGCCAACAAACTGAGTGAGCTTCCCTGGTTTCCATCTGGCCACTTTTGGTTCTCTGGTGGTGTATTACATCTGGCACCGGTTTTGTATGTCATTTCATAATAAAAGAAAAACTTTTTTAATGAATGGAACTGGACTGAGAGAATTTGTGTAAAGAAACCTTGATGCGAGTACCACCATCTCTTTACACATAAGGGCCAAGTAAGCATTGTTGATCATATTGACACAGAAGGATTCCCTGAAAAGAAACCTTTTATATATGGGTTCTAACTCATTTCATGTAAGCAGAGTGTAAGCATTCTGAATATCCCGTTGATGCATGAGGTGATCCCATAACAAAGATCCACTAACTTCACACTTGCAACATAGAAGAAAGTGTCCAGTCTTTGTGGTCCCGTGGGATTCCCATATTTACATACTGTGTGTTTTTTGGGACTACTACACTATATTTGTTTTTCATATTATTTTCATGTGACCGTATGAAATAACTGTGAGAAAGAAGCGGTCCGAGATCTACACCTGGTAAAATACATCCTATTTGAGTGTGATTGATAATCAGTACCAACAGTAGAGCACTGCCCTCCTAAAATTCTTTTTGTATATGCCTTTGTTTTGACCAAGTTGATAACTCGGTACTCTTTACCTAGATGGGCGCCCGTCGTGGTGATCGCGGGTACATTTATGTCTGGCCGCGACGCGACCGACGCGATGCCCGCGATTTCCCATTGAAACCCATGTTAAACATGGAAATCGCGTCGGTCGCGTCGCGGCCGGCCATAAATGTACCCGCGATGCCCGCGACGCGATGCTCCCGATTTGCCATAGGAATCAATGTTAAAAGGCCCGATGGACACGATTTTACTGTTAAATGCCTCAATGGACCCGATTTGGCCATAGGAATCAATGTTAAATGGGCCACAGAGCCCAAATAAGCACAATTAACCCTTAAATGTCCCCCCAAATTTTTAACGCCACCCCACGATCCACGCCAACCCGAAGCGTGGCGAGCGGCGGCGGTACGCGTCCTCCGACCTTTTCATGCCCTACTATCCACGTCGGCGTGGAGTTGAGAATAGAATAGTGTGGCGAGCGCAGCGAGCCACCGAGCCCGAAGCGTGGCGAGCGCAGCGAGCCCCGCGAGGGGACGCGGATACCTTCACAGTTATACGCGTCCCCTCGCGGGCTTCACAGGTGTCCGTGGCGACGCGGACACCTGTGAAGCCCGCGAGGGGACGCGTCTACCTGTGAAGGTATCCGCGTCCCCTCGCGGGGCTCGCTGCGCTCGCCACGCTTCGGGCTCGGTGGCTCGCTGCGTTCGCCACACTATTCTATTCTCACTCCACGCCCTAGTGGATAGTAGGGCATGAAAAGGTCGGAGGACGCGTACCGCCGCCCCTCGCGGGCTCGCTGCGCTCGCCACGCTTCGGGTTGGCGTGGATCGTGGGGTGGCGTTAAAAATTTGGGGGGACATTTAAGGGTTAATTGTGCCTATTTGGGCTCTGTAGCCCATTTAACATTGATTCCTATGGCCAAATCGCGGGCATTGAGGCATTTTACATGAAAATCGCGCTCAATCAGCCTTTTTAACATTGTTCCCTATGGGAAAATCGCGGTCATCACGGGTAGCAGATTTTTATGTACCCGCGATGCCCGCGATGACCGCGATTTTTACCCCCGACGCCCGCGATTTCAATCGCTGGCGCCCATCTAGGTAAAGAGTACCGATAACTCTTGTTAAAGGAGGTTACAGTAGCTGCACTTTAAATTGTGCACCAGAAATCCAACCTGTATATTTTTAACGAGCAAATATAGTCCCTCTTGGCAACGAGCAAATTTAGTCCCCCTTGGCAACGAGCAAATTTAGTCCCCCTTGTTAAAGAGCAAATTTAGTCCCCTTTGGTAAAGAGCAAATTTAGTCCCCCTTGGCAATGAGCAATTTTAGTCCCCCTTGGTACCGAGTTATTTCAGTCCCCCCTGGCAACGAGCATGAAGCCCTTGGCATTTAGCATGAAGTTCCTAGCAATGAGCATGTATGAGCATGTCGTAAGTGGCACTTATGTATCAGATATGTAATGGGCATCATGTGTGACCTTATGTGTAATTGGCATTACGGTATTTGGCTTTATGTGTAATTGGTATAGTATGCTAAAATGTGCAATGGGCATTACGGTGTATGATATAATGTTAGGCCGCGCCCCCTTTTTGCCAATCAAGAGTCCTGCCTACTACAAATCGAAACATGCCCTTGCTCTGGGCACTGTGGCACCTAGCTACACCACTGGCTACAGTAGGTGAATAAGGACACCTCTGTATGTTTGGTTTTCTCACAAATAAATGTAACTACCAGTTAGGTTACTTTAAAAACAAACTAGCACTTGCTGATCTAATGATCTGTACATTATGGTGTCTCAATTGGTTAATATAATTGAATCATTATTTCCTTAGAGCAGTGGTTCCCAAACTTTTTCAGTTCAAGGCACCCTTTGGCACTCCATGATTTCTTTAAGGCACCCTTAAGCCGAAATAATTAGCAAACTCTCCATTTTTAAAGTAGTTGGGTCAAAATAACGCTATTAGTATTTTGATCAGCTAAAAAAATACTTTTTTCCAGGGGACCCCTAACTTTATAAAGTTGGGGTCCTCCTAATCCGCTGTTTCTGGGTCCCAGCACATATTATGCCTTTGATCTCCTCCCATCATTACTATGACTACAATGTCTACTGGAGGGGGGCAGAAGAAAGAGTGGAGCGAGAAAGGGGTGAGGGCGTTGGGAAAAGAGGGGAGCAAAAACTGAGGGCTGATCAGAGAAAGAGAAGGCTTCATGGTAAATGAGGGAAAGAGAGGTGCGAGATAGACAGGGTGTCAGATAGTGAAAGGGAGAGAAGCAAGAGAGGAAAGGAGTAAGAGTATGTTGGGGAGGGAGAGCGAGTGTCAGGGAGAGAAAGGGATGAGAGATGGAGTACAAGGGTGTCAGGGAGAGAGAGAGTGTGGGGAGGGGGAAAGAGAGAGGGGGGAAGCATAGAGATAGAGGTGGAGGGGAGAAGAGAGAGGAGAAAGATTAGAGGGAGAGAGAAAGATAGAGAGAGGTGAGAACGAGGGGGAATGAGAGAGGGTTGATAGCGAAGGGTCAGAGGGGAGAGAAAGAGAGGGGGCAAGAGGAGAGAGAGGGTTACAGACTGCCTAAGGGGGGAGACAGAGAGTGGGTGAAAGAGAAAAAGAGGAGTGAGAAAATGTAACAGTGAGAGGGTGAAAAAGAGAAGACGAGATGGGGTGAGGGGTGGAAGAAAAAGAGAGGGGAGTGGGTAAGAGGGGGTGAGGTGACGGGGTAGCGAGAAGTGGGATGAAGGATGTGAGTGGGTGAGGGGGTGAGGTAAAGGGGAAAGAAAAGGCAGGTCTCATTCTCACCACCATTTACCAGCACTGGCAGCCACTGGATCTTCTGCTCCCACCACCTCTGAAGGGGGCACCCGGCCTTCCCCCTGGGACACTTAGTTATGATAACATACCGGTCAGTGCAGTCCAGGCAGCGGGTGTACTGTCACCTAGTAGTTGCATTACCTCCTCTGTACTATTTTACAAGGCAACCCTATTCCCAGGGATAACACTTGCTCACATGTTGTGTGGCAGCCTACACGCTGCAGCGTTATTGCATCAATTGAAACTTATATTTGTTACAACCAGTACCAAATATAAGTTTCAATTGATGCAATAACGCTGCAGTGTTATCCCTGGGAACAGGGTTGCCTTGTAAAAAGTACAGAGGAGGTAATGCAACTACTAGGTGACAGTGCCATCACTACAGAGAACAAGGAGACTGAAGTTAGCTTCTTATTCGGCCAGCTGGAGGTTGAATAAGAAGCTGGCCGAATAAGCTAACTCGTCGGCGAAGTGGTGAAGAATGTGCTTTGCACAGTATGCACTGCAGTCTATACCACATGCAGGGAGCACAGCAGCCAACCTACCCAGAGACACGCAGAAGTCCTGGTCGGGTATTACCTTACACTGGGGAATGGTGGCGCCGCGATGTGTCGTTGTCACCAGGCACAGGTACAGAGTGGCTAGTGCTACCGCTGTCCTCCCGCACTGCTCCCTGGTCAGCAGAGAGGCGGGGAGTTGCGGGTGCGAGTGTGCGGATCAGTATGAGCCTCATACTGATCCGCACACTCGCACCCACAAGTCCCCGCCTCTCTGCTGATTCAGTTTACAAGCACAGCCACCTGCATACACCCCCAGAGTGCCGGCTGGTTTCGCACTCCGCACTGCCCTCCCCCTGTCAGACTTTGGTCATCCGGGCGCATCCCTCCTACACACCAGCCCCGGCGCCTGCGTGACGACTCGGCTTACATGCGCAACACGTAATTAAAAAATAAAAATTACATGCGGCTGCCAGCAGGCTGCCTCGTTAGGGCCATTGGCCGCGGCACCCCTATGACATTGCTGCGGCACCCTAGGGAGCCGCGGCGCACAGTTTGGGAACCACTGCCTTAGAGTATATATTAAGAGCTACTTCCATCTCTATAGTTTCAAATTGGTACATGGCCAGATTTGTCAGATCTGCCTGCACTTTGTGGCGTTTATTAGGCATATACATACAGTATTTCTCCCTTTTTTTTTTTTTGTGTTTTTATATATTTCTCCCTGTCTGTAGAATAAGTCTTACAATTGATTCCAATCATTAATAAATAAATGCAATCGTACTCTAAATCGATATCTCTAGTTGTGTTCCAAACAGATTGCAAAACCACTGAAAGCATTTGATTTCTTACCTTCATTGATTATACAGACAAACAAAAATATGATAAAATAATGTAGACTGTTCTTTTTAAACCAAATATTGACATCGATGCTTTGCATGTATACCTCTACACAGCAGTAAAAGTTAGTGGACATCAACGGTAACAAAAATAATATTTTTATTTTGATCAACACTGTGCTAATCATATATGCAAACAGGTGATTTTAGTAGGAAGAAACACTCTAATTTTGTATTTATACATCTATAAATTTAATCGGTACTTGTGTATTATCTGGGCGCTCGATTTTTTCGTCGCAGGACAAAAAAATCGTGTCGCATCGCATGCAATCATATCTGGGGTGGCGTTAACAATGGGGGGGGCGGGGCATTTCACATAGGAATCACCCATCAGGGTGGGTGTACAATTAAAAATCGGGTATGGGGGTGCATTTAACATTGTAATCAGGCATCAGGGTGCCTGTACAATGTAATATCGGGTATAATCGCATTATAATGGCATGCGATGCATCGCGATATTAAAATTGTACACTCTGCCCGGGAAAGGCTCAAAATCGGGTCCAATCGCATGCCTTAATTAGTGGCATGCAATGCGATATATCGGGCGCCCAGATATTACACAAGTACCATTTATTCTCAAAGTAATGTGTTCTTAAGAAAGAACTTTAAAATGTATGCACAAATGAATTTTGTAAAGCAACGGTACAGTATTATAAAAACACAGTAAAGTATAATGAAATACAAATAACCAATAAAACATTTTAAATAATAATTAAAAAATGAATTAAATGCAATAAATTCAGTACTGAATATAAAATGCTTCTTGCAATCTTTGAGTCGCTAATTCTATAGACTTTGTGTTTGATAATAAAGATTTTTGCGTCCATGAACTTGTGTATATGCTCTTTCCAATTTGTATATCCTTGTTAGATTTATAAGTGATGAATGATAATGTTTGTGACAACAAGTTAGGAACAGCAAGTTACCTGTCTCCTCTCCTGGAGACTGGGATGGTGGCTGAGGAAACTCCAGAGCTGTTCCAGTGCATGGGAGAAAGTGAAGGGTGCTCTGCTGCTGATTGATTACCGGCCCTGCACGCCGAGTGTGCACCAGCCAACTCCAGGCAGATGCCCCGCTACCTCCTCTCACCAGAAGATTGTAATACTCTCGAGGCGATAAGTTGGGTCCGCGTGCAGTTGGGTGATCTCTGCTGCTAATGCTGTCAACAACAATGTCCTAAGGGTCTTCTCTCCTGCGTTTTGCTCCTAAGCTGGGAGCTTTTTCAAAAAATGGTATATTCCTCTCCGGAACCCAATTTTATCTTCTGTTTTGGACTCCAATTGGTGCAATTTTAATTTCTTGCATCTCTTCTGAACCACCTCTCCAGTTCCACCTCTCACTATGGGGGTTATTCTAGTTCATTCTTTCTGACAAAATCCTTCTTAGAGGGACAAAACCATGTGCACTGTGGGTGGGGCAGATGTAACTTGTGCAGAGAGAATTAGATTTGGGTGGGGTTTTTCTTCAAAGTGAGATCTATATTGCAGTGTAAAATAAAGCAGTCAGTATTTTCCCTGCACAGAAACAAAATAACTCACCCAAATCTAATTCTCTCTGCACATGTTACATCTGCCCCCCCTGCAGTGCACATGGTTTTTCCATCTAAGAAGGATTTTGTCAGAAAGAATGAACTAGAATAAACCCCTAAGTTTTTTATATAGTGTATCAGAAACGTCTGTGATTAAGCATTTAAATATGTTTATAAGCGATTCATAAGAATAGTATTTAAAAAAGCTACATATATGTATATATTCTCAAAATAATTATAAATAAAATATAAATAAATATATAAACATGAACATATAAATTATAAAAATATATCTAACAATAAGTTAGAATCCCAACCGTTGACAGAAAAAGAATAACATTTTCTATGAACATATACAGTATATATATGGATCCATTTATTATTATATATATTTCACGGCCGTTGGACGACTGCGGTGCTTACCTGTCCAGGTCTGGCAGTGGTATCTGCTCCCCGTTCGCTCTACTACAGGCCGGGTGAGCGCTGCTGCTCTGTCTTCCCAGCTGCATCCATCCTCTTCTGCTGGGGTCCTTCGGCATGCACTCACGACAGGAGGACAGTGGTAGCTTCCCGTTCTCCGCTGGGCACCGCCATCTTGCTGTAGCCAGCTCATAGTGCTGGTCTCCTCCGGCGGGGCACCAATCAGGGATGGACCGGGGGAATAAAGCTGGTCCCTCTGGTGCAGTCAGGTGCCAGTGCTTTGTCTGCTTATCCCTAGGGAGAAAGCTTCGTCCTGAGCTCCAGCTTATGCTGTTACCTGTCCCTGCCATTCTAGTACCTGCTACCTGCACTTGTTACCTGCACCTGCAATTCTGGCACCTGCAACTCCAGTACCTGTTACCTGCACCTGCCATTCCAGTACCTGCTACCTGCGCCTGCAACTCCAGCACTTGTTACCTGCACCTGCCATTCCAGTACCTGCTACCTGCACCTATTACCTGCGCCTAAAATCCCAGTACCTGGTACCTGCAACTCCTGTTCCTGTTACCTGCACCTGCAATTCCAATACCGGTACCCTGCACTCGGAACCAGTTCCTCGTGCCAGCTATCTATTGGTTTCTCTTGCTGGTCCTCTGGGAGGATACATCTCCTTCTGCATCATCACCAAGTCCAGTCCAGTCTTCTGGTTAATCCTTCCGGATACATCTCCTTCTGCATCATAACCAAGTGTGGTCCAGTCCTCTGGTTAATCATTCTGGATACATCTTCTTCACCATCCACTCCAGTCCTGTCTACTGGTAAAGCCGTACGGTTTTGGCATCCTCTTCATTTCCTTCAGGAAGTCTACTCTCCACCTCCAGACTTTGCCTATGAGAAAGACTTTCATTCGTCCAGCTACTCTCCAATCACCCCCTGCCCAAAATCCACTACCTTCTAGACCAGTCTGATTCACAAAATACTCAGAGCCTGACCATATATTTTTTATAATTTATATATGTTCATGTGTACATTTTTATTAATATTTTACTTATAATTATTTTGAGAATATATACGTATAGTTTCTATGCACTCAACTTTTTAAGTATATACAGTAACTTGCTTCCACAAGCAAATTCAACACATGCTGATACATATATATATATATTTTTTTTTCAAACGATGGTTACTCCACGCGCCACATAAAGATATTACAAGTCCAGTGTAATATGACCTCCAAGTTAATCACTTAGGGTTTTCATGCACCAAAAGAACAATTAAGTCCTTGCAGCAACCTTTCTCAAACGATGGGCCTCTGGGATCCACAGAGGAAATTTCTATGCAGCAAAAGAGAAGAAAAAGATGCGCTCCATAGTGCATTAAAAGTGGTTATTTATTGGAAATAAAACAATTCCTGGGTACATTACAATAAAAGCCTCGTACCGAATGAAATAGCTCTGTGGACTGGTTACCACAAGGTTTGTACATACGGGCCAAGGCAAAGCTGCTCACGATCACAGGTCTGGACCCTCTGGAACTCCATCTGAGACACCGCCAGGCTGGCTTGTCGTGCAGTGAACGGGGGAAAGACACCGGAGAAGACAGACACCTTGACAGTGTATAGTAGGTAGGGTGAGCGACGTAGGCCACGCCCTGCCGCGTTTCGGCACAAGACTTCATCAGAGGGCGTGGCTACTACGTCCGCTCATTCAGGTTTTATAGTGTAATCGCCATACATAGGCGTGCGGGATTGGCTACCTCAGAATACAACAGCACGCTCATTAGAGGTTACTATTCTGTTAGCGTATAATCACATATATATATATATATATATATATATAAGCATATAGCCGGCACTATTCAAAACATGCTGAAGCTTGGACCCGGTGCCCACCAATCCCCCGGTAGCCAGGACAAGGGAACTTGATACAATACCGAATGCAGGTGTCACTCAGGCCAAATGATAAAACCACAGACAGCGTTTGTTATATCAACGATACTCCTGATGAAATTTTCGTTTAGAAAATGAAACGTTGATATAACAAACGCTGTCTGTGGTTTTATCATTTGGCCTGAGTGACACCTGCATTCAGTATTGTGTGTGTGTGTGTATATATATATATATATATATAGGGACCATAGGGACTCAACAATTTATTTATTAGAGCATGTGGTCACAGGCCACTTTCACCCCAACCTGGGAATGGCGAGTGCTGCTTGCACCCCATTCACAGGGATGGCGAGTGTTGTGGTACTCTGTATGTGTGTGTATATATATATATATATATATATATATATATATATATATATATATATATATATATATATATATATATATATATATATATATATATATATAGACAGCACTTACCTATCCTGGGAACCAGGTTAGGAAACAGACCAGCACTCACGTAGTTTAAGTTGAAGAAAAAAAGGTGTATTTTCAAAACATTATACAAAGTGTAGTGCAGCAAGGCTGACCCAACAGCCGTTTCAACTGGATGCCTTCCAGTTTTCGTCAGGGGTGGAAGGCATCCAGTTGAAACGGCTGTTGGGTCAGCCTTGCTGCACTACACTTTGTATAATGTTTTGAAAATACACCTTTTTTTCTTCAACTCAAACTACGTGAGTGCTGGTCTGTTTCCTAACCTGGTTCCCAGGATAGGTAAGTGCTGTCTATCATTATCCCTCTTGGACCCTGCACCGCATCATTCCTTAAACATCTGAGTGCCGTTTTGCTTCTCTCTATATATATATATATATATATATATATATATATATATATGAGCAGCTCTCCCATAAATTAACCTCGGTCGAGGTCTAACACGTGTTCATAATACACATAAAAAATAATAAACATGACACATACATATAAATATATAAAAAAACATGGTACTTATGTAGTAACTGGGCTGCCGATTTTGAAATCGGGTCCATCGCATCGCATCGCACCCGACCAAATCGCATGCGATGCGATGCGATGCGATGGACCCGATTTTTCCATAGGATTCAATGTTAAAATGGACTGAGTCCATTTTAACATGGAATTCAATGGGAAAAAGGGGTCCTTTTCATACCCCTACTATCCAAGTGGGCATGGAGTTGGATATAAACCTGTGGCGAGCGTAGCGAGCCACCGAGCCCGAAGCGTGGCGAGCGTAGCGAGCCCCGCGAGGGGACACAGAATACCGTCCCCTCGCGGGGCTCGCTTCGCTCGCCACGCTTCGGGCTCGGTGGCTCGCTACGCTCGCCACAGGTTTATATCCAACTCCATGCCCACTTGGATAGTAGGGGTATGAAAAGGACCCCTTTTTCCCATTGAATTCCATGTTAAAATGGACTCAGTCCATTTTAACATTGAATCCTATGGAAAAATCGGGTCATCGCATCGCATCGCATCGCATCTGATTGTATGCCTTAACTTAAGGCATACAATCAAAAAATCGGCAGCCCAGATACTACATAAGTACCAAAAACATACATATAAAAAAAAACTATTTACTGGCACTAGCCAGCATCATTCAGATCCAGCATAATAAACGATTACCAATCAAGTATATATTGACGGGTCTACGTGCATATCCCCAGAAAATAAAACAGTGGTGATAATAACCTCATACAAAGCAAAAAGCATTTTTATTGCAGAGATATACATATGGACAACAGGATAATAAAATAATACATATATATGTGAAAAACCAAGCAGTTAATTAATGAAAGGTGTTACTTCATAGCCCTCATTTAATCCAGCAGGGGCGAGTGTGTTCACTTTGAGGATCCACATAAGTTTTTGTTAAAAAGAGAAACTATCGTGGTCTCCCCCTCTTTTGCCTTTCGTGACAAACTCAATACCTTTAAAGGATAAGCTACTAGGATCGCAGTTATGCTTCTCCTTGAAATGTCGCGAGACGCTACGATTGAGCACTCCGTGTTTAATATTTTTCAAGTGCTCAAGAATTCTGATCTTGAGGCATCGCTTGGTTTTACCAATGTAATTAAGCCCGCACCCACAGGACAAAAGATAGACCACATATATTGAATTATAGTTGATAAATTTCGACACTTTAAAATAAGTGCCCTCAATATCAGGTCCTTTTTTCCATGTAAGGGCACACCTTACAGTCATTACAAGGGAAACTTCCCTTCACAGACAGAAAAGTACTACTGACAGGTTTCTCGCTAATATTCTCAAGCTGACTTTTTGATATTATAGATTTCAGGTTACTTGATCTTTTGTACACTATTTTGGGGGTATCAGAAATGGAGTCTGCTAGAATGGGGTCTAATTTAAGGACATTCCAGTGTTTTCTGAATATTCGGTTGATCTCCCTCTCATGGGTATTAAATTGGGTAATAAAAAGCACCTCTGATGACTTACTAGAAGTTTCAGGGGAAGGGGTTACCTCAGATTTTGTCTGAAGTAGATGGTCTCTTTCAAGTTTTCTGGCTCTATCAAGCGAACTTTGAATAATGCCCGCAGGGTACCCTCTATTTTTAAACCTTTTATCATATACCTCTGACTGCTCCTCAAACATAATGGGATCTGAACAATTTCTCCACAGGCGGAGAAATTGTGAAAATGGAATATTATCTTTCCATGCATTAAAATGACAGCTCGTATAGTCCAGATAACTGTTAGCATCCACTGGTTTGAAAAAAGTGGACATCTGGATTTTTGACCTGAATAAGAAACGTGCAAAAGCATTTTGATCTGAGTCAACATCTTCTGTTCTGGCAAGAGGCCTAAAGTTTCACTTTTTAGGTGAAAATGACGAAACCTATGAAGATGCTCCAATCTAGTTATAATTATGTCAGGATGTCTTAGAGTGGTTCATTAATATACTTTAGCATAGTAAAAAACAGTACGAGCTTGTCCTAGTGCAAAGTGACTGACTGGCGGGAGAAAAAATCCCTAATAATTGACCCATTTTTATGGTCACAATTGTGAATATTGTGTGTTTTCTCCTGAACGTGTTTATAATAGAAGAAGCACAAATATTTTAAATGGAATTTCATTGACACTGTGTGAAATATAACACTGCATAATAGCCCTTAATCAGACCTGATCGCAGTACAAATTTGTTCTCAAAATGGGCAAAACAAATGCTGCATTACAGGTGGGCAGATGTAACGTGCTGAGAGAGTTACATTTGGGTGGGGTTTGTTGAAACTGAAATCTAAATTGCAGCAGGTATTTACCCTGCACAGAAACAAAATAACTCAACACAAATCTAAAGGTGGCCATACATCTACAGATCGATTGTCAGATCTTGCTGGTTGGAACAAATACCTGGTAATATCTGAATGACAGTTTTTGGCAGTTTTCCAGCATTTCAAAGCAAAGTGCTCTCATCCATTACCAGTATTTTGTTCCAAACAGACAGATCGGACAATAAATCTGTAGATGTATGGCCACATTAACTCCCTCTGCACATGTTACATCTGCCCCACCTGCAGTCCAGCATTACAGCATATAATTATGCCAAAGATAAGCCAATATATTAACAGTTAAATACATTAAAGTGCATTATGTTGTAATAAGTATTGCTGATCAATCCTGCCTAGCAGGGCTGTCTTTTTGTATGGGCTTAATGGGCACTTGCCCAGGGGCCCCCGGCGTATAAGGGCTGTATGTTGATAGCTGAGGATCCCCTTTTTCCAGGGATACCAAAATTTTGAAAATCGGCCCTGGGGAACTGCAGATATCCAACTTCAAAGCAGCAGTCCACATCCGACCTGTTAATTACAATTTCCAGTCATATTTCTCAGGTTCTCTCTGACACTAGCGGCTTGTCTCTATCATGCCCAGAACCAGAGATATCAGCCTTCAAGCAGCCGGTCCCTGCTCCCGCTCCAAACGTCTGGTGTAGTTTTATATTTTTGTCAATGGATTGCTTTGGCTCCTGATCTCTGATACCCAAGTTCCCAGCACCTCCTGAAAGTTGGGACTCTAGGTTTTTATACTAGGCTAAGAAATCTATTTCCAGATAATGGCGATATCTGCAGTCAAACAAGCTGCCCTTCCACCGGAAAATGACGAATATTAAGCCCACTCCATTATCCAACCGTCCCCTGTGTATAAAACACCCCCTACCTCCCTGGAAGTCATTTACAAGGGACCCTTCATACAGCTCAGTGCCCCCTTCCACACGTTAGTGTTCACCCTCCCACCACCTGTGCAGTAAAGGAGTAATTAGCAGAAGTTACTGCTCCAGGTCCTACATGTTGAATGGAAGATAGAGCACCCCCTGCCACCCGTGGGACATCAAAGCTGCTGCTGATACCACCCCCCACCCCTAGGAGGGGAGAATGGGTAAGGGCCCCAGTGCACTGCTTTGCCCAGGTGCCCACACTGCTGTTAAGACGGCCCTGCTGCCTAGAAATGAACACAGTGATTGGCATATATGTACTGCTGGACACCACTCATAGAATGATTAACCTGTTATTTTTTGAATCAATGTTCTTGTTTTTTTCCCCTAAACATTAGATGTATTTGTTTATTTATTTATTTACAGTTTCTTATATAGCTCAGCAGATTCCTTTACGCTTTACAATAGTAGACAGTGATAAAACAAACTGGGTAATGACAGACAGACTTGGGGGTTAGAGGGCCCTGCTGCAAGCTTACAATTAATTACATCGGAATGGGATCATTCGTCAGACTGCATTTAGGTCTACAGTCATTAGGTCGACCCCACTAGGTCGACTGGCAGGAAGGTCGACCTGACTTAAGGTCGACATGGGCCAAGGTCGACATGACTTAAGGTCGAATTTGCATAAAGGTCGACATGAGGAAGGTCGACTGGTCATAAGGTCGACATGGGTTTTTCACTGTTTTTTGATCCGAATGTCGACACAGTCGACATGGACACAGTTGGCAATGAGAATCGGACCCTCGCATCGCTCGCTTCGCTCGCAATGCTTCGGCACACTATTTTATTCTCCCACCACGCCCTAGTGGATGGTAGGGCATGAAATACCGCCTGTCGGCACATGTCGGCTCAAAAAACAGTGAAAAACCCATGTCGACCTTATGACCAGTCGACCTTCCTCATGTCGACCTTTATGCAAATTCGACCTTAAGTCATGTCGACCTTGGCCCATGTCGACCTTAAGTCAGGTCGACCTTCCTGCCAGTCGACCTAGTGGGGTCGACCTAATGACTGTAGACCTAAATGCAGTCTGACGAATGACCGCATCCCATTACATCATAATACACTTCAACGTATTTAACAGTTAATATATTGGCTTATCTTTGGCATAATTATATGCTGTAATGCAGCCCAATCATGTTCCCAGTATAGGGGATGCAACACTGTTTTTCTGTCAATAAACAGAAGTGATATGTAAAATGATACATTAGACTGTTTACACTTACTTGTAATACTTATTGTAACAGTTACTGTTTTTCAATAACAGACTGCAACAGTTATTTCTTATTTATATACACAGGATTGTCTATCTTTGTATATGCACTGCAAAGAGAGCAGCATAAATCCAATTTCATGTATTTCAGTGACACTGTGTGAAATATAACACTGCATAATGGCCCTTAATCAGACCTGATCGCAGTACAAATTTGTTCTCAAAATGGGCAAAAAAATGCTGGACTGCAGGTGGGGCAGATGTAACATGTGCAGAGAGATTTAAGGTGGCCATACATCTACAGATTTATTGTCCGATCTGTCTGGTTGGAACAAAATCCTGGTAAAAGATGAGAGCAAATGACAGTTGACCATTTGCTTTGAAATCATTCAGATATTACCAGCTGTTTGTTCCAACCGGCCCAATCTGACAATCAATCTGTAGATGTATGGCCACCTTCAGATTTGTGTGAGTTATTTTGTTTCTGTGCAAGGTAAATACCGGCTGCATTATTTTTACACTGTAATTTAGATTTCAGTTTCAACACACCCCACCCAAATTTAACTCTCTCAGCACGTTACATCTGCCCCACCTGCAATGCAGCATTTGTTTTGCCCATTTTGAGAACAAATTTGTACTGGGATCAGGTCTGATTAAGGGCTATTATGCAGTGTTATATTTCACACAGTGTCACCGAAATTCCATTTAGAGTATTTGTGCTTCTTCTATTATAAACACGTTCAGGAGAAAACACACAATATTCACAATTGTGACCATGAAAATGGGTCAATTATTAGGGATTTTTTCTCCCACCAAAGTCATTCACTTTGCACTAGGACAAGCTCGTACTCTCTTTTACTATGCTAAAGTATATTAATGAACCACTCTAAGACATCCTGACATAATTTTAACTAGATCGGAGCATCTTCATAGTTTTCGTCATTTTCACCAAAAAAGTGAAACTTCAGGCCTCTTGCCAGAACAGAAGATGTTGACTCAGATCAAAATGCTTTTGCACGTTTCTTATTCAAGTCAAGTCACAACTTTTCCACACTAGCCGATTTTGAATTTCTCAATTTCAGTTTTTTCACTCCGCCCTAATATATATATATATATAGAACCAGAAATACTGGACGGCACTCGCAATTACAACTCAGGTAGTCAGTCAAATAAGAGTCTACACACGGAGGTGCAGTCAACGTTTCGGGTCTCTGACCCTTTATCAAGACATAACAAACATAGAATACATTACTTACATTTATAGGTGACAATCGTGATTAACCCACCCTGTGCTCAGGCTCGCGCTGGTCTCCTGGAGTACTATGACGTCACCTTAGCGCCTCAGGCGCCGATCAGTCCGGTCATCACAGGGGGCGTGCCAGAACCGTGCATCCGTAACCATAGTGATAAAAAGTGAAATACATCTGAAATACAGGAAAAAGAGGCATGAGCTGATGGTACCTTTTGTGCAAAAAAAAAGCAATACAACAACATGTTGGTGACTAAAGCAATGGTACAGACTCAGTCATGCAAAACTCAATGGCAACAGCAACGTACTAATGATAAGGTGTGTCAGTACCTTTCAAATTAATTAGCCAAATAAGGAGGAAACAATAAATGTTGAGTACATGGCGCGAGTTAATTGAGCTAATCAGAGGGAAAGAGATCAGCCTAAATGATAAGCAAAATGTAAATACTACGTGTGGCATATGCAGCTTAAATGAGAAAGCTGACAGGGTAAATTAAAGGAAGCTAGTGAACGAGAGTTGCTCGTTCAGTCCGAGCGGGGATACCGTCTGCAGACGGTGTATCCATCTAGCCTCACATCTCAGAAGCAGACGGTTACGATCGCCACCTCTGACACTGGCCGGAATACAGTCTATCATTTTGTATCTGATAGAGGGAAGTGGGTGATTGTGGGCTTTGAAGTGGCGAGCCACTGGCTGGTCGGAACCTTTATCAGATAATGCTACTCTTATGCTAGTTTTATGGTTGGCGATTCTTTCCTTAAATTGAGTGATGGTTTTACCTATATAAAGTAACCCACAGGGACACTTTATATAGTATATAACGTACTTGCTGCTACATGTCAAGGGGAATTTAATGGGTATTTTTTCACCCGTGTGTGGATGGAAGAAGTGGTCTCCCGTTTCCAAGCTGGAGCAAGTAGTACAGCCTATACATTTGAAATTACCGTTTTTGCGGGTAGGAAAAAACGATTTGGAGGTTGGGATAAATGAGCTAATGTCATTGTGGACAACCATGTCCTTTATGTTCTTTCCTCTTCTGAAAGAGGGTAAGATCGAACTGTTCTTTAGGGAAGGCAAGGTTTTATTGCAAGCAATCACTGGCCAGAATTCACGGGCAGCTTTCATCAATTTATTACTAGCTGTGGTAAATTTTTGTGTCCAAATGATTTTGTTATCAAGGGGTTGTTTTTGGGAAGAGCTAAGTATTGTTGTCCTGTCTAGACTCAACACCTTTTCTTTGGTATTTATCAGGAGCTGATGAGGGTAACCACGGCATAAAAAGTCAGACAACATTTTTGAGATTTCAATATCAGCATTTATGGGGTCACTTCATATTCTCCGAACCCTTAGGAATTGGGAATAGGGTAAGCCCCATTTCAAAGAGGGGGGATGATGGCTGGAACCTAAGAGAATGGTATTCTTGTCGGTCGGTTTTTTATACAAAGAGGTGGCAATTTGGCGATTAGGTAAAATGCTTACTGCCACATCTAGGAAATTGGTAGTAGTGGGGCTGCAGGTATAGGTAAATTTAATATCTGGGTCACTAGAATTAGCTTTAAGCATGAAATCATGGAAAGATGTTTCGCTGCCAGCCCAGATTACAAATATATCGTCTATGTAGCGATAATACAGTTTAATGGCCTCAGCAATGGTGGGATTCGAGAAAAAAATGTCACGTTCCACCTCATGCATGAAAATGTTTGCAAGGCTGGGGGCGACACAAGACCCCATCGCCACACCCGAGCATTGCAAGAAGAACTTATTGTCAAAGTAAAAGTAGTTCCTGGATAATACCAAGTCCAGAAGTTGAATGAAGAAATCGGTATCCGGACCAGTGTACAGGCTGCTGGAAATGACCGCTCGTCTCACAGATTCAATGCCACGATGGTGGGGGATTGAAGTATATAATGATACGACATCGATGGTGCGTAGTAGATGATCATCTGGTAAAGCGGGTTGTTTCATGAGTTCAATAAGAAAAGTGTTGGTATCCTTCAAATACGTAGATTGGGTGGTCACAACCGGTTGAAGAAATAAGTCGAGAAATTGCGAAACAATGTAGTACAAAGAGTCTCTCGCCGATATTATCGGCCGACCAGGTGGATGCTGTAGATCCTTATGGATCTTTGGCAAAGTGTAAAGCAGGGGAATTTTAGGATGGTGTACAGTGAGGGCTTCGCATATTTTGAGCGGAATGATGGATGCCTGCACACTTCTTACCAATAGGGAATCTAACTCAGTTTTGAATTGCTTGGTGGGGTCAGAACCAAGTTCTCTGTATACAGAAGTCACCGCCAACTGACGATATATCTCAGATTTGTAGTCACTGGTGTTCTGGACTACCAGAGCACCACCTTTATCAGCAGTTCTTATAACAATGTCCTTGTAGGACCCCAGGTCGGAAAGGGCTTTGCGTTCAGAAATTGTAAGGTTGTGCCTCTCAGTGTGGACGGCATGTTCGCGACTAGAGATCACAGTGTCCATACAGTCTAGAAACGATTTAATGGCAGGATTGTTAGAATTAGGATCGAAGGTGGATTTGGTGGTCAATGTTGGAGTGGGTGTGCAGACAGCACTGCTACCCCCACACCCACTCCAACATTGACCACCAAATCCACCTTCGATCCTTATTCTAACAATCCTGCCATTAAATCGTTTCTAGACTGTATGGACACTGTGATCTCTAGTCGCGAACATGCCGTCCACACTGAGAGGCACAACCTTACAATTTCTGAACGCAAAGCCCTTTCCGACCTGGGGTCCTACAAGGACATTGTTATAAGAACTGCTGATAAAGGTGGTGCTCTGGTAGTCCAGAACACCAGTGACTACAAATCTGAGATATATCGTCAGTTGGCGGTGACTTCTGTATACAGAGAACTTGGTTCTGACCCCACCAAGCAATTCAAAACTGAGTTAGATTCCCTATTGGTAAGAAGTGTGCAGGCATCCATCATTCCGCTCAAAATATGCGAAGCCCTCACTGTACACCATCCTAAAATTCCCCTGCTTTACACTTTGCCAAAGATCCATAAGGATCTACAGCATCCACCTGGTCGGCCGATAATATCGGCGAGAGACTCTTTGTACTACATTGTTTCGCAATTTCTCGACTTATTTCTTCAACCGGTTGTGACCACCCAATCTACGTATTTGAAGGATACCAACACTTTTCTTATTTAACCCGTGAAACAACCCGCTTTACCAGATGATCATCTACTATGCACCATCGATGTCGTATCATTATTTACTTCAATCCCCCACCATCGTAGCATTGAATCTGTGAGACGAGCGGTCATTTCCAGCAGCCTGTACACTGGTCCGGATACCGATTTCTTCATTCAACTTCTGGACTTGGTATTATCCAGGAACTACTTTTACTTTGACAATAAGTTCTTCTTGCAATGCTCGGGTGTGGCGATGGGGTCTTGTGTCGCCCCCAGCCTTGCAAACATTTTCATGCATGAGGTGGAACGTGACATTTTTTTCTCGAATCCCACCATTGCTGAGGCCATTAAACTGTATTATCGCTACATAGACGATATATTTGTAATCTGGGCTGGCAGCGAAACATCTTTCCATGATTTCATGCTTAAAGCTAATTCTAGTGACCCAGATATTAAATTTACCTATACCTGCAGCCCCACTACTACCAATTTCCTAGATGTGGCAGTAAGCATTTTACCTAATCGCCAAATTGCCACCTCTTTGTATAAAAAACCGACCGACAAGAATACCATTCTCTTAGGTTCCAGCCATCATCCCCCCTCTTTGAAATGGGGCTTACCCTATTCCCAATTCCTAAGGGTTCGGAGAATATGTAGTGACCCCATAAATGCTGATATTGAAATCTCAAAAATGTTGTCTGACTTTTTATGCCGTGGTTACCCTCATCAGCTCCTGATAAATACCAAAGAAAAGGTGTTGAGTCTAGACAGGACAACAATACTTAGCTCTTCCCAAAAACAACCCCTTGATAACAAAATCATTTGGACACAAAAATTTACCACAGCTAGTAATAAATTGATGAAAGCTGCCCGTGAATTCTGGCCAGTGATTGCTTGCAATAAAACCTTGCCTTCCCTAAAGAACAGTTCGATCTTACCCTCTTTCAGAAGAGGAAAGAACATAAAGGACATGGTTGTCCACAATGACATTAGCTCATTTATCCCAACCTCCAAATCGTTTTTTCCTACCCGCAAAAACGGTAATTTCAAATGTATAGGCTGTACTACTTGCTCCAGCTTGGAAACGGGAGACCACTTCTTCCATCCACACACGGGTGAAAAAATACCCATCAAATTCCCCTTGACATGTAGCAGCAAGTACGTTATATACTATATAAAGTGTCCCTGTGGGTTACTTTATATAGGTAAAACCATCACTCAATTTAAGGAAAGAATCGCCAACCATAAAACTAGCATAAGAGTAGCATTATCTGATAAAGGTTCCGACCAGCCAGTGGCTCGCCACTTCAAAGCCCACAATCACCCACTTTCCTCTATCAGATACAAAATGATAGACTGTATTCCGGCCAGTGTCAGAGGTGGCGATCGTAACCGTCTGCTTCTGAGATGTGAGGCTAGATGGATACACCGTCTGCAGACGGTATCCCCGCTCGGACTGAACGAGCAACTCTCGTTCACTAGCTTCCTTTAATTTACCCTGTCAGCTTTCTCATTTAAGCTGCATATGCCACACGTAGTATTTACATTTTGCTTATCATTTAGGCTGATCTCTTTCCCTCTGATTAGCTCAATTAACTCGCTCCATGTACTCAACATTTATTGTTTCCTCCTTATTTGGCTAATTAATTTGAAAGGTACTGACACACCTTATCATTAGTACGTTGCTGTTGCCATTGAGTTTTGCATGACTGAGTCTGTACCATTGCTTTAGTCACCAACATGTTGTTGTATTGCATTTTTTTGCACAAAAGGTACCATCAGCTCATGCCTCTTATTCCTGTATTTCAGATGTATTTCACTTTTTATCACTATGGTTATGGATGCACGGTTCTGGCACGCCCCCTGTGATGACCGGACTGATCGGCGCCTGAGGCGCTAAGGTGACGTCATAGTACTCCAGGAGGCCAGCGCGAGCCTGAGCACAGGGTGGGTTAATCACGATTGTCACCTATAAATGTAAGTACTGTATTCTATGTTTGTTATGTCTTGATAAAGGGTCAGAGACCCGAAACGTTGACTGCACCTCCGTGTGTAGACTCTTATTTGACTGACTACCTGAGTTGTAATTGCGAGTGCCGTCCAGTATTTCTGGTTCTTTATGTTTCCCGTTGGGGAGGACAGGACACCGCAAAAGCTGCTACTTGTTTGTGCTGAGTGCCGGGCATCATTTGGAATATATATATATATATATATATATATATATATATACATCCACTTTTGCCGGCACTCCAAACGATCAGCTGCTCCGGTGCCACTTCAGTAATAATAGCAGGTCCAAGAAAAGAGCACTCTGGAGACTTGTCATACACACAAACAACTGTATTTAAGGTATGAACGTTTTCGGGACCTCAGTCCCTTCCTCAGATACCTACAGCAATTGTAACAGTACACAAACCCCCCTACATATACCCCGCTACCGCGTCTCACCCACCGTCTGCGTCGCGTCTGGGCTTCCCGATGACGCACTTCCGGTCATGTCACCCTCGGCTCCATGGCAACCAAACCAGCTTGCGTTGCACAAGGCGTCTGGTGCGGTCCAAGGACTGTGCCGTCTCTCAGCCTCAGAACTGCAACCCCTGACTCACGGGGGCACGATCCAGCGGGACTGTAACACACAAACATAACATAAGCAAAGTGTATATACAAAAATACATAAATATAAAGATACATGAATATACAGATATACAGTTTACACACTAGGCGCCAAGGATACTGCATAACAGACACTACTGAACATGAAGTACACCCCTGATTTAAACCAAAGAATTCCAGTTTATCTTGTCATTTAAGCCACCAGGCCTGGTTGTGCCCAAACGCAAAATCCACTGGGATTCCCGCACCAGCAAACTTTTAATCCTGTCGCCCCTACGAATAGATTGGGGCACATGGTCAATAATATAATATTTCAAATCCTCCAATTTATGCCCTGCTGCTTTAAAGTGACGGGGCACAGGTTGATCCACGTCCTTGCCCCGTAAAGTGAGGCTAATGGAGGATCTATGTGCGGCCATCCTCTCCTTAAACTTGCGAGAGGTCTGGCCCACATACATAAGACCACATGGACAGGTTGCAATGTAAACGACATGGGATGAGTTACAAGATAACACATGCCTAATGTCGTAAGTACGGTCACAGTGGGGGTGTCTGAAAGATTTACAGGCTATCATGAAGGAGCATGTGACGCAATTAGCGCATTTATAGCAACCCGGGGCTTTGGTGTACACATTAGCCTCCGGGCGTCCAGCATCCGTGACATCTGCATGAACTAGACGGTCTCTTAAATTCCTACCTCGTCTGTAAGACAGAAGAGGTTTTGTTTGTGAAAACATAGTCAGGTCTTTGTCTGTACCCACAATGGGCCACAGTGCCTTAACTGCCCTACCCGTAATGGGGCTAGAAGTAGAGAAGTCACTCACAAATGGTATTCTGTTGTCCAATGTATTGACTGGGGTTTTTGTAAGTTGGTCTCTAGGCATACTCATAACCTGAATTTTCTGTTGCTGGAGCAGAGAAGGGTCATACCCTCTATCTACAAACTTCTGGACCATTTTATCCAATTCCTCTGGCACTTTATAAGGGTCACTAGTGATACGGGCAGCAGTACAGATCGTAATACCCTGCTTCGGGCCTCTAGCCATGTAGATAGAGGGTATGACCCTTCTCTGCTCCAGCAACAGAAAATTCAGGTTATGAGTATGCCTAGAGGCCAACTTACAAAAACCCCAGTCAATACATTGGCCAACAGAATACCATTTGTGAGTGACTTCTCTACTTCTAGCCCCATTACGGGTAGGGCAGTTAAGGCACTGTGGCCCATTGTGGGTACAGACAAAGACCTGACTATGTTTTCACAAACAAAACCTCTTCTGTCTTAGAGACGAGGTAGGAATTTAAGAGACCGTCTAGTTCATGCAGATGTCACGGATGCTGGACGCCCGGAGGCTAATGTGTACACCAAAGCCCCGGGTTGCTATAAATGCGCTAATTGCGTCACATGCTCCTTCATGATAGCCTGTAAATCTTTCAGACACCCCCACTGTGACCGTACTTACGACATTAGGCATGTGTTATCTTGTAACTCATCCCATGTCGTTTACATTGCAATCTGTCCATGTGGTCTTATGTATGTGGGCCAGACCTCTCGCAAGTTTAAGGAGAGGATGGCCGCACATAGATCCTCCATTAGCCTCACTTTACGGGGCAAGGACGTGGATCAACCTGTGCCCCGTCACTTTAAAGCAGCAGGGCATAAATTGGAGGATTTGAAATATTATATTATTGACCATGTGCCCCAATCTATTCGTAGGGGCGACAGGATTAAAAGTTTGCTGGTGCGGGAATCCCAGTGGATTTTGCGTTTGGGCACAACCAGGCCTGGTGGCTTAAATGACAAGATAAACTGGAATTCTTTGGTTTAAATCAGGGGTGTACTTCATGTTCAGTAGTGTCTGTTATGCAGTATCCTTGGCGCCTAGTGTGTAAACTGTATATCTGTATATTCATGTATCTTTATATTTATGTATTTTTGTATATACACTTTGCTTATGTTATGTTTGTGTGTTACAGTCCCGCTGGATCGTGCCCCCGTGAGTCAGGGGTTGCAGTTCTGAGGCTGGGAGACGGCACAGTCCTTGGACCGCACCAGACGCCTTGTGCAACGCAAGCTGGTTTGGTTGCCATGGAGCCGAGGGTGACGTGACCGGAAGTGCGTCATCGGAAAGCCCAGATGCGACGCAGACGGCGGGTGAGACGCGGCAGCGTGGTAAGTAGCAGTGTATATGTAGGGGGGTTTGTGTGCTGTTACAATTGCTGTAGGTATTTGACAAGTCTCCAGAGTGCTCTTTTCTTGGACCTGCTATCTATATATATATATATATATATTAGAGTTGGCGGGATCGGCACTCCTTGAAACCAATGGAAAGTGTGCCGGTGCCTTCACAATTTAGCAAATTGTATGTCCAACGATGGTGCGGCACTCATGGCTTTCAATAAAGAACACTTCACACTGTGGTAGTGATCGTTTCAAATTTATATCAAATTTTTCATCAGGATACAAGTGATACATTGCAAGACAGTTTAAATAGTGAACACAGCAAATCAAAGTGAGTCAGGTAGGGGCAGGTGAGTAACTCCCACTTCCGCTGGTGGGGTGAGCTGTCATAGCGGGGAGACGTTGCATTACATTTGTTTACAGTGTAACCATGGTGATAGGGAAAAAAGTGGGGGAGAGACAAGAGAACAATACGTACTGAATATATCCAAAATTAGCGTGCATATATACATTAGTGATACAATACTTTATCTGTAGCCAATGTGGACTACAGTTTTACAAAATTATAAGAATACAGATAAGAATAAAAATACAATTAGTCACATTTGCAGAGACGGCAAGACTGCAATTAAATGGCATTGTGCGAAACGGGGTAGATAACAAGCATTAAGTGTATAGTAACAAGTGTTTAGTAACAGTCTATCTAAAAATAGAATAAGCCACTTGTTCATTAAGGCCCTGAGGCGCAACAACATATAAATGATGGATCCACCTCGCTTCACATTGGAGAAGCTTAAGTCCACGGTTCCCACCTCTGATAGTTGCTGGAACGCAATCTATCATACGGTAGCGCAACAGGGCCATCTTAACAGCAGTGTGGGCCCCTGGGCAAAACAATGTACTGGGGCCCTTAGCCATTCTCCACTCCTAGGGGCGGGAGGTGCTATCAGCAGCAGCTTTGATGTTCCACGGGTGGCAGGGGTGCTCTATCTTCCATTCAACATGTAGGACCTGGAGCAGTAACTTCTGCTAATTACTCCTTTACTGCACAGGTGGTGGGATTGAGAACAAGAACGTGTGGAAGGGGGCACTAAGCTGAATGAAGGGTCCCTTGTAAATGACTTTCAGGGAGGTAGGGGGTGTTTTATACGCAGGGGAGGGTTGGATAATGGAGTGGGCTTAATATTTGTCATTTTCCGGTGGAAGGGAAGCTTGTTTGACTGCAGATATCACCATTATCTGGAAATAGATTTCTTAGCCTTCAATAGTATAAAAACCTAGAGTCCCACTTTCAGGAGGTGCTGGGAACTTGGGGATCAGAGATCAGGAGCCAGAGCAATCCATTAAAAAAATATAAAACTGTACATCAGACGTTTGGAGCTGGAGCAGGGACTGGCTGCTGGAAGGCTGATATCTCTGGTTCTAGGCAAGATAGATACAAGCCGCTAGTGGAAACAGAAAGGGGAGAGTCCCAGCTTTTGCAATATACTCTCAGAAAAACTGTAAGTTAGAGAGAACCTGAGAAATATGACTGGGAATTGCAATTAACAGGTCGGATGTGGACTGCTGCTTTAAAGTTGGATATCTCCAGTTCGCCAGTGCCGATTTTCAAAATTCTGGTATCCCTGGAAAAAGGGGATCCTCAGCTATCAACATAGGGCCCTTATACACCTGGGGCCCCTGGGCAAGTGCCCATTAAGCCCATACGAAAAGACGGCCCTGTAGCGCAAGCTAGATAAGGGGTATTTATGCTCCACAAAATGCTTGGCTACAACATGGTCGCTTTTTCCCGTTGCTATGGCTTGTCGGATGGTACTTCTGTGCATCGCCATTCTGTCTTTGAATTTACATTCGGTTTTACCGATGTACTGCAAACTACAGGGGCAATTAGTTGATATACCACAAATGAAGAATTGCAAGTAAAGTAGAATTGAATTTTGTATTTATGGCCTGTGTGGGGATGAAAAAATCAATCACCTGTTAGCATGAATTGGCAGGATACACAAGTGCATTTAAAACAGCCCTTACGTGAAGGTCCCAACCACGAGGGTTCTGTGGGGTCGGGGTGGTAGGAAATTTCAGTTTTCACTAGGAGATCCTTCAGATTGCTCCCCCTTGAGTAGCAGGGCATGATACGTTTGTTGTTAAATGGCAACTTGTTGTCTGATTGAATAATTGGCTATTTGGCTTTGATGGATTTATTGATGACTTCCGAGCTGGTATTAAAGCGATTAACCCATGGTAGAGTGGTATCTGTCGGAGTTTGTCTATTTTTGGGTGACAAGCATAGGTGTGCGCACATTGAGAGTTAGGGGTGCACAGGCACCCCCTAATGCTGTGCCTACCCTTATAAAAACATCCCTGCCACTAGCAAACAGCAATACCTTTTACCAAAGTATTTTGCCTTTTAGAACTGTATTCCGTTAAAAGAAGTGCCCATCAATCAATTATGTGTGTTTTGTACTGTTACTTGTACTAGACCATTGTGATATCACTGCATACCTGTGTCATCCATATATGTTTATGACTGTATTTCCATGTACTGTTACACAGAGTAATTATACAATTAAAACTGAAATAGGCAGGAGATTATGGTGTGGCTGAAAGATGTTTTATTTTGTAACGAGAGCAAATAGATGATGTTAGAATGGCCTGATTGGCTGTGTAAGACACACCCAGTAGGTGGTGCTAGGCACACCCCTTTGACGGTGCACCCCCTAATTAAATGTGCTGCGCACGCCTATGGTGACAAGAGTGTTACTCTATTGATTTTAAGAACTTTGGCTTTGCACTGAAGTAACTCCTCCCTCCTATACCCTCTTAAAATGAGTTTATAAATCAGTTCGTCAATTTGCTTAATACATTGGGCTGTATCACTGTTTATGCGTCTGTAACGCAGCATTTGGGAGAAAAGTAAACCTTTCACTAATGCTGGAGGATGACAGCTTTGGGGTTGTAACATAGTGTTCCTGTCAGTTTTTTTGATAAAACACACTGGTGGTCAGTTGGTTGTTGCTGCAATGTCGACATCTAGAAAATGTACCATGTCCATACTAATGTCAAACGTGAATTTGGTAGGACTATCAGTGAGATTATGGTTGTTAATCAGATTCACAAGTACCTCTTTATCACCAATCCAAACCACAAACAGGTCATCTATAAAGCGTTTCAATAATAGCAGTTTTGAGCTAATATCTGGGTTAGTAAAAAATACATCCTGTTCTATGGCAAACATAAAAATGTTGGCATACATTGGGGCTACCGAAGATCCCATGGAGCAACCCTTAATTTGTAAGTAAAAGTTGCCATTATAAATGAAGAAATTATTATGCAGAATCAAGGACATAAGCGAAATGATAAAGTCAATGTGAGCCTCACCAAAGTCGCTCTTCTCTCGTAGGAAGTTCTCCAAAATACGAAGGCCCATATCATGCGGGATTGTAGTATATAGATTTACCACGTCAATTGTGGCTAACCAGGTGTTGTCAGGTAAAGTTCCCAGATTTTGTAAGTCTTTTAGAAATGACATAGGGCAGTATTCAATGAGAAAAATTCTCTGTGATTTATGGAGAATTTTTGCTTTTTTTCGCCTTGGAAGGAGCATTTTGCTCTCCAAAAGTGAACCACCCTATTCATTGTGAAATATTCGCCGTCTTTCTAAGTGATTTTCGCCGTCTCTCTCCGTGTAGAAATTCTCCATCTTTTGATGGAGAGCTGGAATGTGAACTTTTAAACTAAAAGGTTTTTTTTTTTAATTTTGGTGTAAGAAAATCAGTTTTTTTTTTTCTGTGAAGGGGCATGTTATTTTTATTCATGTGCTTATAGCACATGAATATATATTTAATAAAAAAAATATTATTTTTTTTTTTTTTTTTTTTACACAGTGCAGCCAGCAGGGGGCCGGAGCGCTCGAGCCGCTCATTAGATATTCATATATTCACTGCACCCAATCGTTAATATGCACGATCGGGTGCAGTGAATACTGGGTCCCCCGCTGGCTATAGGGGGGGGCAGCCTGGGTCCCGGGGAGCCCCCTCCCCTCCACATATGTTCTGGGGCATCCAGGGAGACTTTAATCTCCCTGGATGCCACCGTCCCACGGCTCCCTGTCAGCTCCCTGCCGCGGACGCTCGTCCGCTGCAGGGGTTAAGACTCGCCGCGAGTGGCGGCGAGTCTTAAATACATTGAATAGTGGGAGCAGGAGGCTCCGGAACACGGAGAGTGCATGGCGAGAGAAAAAATCTCTCGCCATGCACAGAGAACTTTTTTCATTGAATACTGCCCATAGTGTCCAAAAGAAAAGTCTGCTGTTCACGGACCAGGGGTTGAAGTAAGTGGTCCAAGTAGGGGGCAGCTGGTTGTAATAGGGACCCTTGGGCAGACACAATGGGGCGACCCGGGGGATATTTGTACCCTTATGGACTTTGGGCAGGGTGTATAAGATCGGGGTTGTGGGAAAGTCTGGTAGAAGTACTGCTTTAATGGCCTGTGTGATGACGTTGTGGTCAATACCACGATCCAGTATAACTTCAAGTTGATGTTGTACTTGTAGAGCCGGGCTGCGGGGGAGTCTTCGGTACGTCGTGCTGTCAGATAATTGGAGCATGATTTCCTGGTCATAGTCTTGGATGTCCTGCAATACAATTGCGCCCCCCTTGTCGGCGGGGCGTATAATCAAGTTCTTGTTGCTCCTTAAAATTTTAAGGGCGATTTGTTCATCTTTAGTTAAGTTGGGGTGCAGGTGATGTGTGTCGGAGGTTAATTTGGGGATATCTTGGTCTAATAGATGAGAAAATGTCTTAATGCTTGCATTAGAAGACAGTGGTTCAAATGCTGATTTTTTACAGAATTTCTTCAGAGCTGTTGGGATCGGCGTTGCTGTAGTAGTAGGGTTGTTGGCAAAGAATTCCTTCAATTTTAAATTACGAATCACTGGAAATCATTAAATGGTAGTGATGGTACAAACGATAGCCCGTGGTTAAGTAGCTTGGTTTCACTCGTTGATAGGGCATGCGAAGAGAGATTGAAGATTAGCTTTTCTTGTTGGATGGAGGGCGACCCGCTCTTCCTCTGCCTCAAATTTTGCCGGCCCCTTCTGGTTCTGTTCCTTTTGTGTGATCTAGGGGAGAGCCTCTGCCCCTGCGGGCAGGAAATCATGCGCCAATTATCTGACAGCACGACGTACCGAAGACTCCCCGCAGCCCGGCTCTACAAGTACAACATCAACTTGAAGTTATACTGGATCGTGGTATTGACCACAACGTCATAACACCGGCCATTAAAGCAGTACTTCTACCGGACTTTCCCACAACCCCGATCTTATACACCCTGCCCAAAGTCCATAAGGGTACAAATCCCCCCCGGGTTGCCCCATTGTGTCTGCCCAAGGGTCCCTATTACAACCAGCTGCCACCTACTTGGGCCACTTCAACCCCTGGTCCGTGAACAGCAGACTTTTCTTTTGGACACTATGTCATTTCTAAAAGACTTACAAAATCTGGGAACTTTACCTGACAACACCTGGTTAGCCACAATTGACGTGGTAAATCTATATACTACAATCCCGCATGATATGGGCCTTCGTATTTGGGAGAACTTCCTACGAGAGAAGAGCGACTTTGGTGAGGCTCACATTGACTTTATCATTTCGCTTATGTCCTTAAATCTGCATAATAATTTATTTATTTATAATGGCAACTTTTACTTACAAATTAAGGGTTGCTCCATGGGATCTTCGGTAGCCCCAATGTATGCCAACATTTTTATGTTTGCCATAGAACAGGATGTATTTTTTACTATCCCAGATATTAGCTCAAAACTGCTATTATTGAAACGCTTCATAGATGACCTGTTTGTGGTTTGGATTGGTGATAAAGAGGTACTTGTGAATCTGATTAACAACCATAATCTCACTGATAGTCCTACCAAATTCACGTTTGACATTAGTATGGACATGGTACATTTTCTAGATGTCGACATTACTTGCAGCAACAACCAACTGACCACCAGTGTGTTTATCAAAAAAACTGACAGGAACACTATGTTACAACCCCAAAGCTGTCATCCTTCAGCATTAGTGAGAGGTTTACTTTTCTCCCAAATGCTGCGTTACAGACGCATAAACAGTGATACAGCCCAATGTATTAAGCAAATTGACAAACTGATTGATAAACTCATTTTAAGAGGGTATAGGAGGGATGAGTTACTTTGGTGCAAAGCCAAAGTTCTTAAAATCAATAGAGTAACACTCTTGTCACCCAAAAATAGACAAACTCCGACAGATACCACTCTACCATGGGTTAATCGCTTTAATACCAGCTCGGAAGCCATTAATAAATCCATCAAAGCCAAATGGCCAATTATTCAATCAGACAACAAGTTGCCATTTAACAACAAACGTATCATGCCCTGCTACTCAAGGGGGAGCAATCTGAAGGATCTCCTAGTGAAAACTGAAATTTCCTACCACCCCGACCCCACAGAACCCTCGTGGTTGGGACCTTCACGTAAGGGCTGTTTTAAATGCACTTGTGTATCCTGCCAATTCATGCTAACAGGTGATTCCTTTTTTCATCCCCACACAGGCCATAAATACAAAATTCAATACCACTTTACTTGCAATTCATTCATGTAGTTTGCAGTACATCCGTAGAACCGAATGTAAATTCAAATACAGAATGGCGATGCACAGAAGTACCATCCGACAAGCCATAGCAACGGGAAAAAGCGACCATGTTGTAGCCAAGCATTTTGTGGAGCATAAACACCCCTTATCTAGCTTGCGCTACCATATGATAGATTGCGTTCCAGGAACTATCAGAGGTGGGAAATGTGGACTTAGCTTCTCCAATGTGAAGCGAGGTGGATCCATCGTTTAGATGTTGTTGCACCTCGGGGCCTTAATGAACAAGTGGCTTATTCTATTTTTAGATAGACTGTTACTAAACACTTGTTACTATACACGTAATGCTTGTTATCTACCCCGTTTTACACAATGCCATTTAATTGCGGTCTTGCCGTCTCTGCAAATGTGACTGTATTTGTATTTTTATTCTTATCTGTATTCTTATACTTTTTGTAAAACTGTAGTCCACATTGGCTACAGATAAAGTATTGTATCACTAATGTATATATGCACGCTAATTTTGGATATATTCAGTACGTATTGTTCTCTTGTCTCTCCCCCCCTTTTTTCCCCTATCACCATGGTTACACTGTAAACAAATGTAATGTGACGTCTCCCCGCTATGACAGCTCACCCCACCAGCGGAAGTGGGAGTTACTCACCTGCCCCTACCTGACTCACTTTGATTTGCTGTGTTCACTATTTAAACTGTCTTGCAATGTATCACTTGTATCCTGATGAAAAATTTGATATAAATTTGAAACGTTGATCACTTCCACAGTGTGAAGTGTTCTTTATTGAAAGCCATGAGTGCTGCACCATCGTTGGACATATATATATATGTGTGTGTGATTATACGCTAACAGAATAGTAACTTCTAAGGAGCGTGCTGTTGTATTCTGAGGTAGCCAATTGCTATGTATGGCGATTACACTATAAAACCTGAATGAGCGGACGTAGTAGCCACGCCCTCTGACGAAGTCTTGTGCCGAAACGCGTCAGGGCGTGGCCTACGTCGCTCACCCTACCTACTATACACTGTCCAGGTGTCTGTCTTCTCCGGTGTCTTCCCCCCGTTCACTGCACGGCAAGCCAGCCTGGTGGCGTCTCAGAGGGAGTTCCAGAGGGTCCAGACCTGTGATCATGAGCAGCTTTGCCTTGGCCCGTATGTACAAACCTTGTGGTAACCAGTCCACAGAGCTATTTCATTCGGTATGAGGCTTTTATTGTGATGTACCCGAGAATTGTTTTATTTCCAATAAATAACCACTTTTAATGCACTATGGAGCACATCTTTTTCTTCTCTTTTGCTGCATAGATATATATATATATATATATATATATATATATATATATATATTATAAGGGCACGGTAGTGCCCTTATATTAAGGCTGAATCCAACGAACGGATTTTTCCCATAGGGAACTTTTCGGATGGGGGCATGGTGTTTGAGGGACTGCACCTCAAAAGTGACTGGGCGTACTGAGCTGAAATTTGGCATGTACGCGTAGAATCGTCAACCGGTGCTGCGTGCCAAATTTCAGGGCGAAAAATAAAAAAATGACCAATTGGGAGCGATCTAAACTTCCAACTGTCAGTTTTTTTCTGACACTTGCGAAATGACACTTTGTCACCCATGTTAGTCTATGAGGTTTTTTTTGGGAAGGCATAACTCAGGGTAGAGGAACAATTGAGACTTGGGGTTTGTTTTATTAGGTAGATATTGTCCCAGTGGAGTGCCTTTTGGGGTTGAGGATTTTCGGATAGGTACAGTTTTTTTATAATTTAGTGAAACATGCCCCATTATAGAGATAGGAGCTCCAACTTGTTGCGCAGCCGCAGTACATAGCCGTCTACAGGGGGTGTACAGTGGCTTCAGTTGGGTGCACAAACATGGCCGACTCCTGCTCGCAAACAGAAATTCTTTTGTGTAAGTAGAATTAGTTGTGTTTATGTTATACATGGGGGTGGGGTGGGGGCTCTGTGTGAATATTGGCTCTGACACTTCTAATTAAACATCATTTAGTAAGGTCCGTGCTGTGCTGGATGTGGGCGTGAACTGAGTGATTTCATCTAATTTATTCACTGCACCACCAGCACTGCCGGGAAGTTCAAAACTGAAAGTGCTTTTTGTGGTGGAGAAGTGCTCCTAGTGCTGCTGGGCTGTCCTGCCGCTTAGCCGGCCGGGTGAATTTCCAGGTATGTGTTATATGCCGGGGGTGCTGGTACTGGAGGGGCATTCTTTTTTTACATGTGCACGGCATGCCGCGCCGTGTGTTGGGAAAGGAGGGTAAGCGGGCAGCGTGGGGATCGCGGGTGGTGCGGAAAAGTTCCCCCAACTGCCGGATAAGTAGGCAGACACTGACCAGCAGTGTCCGCCTACTACTGACATGCTGTAACCCAGTCACTGCCCCCCCACCACCCCAGGTCCTGTAGCCAACTCACCGCTGCAGCCGCTGGGTCCAGGTACCATCATCAGATTCCCATCCATGTCCAGGGACAGATTGCATCCGGCGGCACCTGGCAATCACTCTGCACTCCCTGCACCAGCGGTCCAAGATCAGCCTGTGACTCACGCTGCTGCCGGGACCCACTATCACTCTGCGCCCCCCCACAATAATGGATACAGCAGCTGACCTTACATAAGATTTCTCCTCTGTTATTAGCATATTATTGCACAGGCGCTGTTCATCCGGCCATCTCTGAATCGGGCCCTTTATGTGGCACTGCAAGTACTGTGATGAGCAGCGTCACAGATATCTAGGGGTGAATTCCGGAACTTGCTTTGTAGACTGGAACGTCCAAGCTGACCAAAATCCTGCAAGCTCTGAAACGTGTCCACCGCTGAAACTCGTCACCACAAATAAAGGTGGACACTGACCAGCAGTGTCTACCTACTTCTACGCCGGCCGCAGCATTATCCATCCCCTTTCACTGCAGCATCATCCCCAGTGTCCCCGCTCGATTCCCCGGCAGCATCATTCAGTCCCCTCCCGGCAGCAGCTTCCATTCCCCTGCTCAATCCCCCAGCTGCATTATCCAGTCCCCCACTTGTTCCCTTGGCAGCATCATCCCCCATGCACGATCCCACGACAGCATCATTCAGTCCCCACCTGGCAGCAGCATCCATTCTCCCTTTCCATCCGCCGGGCGTATCATCCATCCCCAGTTCAGGCTGTGCGGGAGCCAGTGCTGCCTGAGTTGCCAAACTGGGGTGAACGCTGCCACAGCAGCTGTCTGGGGGTGAGCGCTGGAATTGCAGCCATCCGGGAGCCAGCATGGGACAGGAGCAGAAAAGTGAGCCACCGAGGGAGCAGAAGCGCTGCAAGGGGAGCAGGAGAGTCGCCACTGTGGTGAGAATGAGACCTGAGTATTCTCCCCACCTTCACCTGCTAGCTCACTACGTGCTCTGTAATGGAATATTGTTACAAATCATTTGCATTTAACAACTTGAACAGCCCTAGTCCCCATTTTTTTCTTGATTGTCTCACCTGTGCGCTCTCTCTACCCCACCCCCTGTCTCTGTCACACTCTCTCCCCTGATGTCTCCCTTCTACTCTTTATATCTCTCCCCTTGCCCCCCCCTCTATTCTCTTTCTGTCTCCTTGTCATGCTTCCTCTCATTCTCTAAACCCTCACTCACGCTTCCTCATTCTCACCTCTCTCTTTCTCTCTTTTGTTTTGCCCCATGTCTCTCATTCTCCTACCCCACCTCTTTAACCATGCTGGGAGCAGCAGAAGGCCCAGTGGCTGCTGGCGCCCAAGAGGAGATCTGCCACTGCGGCCATGGGAGCAGCAGGAGAACTAGCGGCTGCCAGCACTGTTGAAGAGACCAATCACTACGTAAATAGGAGCAGGAGACCCAGTGGCTGCAGGCACCGATGAATGTGTGACCCGCCAGTACAGGTGAGAACTCTCCTCCCCCTCTTATAACACTCATCACCATTTCTTTCCCCCCCACCTGGTCTATCACCTGTATTCTCTCTTTTCCCCCACCTCCTGACTCTGCCACCCTCTCTCTTCTCTGCTGGCGGTCCTATTTTTCTCTCCGCCCCCCCCCCCCCCCCCCCACACACACACTCTATATATCTCTCCCCTGCTCTCTTCCCACAGATCCCTCTCACCCCCCTCAATATGACCTTTCTCTTTATCTCTTTGCCCCTAGTCTCTCTTCTCTCGGCCTCCTCCCAACCTCTTTTCCCATGCTTCTCCTATCTTTCTCTCCACCCCGCTTCCCCCCCCCCCCCTGGTGCTGTACCTCTCTCTTACTCAGTCTCTAAACCCTTTCACTCCCTGACACAACTTTTCTTGTTCTCTTTCCCTGACACCCACTCTCTTCCCCATTCTCTATTACTCCTGCTTGCACCTCTCCCTCTCTTTTCCATTTTGCTCTGACACCCACTCTCCCGGTCTACCAGCACCAAAGTAAGGCTGTTACTGAACATGTGTGATTTTATACCATGTGGTTTTTGCCTACACTAATGGGAGCCCTATATTTATTGTAAGAGATTTTGTAGGTAGGGGCCCCGCTGCACTGCTTAGGTGACATGTTTGTGTGCAAGTTTATTTTAAGTGTGAGCGTACGGAGCGACAGAGGCGCGTGTGGGTACGGAGCGACAGAGGCGCGTGTGGGTACAGAGCGACAGAGGCGCGTGTGGGTACAGAGCGACAGAGGCGCGTGTGGGTACGGAGCGACAGAGGCGCGTGTGGGTACGGAGCGACAGAGGCGCGTGTGGGTACGGAGCGACAGAGGCGTGTGTGCATATTTACAAGTTCAAGAGGTGTATGCATGTACAGTATTTTGCAGCAAATCCTCCTCCTATAGTCCTATGCAAAGACGCTGCCTTCCTGCAGTCACGGCACTGCCCAGCGTCTCTCCTCCACCCCACAAAGCAGCAAAAGCATAATCACAGATTCAGGGATTTGACTGGCAGAAACCAAGAGTAAGTTTTATAAATATAAAAAAATAACGATTATTGACATATGACATCTAAAAATAAAAATAAAGCAGTCAAAAACTTGTGAATATGGTTACTATGGGCCTTATTCTAGTTCACTCTTAGAGGCAAATTCCTTCTTAGATGGACAAAACCATGTGCACTGCAGGTGGGGCAGATATAACAGGTGCAGAGAGAGATAGATTTGGGTGAGTTATTTTGTTTATGTGCAGGGAAAATACTGGCTGCTTTATTTTTACACTGCAATATAGATCTCACTTTGAAGAAAAACCCCACCCAAATCTAATTCTCTCTGCACAAGTAACATCTGCCCCACCTGCAGTGCACATGGTTTTGTCCAGCTAAGAAGGAATTTGCCTCTAAGAATGAACTAGAATAAGGCCCTATGCGCTGTGTAATGTGACTATGGGTCACTACATGCAAATATGGGTCACCACCTGTGGTGTAATGTAAATATTGGTCATTACGCGCTTTGTAATATGAATATTTTCTGTGTAATGTGACTATGGCTCACTACGTGCTCTGTAATGTGAATATGGGTCATCAAACGCTGTGTAATATGAATATGGCTCACTGCGTGTTGTGTAATGTGAATTTGTGTCACTACATCCTGTGTAATTTGAATATAGCTCACTACGTCCTGCATAATGTGAATATGGGTAACTACGTCCTGTGTAATGTGAATATAGCTCACTACGTCCTGCATAATGTGAATATGGGTAACTACGTCCTGTGTAATGTGAATATAGCTCACTACATGCTGTGTAATGTAATTATGGGTCACTATGTGTAATATGAATATGGGTCAATGCGTGTTGTGTAATGTGAATTTGGGTCACTATGCAGCCATTTTCCCAGTGGTCTTTTCTGCTGCTTTGCCGGTCCAACGATGAGTAGAATGATATGGGTGCAGGGTGTACAACTTGTGGGGCCCCCAGGGCCCAGGGGATAGTGTGTGCTGCACACCTTGCACCCATTATGGATATGCCAGTGAATGGTGAGTGTTGCTGGCTGCTACAGTGATCTGTGCTGCTGAGTTGCGGATGCTTTGCTTTGAGAGGGGTGCTGGATCAGAGTTAGAATTAGGAGCAATACTGGGGGGTACCAGCCAAACTTTTGCCTAGGGCATCAAATTGACTAGGGCTGGCTCTGCTCAGACTGTCACTGTGAGAGGACTGGACACGCAGCGATCTGTGTGTCCGATGCATGCGCAGAAGCTACTTAAAGACACTGGGGCTGCACCCGGCACCATTTAAATTTACAAGGCTGGAGGACATGTGGAATGGAAAATGGGAAGAGGTTTAACTGCGCTTAAGTAATGATTGGTCAGATGTATAATAAATCAAATACATTTAATAACACTATAGAGCATTAAAAACAATGAATATTGAGTAACCAGAAGTGCAATATGGTTGGAATTAATAATCACCCTTATTTCTGATTGGGATTATCTCCCAAGTGGTGGTTTGAGAGGGTCCTGGTTGTAGAGAAGTCACAATTTGAGACAACTACAGATAGCAGCGAAATGCATTATGTGCTCTGCAGTGACCCAGACAGCTGCAATTTATATATACCCCCTTTACCTACCTTATGACACCCTGCTACCAGTCACTCCACTCTTTGGGATCCATTGTGACTTCTCTACAACCAGGACCACCACTTGGGATATAATCCTTTCAACACAAGACTTGGTCCCCCACTTCTCTGCGGAACAAGATTCCCTTGGAGGTACAGTACGCCACCTCCTTCAAGGCCCTGATATCAGTGGGTGAGGACTTTTTGCATATAATTTATTCAATCATTATCCCTACAATGGGTGGACTCTAATTAGGCTGTTCCATGGACTGGCAATCAGAAATAAGGGTGATTATTAATTCCAACCATATTGCACTTCTGGTTACTCAATATTCATTGTTTTTAATGCTCTATAGTGTTATTAAATGTATTATATTATACACCTGACCACTCATTACTTAAGTGCAGTTAAACCTCTTACTGTTTCCCTTGTTTATTGTATTGGGGCTGACTATCCCTTTTTTTAATTGACTGCTGCTGGACTTAGGCACACTCATACTGAAGTGCCTTTTACGATATCTTGCTTTTTTTCCCTTGCTACCACACATATAGTGTAATAGGCATTACGGTGTGAGGCGTAATGGGCGTCACGGTGTGAGGCGTAATAGGCATCATGTTCTGAGTCGTAATGGGCATCACATTGGGGGGGATGTTCTAACATCCGCAGCCCAGCTCCTCCCCCCTTCGCCTGCATAATTATCGCATATGCTCTGACATATGTGCTAATTATGGCAAAGGACAGTTTTTGCATCAAGAGCTGTTCTTTGCGGTGAGAGTCAGCAGGTCCCGGTGGCTTCCCCCTCCCTCCCTTACCCGGCGCTGCTGCTGCGCCGGGCTCTCCTCCACCCTGCACCCGGAAGAGGATCACAGTGCAGGGAGGAGGTCGTCACAGGTCCGGGCAGCACAGCATTTTCTGGCAATGCCCCCCGTCGCGGTAACCCAGCAGGGGATGTTTACAGCATCCCAAAATGCGATAAAAACCCGATAATGGGGTTTTTACCGCATTTTTAGTTTAGAGAATCTCCCCCAGTGTGAGGTGCAAGATGTAATGGGCATCACAGTGTGAGGCACAACATGTATTGGGCATTACGGTGTGTGGCATTATGGTATAGTGTTCCCGCTAGGCTGTTTTAGCAGTGCCCTGCTAAAACAGCCGGCTGCCATACATACCCTCCACCACATGTGGCGCCATTGCAAGCTTGGGGGAAGGATACCTACCCCCAAAAGTGACGGCGGCGGCCGGGCAGGAGGGATCTGACCGGTGGGAGCCAGGGTAGCAGTGGGTGCTCCAGGCCGCGGTCTGTTGCTGCCCACCCCCTTCCCCTTGAGGCGGAAGCAGCCTCTCCTCCCCATCCCACCTGAGCCAGTCTGCCAGCAGCTCTGGAACACATGGACCCCCCCCTCAACTGAGAGCAGAAGGTGACTCTTACCCCCTCTGCTCCAAACCTGTCCCTCTGGCATCGGTCGCTTCACCACTGGCAGCAGCGTGGTGTGAGGAAGCTGCGAGGCTGCCTCTCTTCTCCCCCTTCCCCTCCACATCACAGCAGCAGTGAAGCAGCAAAAATGTAAGTGGCAATTTTGGGGCATTGTGTAAGGTCAGGTGCACTACTGGTGGCATTCCTTTTATAGGTAGGAGTATTGGGGGCATTACATGTAATAATGTGTGGCATAATATGTAATGCGCCTAACAGTGTGCAGCATATTGTGTAATGCGCATAAGTGTGCAGCATATTGTGTTATGTGCATAACTATGCCTCATTTTGTGTAATGGGCATCACAGTGTGCAGCATTCTGTGTAATGGGCATCACAGTGTGCAGCATTTTGTGTAAAAGACTTAGGTCTTGAAACGTCGACATGGATATTTTCTACATATAAAAGATTTTTTTGTGAATTCAACCGTTGGAGTGCCGCCTGCCTCGTTATTTCGGGGACCCTGTCCATATCTCTACTCTGAGGAAGGCACCACGGAATTTGTTCCATCTCAGCAGCAGTGCTGAACAACCTACAAATATATATATATATATATATATATATATATATATATACACACACACACACTGTGATGCCCATTACACAATATGCTGCACACTGTGAAGCCCATTGTGTGTGTGTGTGTGTGTGTGTGTGTATATATATATATATATATATATATATATATACACACACACACACACATCAAGGTGTGTGTCATATGTATAATGGGCATCACAATGTGTGTCATATGTATAATGGGCATCACAATGTGTGTCATATGTGTGGGCATCAAGGTGTGGGGCATATGTATAATGGAGCACGGTCGCCGCATTTGGGAGGGGGAGGGCACTCTAATAAAATCTCACTCAAGGTACTAGTAGTCCTCACACTGTCTGAAGCCCCACCCCTGCAAAATCTCTGCCCACTCTGCTCCTTTACAGAGAGTTCCTGAACCTATTTTTCTACAAAAAAAGCACTGGCTGCATGTATACACAAGTAAGCTATGCGCACCCTACTCACTGCCAATTTACAGCATTGTCTCCAGGGCCCATCCCTTTCATCTACCCTCCCTGCACCATTGGCTGAGGGGGGAAGTCATAGAAGCGGCAGCGTTGGCACCATTGGCTGGAGCAGGAAGCCAGAGACGGGGATTCTGTGTGAGCTTGAGGCATCCTCATTGGGTGTGCGTGGCTGGTGGGAATGTGGGGTAGGAGTAGTAGCTAGTGTGACCGCTGGTGTAGTAAATACAGAGGAGGCTGTGGTTCCACAGGGGTATTGTATGGCACTCTTACAGGGAGGATCCCGACGGTAAGTATCCCGACGTGGGAATCCCGATTGCCGGTGCGCCAACAGGGGGGGGGGACGCAAAGACGCCCCTTTCAGGCTGGCTGCACTCGCCACGCTGCGGGCAGCTATGCTCACCACTGGATCTAATCTCCCTCTATGGGGGTCATGGACCCCCACAAAGGAGAATAGCCCATGATAATCGGGATCCCCCCTGTTGGAGCATTATCCGGCAAACGTTAGAGGGGTTTCATGCACCGGGACGGTGTCATACTTGTTGTTCGTGATTTGTAATGCTTGTGGCCAGGGGTAATGCTCATTGCCAGGGGTGTGTTATCCTTAAACATTTAAAACATCAAATTTTATTCTTACACTGAAATTTAAAATTTAAACTAAAAAAAAAAAAAAATTGAAAAAAAGCTATGAAATTCCATTGACAAAAAATCTTACGGTTTCACATGTCCCATTAACCCCTTCCTGACACAGCCAGTTTTTGCCTTCCTGACAGAGCCCTTTTTTTCAAATCTGACATGTATCACTTAAGTGGGGATAACTTTTTTTTGCTTTTACTTATCCCAGTGATTTTGAGATTGTTTTCTCGTGACACATTGTACTTCAAATTAGTGGTAAATTTGGGTCGATACAGTCTGTGTTTTTTTGTGAAAAATACCAAAATGTCGTAAAAAAATGTCAAATTTAGCAATTTGCAAAATGTTAAATTTTCTGCTTGTGAGACAAATAATCATACCACTCAAAATAGTTAATAACTAACATAGACCATATGTCTACTTTATGTTTCCATCATTATTTCAACTTCCTTTTAATTTTTTTGGACACTAGGAGGCTTACAATATGAATAGCAAATTCTCAAATTTTCAAGAAAATTTCAAACACTGATTTTTTTAGGGACCAGTTCAGTTCTGATGTGACTTTGAGGGACTTCTATGTGAGACACCCCCATAAATGATGCCATTTCAAAAACTGCACCCCTCACAGTATTCAAAACAGCATTTTGGAAGTTTGTTAACCCTTTAGGTGTTTCACAGGAATTAAAACAAAGTGTAGGTGAAATTTCAAAATTTCATTTTTTTTGCAGATTTGCAATTTTAATACATTTTTCTAAGGAACACAGTAGATTTTACTAGAGAAATGTGACTAAAAATTGATTCCCCCAATTCTTTTGTTTTCATAAATATCCTATATGTGGCCCTAGTGTGCACGTTGACCAAACCACAGGCTTCATAATAGAAGGAGCACCTACTTGATTTTGGAGCCTCCTTTTTATGAGATTATTTTTTAGGCACCATGTAGGTTTCTAGGCACCATAAGATGCTAAAATTTAGGAACCCCCCCACAAGTGACCCCATTTTGCAAACTACACCCCTCAGGGAATTCATCTAGGGGTATAGTGTACATTTCAAACCCCCAGGGGTTTCACCAATTGTGGTAGAACTGGGCAGTGAAAATGAAAAATTAAATTTTTTTACACAAAAATGCAGTTCTGGCTCAAAATTTTTCATTTTCACAAGGAATGAAGGAGACAAAGCACCCCAAAATCTGTGCCCCAATTTCTCCCGAGTACGGCAATGCCTCACATGTGACCAAAAAATACCATTTGGGTGCATGGCAGGACTCAGAAGGGAAGGAGTGATTTTTGGATTTTGCAGCTCAGATTCTGGTGGAATGTTGGTGGGTGCTATGTCGCATTAGCAAGACCCCCCAAGCACCAATACAGTGGAACCCCCCCACAAGTGACCCCATTTTGCAAACTACACCCCTCAGGGAATTCATCTAGGGGTATAGTGTACATTTCAAACCCCCAGGGGTTTCACCAATTTTGATACAACTGGGCTGTGCAAATGAAAAATTACATTTTTTACACAAAAATGCAGTTCTGGCTCAAAATTTTTCATTTTCACAAGGAATGAAGGAGACAAAGCACCCCAAAATCTGTGCCCCAATTTCTCCAGAGTACGGCAATGCCTCACATGTGACCAAAAAATACCATTTGGGTGCATGGCAGGACTCAGAAGGGAAGGAGTGATTTTTGGATTTTGCAGCACAGATTCTGGTGGAATGTTGGTGGGTGCTATGTCGCATTAGCAAGACCCCCAAAGCACCAATACAGTGGAACCCCCCCACAAGTGACCCCATTTTGCAAACTACACCCCTCAGGGAATTCATCTAGGGGTATAGTGTACATTTCAAACCCCCAGGGGTTTCACCAATTTTGATACAACTGGGCAGTGAAAATGAAAAATTACATTTTTTTACACAAAAATGCAGTTCTGGCTCAAAATTTTTCATTTTCAGAAGGTATGAAGGAGAAAAAGCACCCCAAAATCTGTGCCCCAATTTCTCCCGAGTACGGCAATGCCTCACATGTGACCAAATAATACCATTTGGGTGCATGGCAGGACTCAGAAGGGAAGGAGTGATTTTTGGATTTTGCAGCTCAGATTCTGGTGGAATGTTGGTGGGTGCTATGTCGCATTAGCAAGACCCCCCAAGCACCAATACAGTGGAACCCCCCCACAAGTGACCCCATTTTGCAAACTACACCCCTCAGGGAATTCATCTAGGGGTATAGTGTACATTTCAAACCCCCAGGGGTTTCACCAATTTTGATACAACTGGGCTGTGCAAATGAAAAATTACATTTTTTACACAAAAATGCAGTTCTGGCTCAAAAATTTTCATTTTCACAAGGAATGAAGGAGACAAAGCACCCCAAAATCTGTTCCCCAATTTCTCCCGAGTACGGCAATGCCTCACATGTGACCAAAAAATACCATTTGGGTGCATGGCAGGACTCAGAAGGGAAGGAGTGATTTTTGGATTTTGCAGCACAGATTCTGGTGGAATGTTGGTGGGTGCTATGTCGCATTAGCAAGACCCCCAAAGCACCAATACAGTGGAAGCCCCCCACAAGTGACCCCATTTTGCAAACTACACCCCTCAGGGAATTCATCTAGGGGTATAGTGTACATTTCAAACCCCCAGGGGTTTCACCAATTTTGATACAACTGGGCAGTGAAAATGAAAAATTACATTTTTTTACACAAAAATGCAGTTCTGGCTCAAAATTTTTCATTTTCAGAAGGTATGAAGGAGAAAAAGCACCCCAAAATCTGTGCCCCAATTTCTCCCGAGTACGGCAATGCCTCATGTGTGACCAAAAAGTGGCAGGACTCAGAAGGGAAGGAGTGATATTTGGATTTTGCAGCACAGATTCTGGTGGAATGTTGGTGGGTGCTATGTGGCATTAGCAAGACCCCCGAAGCACGGTGAAATGATGAACCTAATAATCCATAGATGTGTGGTATATTTTAAAACACTCCTTTATACATAGGCCGGGTTTGTCGGGGCAAGTTTCACAGTGAAAAAATAGTTTCCTTTCTTATTCCCTTTTTATAGCAAACTTTGCACCTTTTTTGTGTCCTGCCCTTTCTTGCAGTGGAGGGGATTTCGTTAGGAAAATGCTGCCCTGGTACAATACGGGGGCCAGTACCAGAAGTACTGGGGCCCTCTGCCTGCTGGTTCCCAAATATTAGGCCCTTTATGACTTCCTCTTGAAAGTGCATAAATGTCCCCCTCTGGCTGGTAGAACGGAATAGGACGTAAGCGTTATACAGTGCCATCTGGATGATATACACGGCCAGCTTCTTGTACCAGATTTTTGTTTTCCGCAGGGCACTGTACGGCTTCAGTACCTGATCTGAAAGATCCACTCCGCCCATGTACCTATTGTAATCTAGGATACAATTAGGTTTTGAGGTGTGGGTACTGGTACCTCGTACAGGGATGGAGGTGGTACTGTCTCCATGAATTGTTGTCAGTATAAGGACATCCCTCTTGTCCTTATATTTGACCAACAACATATTTTCGGTGCATATTCCCCTGCTTTCACCCCTTCTCATTACTTGGGCAATGTGCGTTTTTGGGAGGCCTCTTTTGTTCTTACGCACAGTACCGCAAGCTGCTGTACCTCTTGAACCAAGGGCCTTAAACAGGGGGATGCTAGTGTAAAAGTTATCCACATAGAGGTGATAACCTTTATCCAGGAAGGGGTGCACTAAATCCCAGACAATTTTTCCACTAACACCTACGAGGGAGGGGGGGCATTCTGGCGGTTCAATTCTTGAATCCTTCCCTTCATATACCCTAAACCTGTGGGTGTACCCTGAGGTGCTTTCACACAGCTTATACATTTTTATGCCATACCTTGCCCTCTTACTGGGAAGGTACTGGCGGAATTTAACCCTTCCTTTAAAATGTATAAGGGACTCGTCAATACAAATAAATTTTTCAGGGATGTACATCTCTGCAAATTTGGCACTGAAATGATCAATGACCGGCCTGACTTTGAATAGCCGGTCAAAGGTGGGATCATCTCTGGGTGGGCACAGTGTATTATCGGTGTAATGTAAAAATTTAAGGATTATCTCAAAACGAGTCCGAGTCATGGCCATACGGTAAAATGGGGTGCTGTACAGAACATCTGTACTCCAATATTGCCTAATTTCTGGCTTTTTTACTATGCCCATATGTAACACCAGACCCCAAAACGTCATCATCTCTACTGCATCTACAGGGGTCCACCTAGCAAATGATGACATGGGGTTTTGAGCAATAAACTGCTGGGCATATAAATTACTTTGGTCCACCATTAAATTTATAAAATCATCAGAGAAAAATAATTTGAAAAAGTCAATTTCTCTGAGACCTGCTGAATCAAATTGGATTCCTGGGATGGCCAAAAACTCAGGAACCTGGGGCTCAAAATTGTCTGGTGGTGGGGTCCATACGGGATCAATCATTTGGGGGGGGGTCTCAGCTGCTCTACAGGGGCGTCTTTGAGGGGGTCCCTCATCAGCAGAGGAGGAAGAGGAGCTTAAGGCGAATCCTTCAAATTCCCCGCTTGCATCACTGGCTGTGTCAGAGTCAGAGGCAAGCATGGCATATGCCTCCTCCGCTGAATACATTCTTCTGGATGACTGGGATGACATTTGGGATGACATTTGGGATGCCATTTTTATTTTTGTGTTTCTGTAAGTGTAATGTTTCAACACGTGTATAGTGTAGGGGGGGTACAAACTTTATTTCAACCCGGGGGGTATGTAGTGTGTAGTGTGTATGTAGTGCAGAAAAAAAAATACTTTATACAGGAATTTGATCCCAATAAAAAATTGAAGGGGTTAAAAAAAAAAAAAAAAAGGTCCTGCGCCAAAAATTGAGCACAGATGTTGGTCAGTAACGTCCGTCACTGAACAGCGCTCAAAGGCAACAGGACACCCACAAAAACAACGTGGGTGTAAAAACAAAAAAAAAAACATTTAAAAAAAACTGCAGAAAAAAAATGATATCAACCTGTGCCAAAAATGCTGTTCAGTGATTGTACGTCACTGATCAGCGGCCACAGGACACCCACAAAAGCAACGTGGGTGTAAAAACAATTTAAAAAAAATTTCCACAGCACTCTCCAAAAAAAAAAAAAAATTTAAAAAAACTGCAGAAAAAAAAATGATATCAACCCTGTGCCAAAAATGCTGTTCAGTGATTGTACGTCACTGATCAGCGCTCAGCGGCCACAGGACACCCACACAAGCAACGTGGGTGTAAAAACAAAACCCCACTGCACTCTCCAAAAAAAAAAAAAACTGCAGATCAGTGATGCAGTGATGCACCACTGATTAGCAGTGAGGGGCAGCAGACACACAACCTGACAGGGTATATATATAAAAAAAAAAAACTGGACCCCCAAAAAGTTGCTGATTAATTAAAACTGACCAGCACAAAAGGGGGGGCAGCAGGGGGGGCAGCAGTCAGTTGCACACGCAGCACAACCTTTGGTGCAACTGACAGGTATATATATAAAAAAAAAAAACCCTGGACCCCCAAAAAGTTGCTGATCAGTTAATTAATCAGCACAATCAGCACAAAAGGGGGGGCAGCAGGGGGGGGGCAGCAGTCAGTTGCACAGGCAGCACAACCTTTGCTGCAACTGACAGGTATATATATTAAAAAAAAAACTCTGCACCCCCAAAAAGTTGCTGATCACCTCAGATATAGTGATCAGCACAAAAGGGGGTGCAGCAGACACAAAATATAGCACTCTCTATCACTCTCTATCACTCTGTCACTCTCTGTCCCTATCTCTCACGATCTGTGACTCTAAGACACTGCTGCAGCAGCACACACAGAAGTCACAAGATCCAGGAAGTATCCAGCTGCTGGCAGCACGCTACCAGCGGTGATCAGCGGTGATCAGGTAAGTTTCAGGCAAAGATCAGGTATGTATCACGACAGATTGGCACGGTGACCGCTCTGCACGCAATTCCAGACCGGAATGGCGTCTGCAGTGCAGTCACCGTTAGTTTAAATCACGCGCCTTGGCTGTGATTGGTCCGTGGGTCCCACGGACCAATCACAGCCTTGGGGGCAGGTGGGGTGAGGTGTCGTCGTCACCGATGACCCCCTCATGCCCCCTGACGCCCGGCGGTGATTGACACCTGTGTTACCGAGCGTCTGATTCGCCGGTAACACAGGAAAACGCTGTGAATGGCTGTTCACACTGAACAGCCAATCACAGCGATCGCCGACGGGGGGGCGGCATCGCAGCCCCCCCTGGGCATGCAGGGACATGTCTGCTGTCAGGGACAGCAGACATCGTCCCTCTGTCCCCGCGTCTATAGACGCGGGGACAGTTTAAAGTCATGACGTATATATACGTCATGTGTCGGGAAGTACATCCCGGCCATGACGTATATATATGTCAAATGTCGGGAAGGGGTTAAGGCTTCATACACATGATCTGGCATTTCAGAAACCTGATGTAACTCTTCCACTCAAACTCCAAAAAGCAATGAAATTCCGATCATTAAGGCTGACGCCTTAATGGACGTGTTCCTTGCGCAATACAGATATGGTACGCCATCACAGCCTGTGGGTAAGTGCAGATTCAGCACTCTCACAGAGTGAGATTGCTGTCACTCACACAATGGTGGAGCTGCTAATTCACAGATTTGTGTGCTCATTGGAATACACACTCTATGCAACTGAAGGTCTGAACAGTTATGTGGCGCACTCATCCTAATAAGTACCTGCAATCATCTAAAACGGTCTAGCCCATTGATTTCTTATAGTGTTCATTCTAGCACCCGCCATCTTTGAAAACCCATGCAGTTCCGCTTCCCTGCCTGGGGTGTATCTGCTGTAGTGCTTCTAGCACAGTGTGATCTGTATATCAGCACTGCAAACCAGACCTGTGCTAGAAACACAACAGCAGACAGCAACACCCCAGACAGGGTAGAGGAACTGCATGGGTTTTCAAAGAAAGCGAGTGCTAGAATAAACACTATTACTAGAACTATCCCACTGAGAGTCCAACATCTTTTACACTCACTACATACTGTGTATCCATTTCATTTAGTATTCACATGCAGTTACCAGAAACATCTTTCATGATTGCAAAAACTATAATACTCCCAACTACTATGCATCTACACTTTCTTCTCCCACCTTCATGCTGCTCTGTCTTCCCCGATACCTACTGCTGTGTGTATTCCCTCATCTGCACCAATGTGTCTTTCCCCATATGCGCTGCCCTGTCTTTTCACACAGGTGCTACTGTTTCCTTCTATCTGTGCCACTGGCTTCCCCTCTATTAGTGGTACTCTGTCTTCCCCTCCATCCATGCTGCTCTGCCTGCCTCATCCATGACAAAGTTTCCTTCGATCTGTACTGCTGTCTCCCCTCTCCATCTGTACTGCTCTGTTTTCCCTTTATCCCCTTTGCTCCGAACCCCCTCCCCCATCAGTGCTGTCTTTCCTCCAACTGCTCCTCTGTTTCCTACCCAATCGCATCACTCTGTCTTACCTTCCCCAATCTGTGCCACTGTTTTCCACCCATCTGCTTCGTTAGTCCCCCATCAGTGCTGCTTAGCCTTCCTACCATCTACGCATTTCTATTCCCCATCCGCACCACACTGCCTCCTATCCCAATCAACACCACTTTTACCCCATCCTCTCGGCTCTGTTTACTGCTCAGACCTTCAGTTGCATAGACTGCATGTGTGTATTCCAATGAGCACACAAATCTGTGAATTAGCAGCTCCACCATTGTGTGAGTGACAGCAATCTCACTCTGTGAGAGTGCTGAATCTGCACTTACCCACAGGCTGTGATGGCGTACCATATCTGTATTGTGCAAGGAACACGTCCATTAAGGCGTCAGCCTTAATGTGATGGCGTACCATATCTGTATTGCGCAAGGAACACGTCCATTAAGGCGTCAGCCTTAATGATCGGAATTTCATTGCTTTTTGGAGTTTGAGTGGAAGAGTTACATCAGGTTTCTGAAATGCCAGATCATGTGTATGAAGCCTTAATGGGACATGTGAAACCGTAAGGTTTTTTGTCAATGGAATATATATATATATATATATATATATATATATATATATATATATATATATATATATATATATTGTGCCCTTATATTAAGGCTGAATCCAACGAACGGATTTTTCCCATAGGGAACTTTTCGGATGGGGGCATGGTGTTTGAGGGACTACTCCTCAAAAGTGACTGGACATACTGAGCTGAAATTTGTCACCCATGTTAGTCTATGAGTGTTTTTTTGGAAGGCATAACTCAGGGTAGAGGAACAATTGAGACTTGGGGTTTGTTTTATTAGGTAGATATTGTCCCAATGTAGTGCCTTTTGGGGTTTAGGCTTTTCAGATAGGTACAGTTTTTTTTTTTAATTTAGTGAAACATGCCCCATTATAGAGCTAGGATTTTTCAACTTGTTGCGCATGCGCACAAGGCCACCAGCAGGGGGAGCAGTACACTGATGAGCTTCACTTGCCGACTGTGCAGCAATATTCACAGTTTCACAGTTTCTTATATAGCAATATGAATATATATTATACTTCATACACATACATGCCCAGCTAATGCTGATGGCATGACATGCAAACATGGGGCAAAGGAACCAGGCAGACAGGTAGTTATATAGTAGGTAAGGCTGAAAAAAGACTTGCGTCCATCTAGTTCAACCTAGTATAGATTAACCATTGCTGATTTGGTAGGTTCTGATATTTTACAAACAGATTATATTTCTTAATTGTACCCATGGATGTTTTTATCCAGAAATGTTTGTCCAACTTTGCCTTGAATGCATTTATTGTGCCAGCCATCACAACCTCTCCGGGAAGAGAGTTCCAGAGTTTGACTGTTCTGACCGTAAAGAAATTCTTTCTACTAGCTGAACGAAATCTTTTTTCTACTAATCTGTACTCATGCCCTCGCGTCCTAGATTCCTTTCTAGTAGAAAAGAGGATGTGTGACAGTTCCTTATATTGGCCCTTATATTGGTAGTGATTTGCAGGTCGGGGCATAGGAGGACCCAAGAGAGGACTACTCCGTCCGAGTATAGAATGGCCCTGCCCACAGTGAGCAGTGCTGTGGCTTAGAGATGGGCAAAACGGATCATTAAGCTGAGCCGGGACCCGACTGATCTCTCGGTTAAAAGATACGTATCTTTTAGACGGATCCTCGGCTCACTTTAAGAAAAAGGGGGAATATACATGACCGAGTAAAAACACTGATCGATGGCTGGGTGTAGAATCGCCATCGATGGCGTCTGCACCGATGGCCATCCCTGGCAGCAGCAGCAGCAGCTAATCTTTCTATCACTTGTAGTCACAGCACTGTACTCAGTCTACAGAGGTAGCACATCTCAGCTGCCACAAGTGGCAGCACTGAGATCAGGAAAATGCATTGTAAACTGAAACGGATCACCTTTTTGGGATCGGCGACTCATTCGTTCTTGAATGGGGTCCGTTCAAAAGATCCGGTTCATTCGCGAGCGAACCGGCTCTACTGTGGCTGCACTGTCTCCATTCTGGTGCCCTGTCAATCCACACACAGAGACCTCGGTCACTACCTACAGTGGAGTCGGCTGTCAGCTGCCCGGCATGACTGCGATGCTAAAAGAGTTATTATCCCGTGGCCAAAATGTTATCGCTGGGATTCCGCTCCCCCTGAAGTTGCCCTCCCTCCTTGTTCCTATGTATCCCTGTGTGTGCATATGTATACATGGGCTCTGTCACCTAGCCGGGCATTGTGCTGCACACTCCTCCTGTGTGCAGTACATGTATGTGTGCTAAGAGCGCTGTAGTGGCTGCAGGGAACTACTTACTGTGATGCTGGAAGTGTGACATTGGCAGAGCTGTGCCTGGGTTATGGGGGAAACGTGCACCACGTCGCATGCTACTACCCCCTCCCCCGCAGCTGGAGGACATTACTACAACCCTCCCTATTAACGCTGGTGATGAGTGCAGTCACATTGGGGCAGATGTATCAATCTCCCCTTAACGTTTGTATTTTAACGTTTGCCACTTCTCCTGGCATAATGCTCAGAAGCAGCGACTGATTTTACCCTAATGTATGAAGATGGCGCTAGTGAGTAACGTTAATCGTTAACTCACCCGTTCTCTGTAATATTTTTTTTTTTTTTACGATCCCAGTTTTTCGTCTTGGTCTGTCTTCACTGCGCATGTCCTCCCCCCCCCCCCCCCCCCCCCCCCTCCGATGTAAGCTCCCTGCTTCTCTTCCCTTCTCTGTGCACTGCTGATAGCTGGCCTCTGCACAGGTCATGTTCCGATTCTTAATTTTTTAAAGTATGTATTTTTTTTATTATGTAGCTCCCTGTTCCTGTCTCCTGCTTTCCCTCTGCTCTGATGCTGCCAGTTTGCTCCCCCCCTCACGCTGCATACGCCGCCTGCTACACAGTGACAGCATATGTCCCCATTTTTTTGTGTGTTTTATTTATGGTGTTTTTAATTAAAATTAGCTCCCTCCTGCTTTCACCTGCAAACTGGCAGCATCAAACAGAGAAGAGGGAAAGCAGGAGACAGGAACAGGGAGCTACATAATAAAATATTTAACTCCTTCCCCCCCTCCGATCCTGCTGGCATGCTGACACCTGCCTCTCCTATCAGCATGCTGGCGCCGCCGCCTGCCCTGCTCCAATCCCCCCCCACTTCTAATTTTTTTTTCGTTGGGTCCCTGCTGCTTTAATAAAGCTCTCCGGCATGCAATATAGGCAGGTGGATATATTTAATTAATTGCGATGCTCTGTAGGGACCCCGCAGGGTTCCCAAGAGAGCGGGGACGCTGCGGGAGAGTAGACAGAAATAATATTTAAAAGTCCGGGCGGGCATGCTGTGCTGTCTCTACTGAGTAGCGGAGAGGAGAGCCGGAGACGCGGCGGGAGAGTTGTGAGAAATCAAAAGACCGGGCGGCTGATGATTGGCTGAGAGCCAATCATCAGCCGCCCGGCCTTTTGATTTCTCACAACTCTCCCGCCGCGTCTCCGGCTCTCCACTATTCAGTAGAGACAGCACAGCATGCCCGCCCGGACTTTTAAATATTATTTCTGTCTACTCTCCCACAGCGTCCCCGCTCTCTTGGGAACCCTGCGGGGTCCCTACAGAGCACTGCAATTAATTAAATATATCCACCTGCCTATATTGCGTGCCGGAGAGCTTTATTAAAGCAGCAGGGACCCAACGAAAAAAAAAATTAGAAGGGGGGGGGGATTGGAGCAGGGCAGGCGGCGGCGCCAGCATGCTGATAGGAGAGGCAGGTGTCAGCATGCCGGCGGGATCGGGGGGGGGGAGGAGTTAAAAAAAAAAACAATAACACCTAACGCCAGCCTGAGGCTGGCGAAGAGAAAAATCTGGCTTAACGTCGGGGAAGGCAATAATACATTGCCTGCGACGTTAAAGCTTATAACTCAAAGCAGGAGGACAGCGCCTGAACGTTAAGTTCAGGGCTGCCTCAGGGGGACGTTAGAAGCCCCCTTCATACATTGCCAAAACACGTAAAAAAGTCAATTTACTAGCGTTAAGTGCTACTCAAGCACTTAACGCTGCTTCGTACATCTGCCCCATTGTCTCTCTGTCCCAGCTGAGGGCATCAGCCGGCAGATAATTATTACGTGCAGGAGCAAAAGAACTACATGCAGCAAGGTACAGTAGCCAGGGGCAGGAAATGGCTGCTTGCTTACATCAGTGTCCCATCCCCCAGCCGGCTAACAGTGGCCTGGGCTCGTTTAGCGTGATCGTTTTCAAAAGGGGGCGTGGCCTAACCACGGATCCCCGTGGCCACGCCCCCTTTTGAAAACTATCGTGTTACTTTGCTTGTGCCTGGGGTAGCTTTGCCTGTGAACTAGTGAAGCTGCAGTGCAGCCCTGCCCACTGATCTGTGCCATGCTGCTCCTGGCTGAAGGTAATTTGTGCAGGGACTGGGGAGGCACCAGTGTGTGAGAGCGTACTAGTAATTGAGGGGAACAAGGGGCCTGATTCAGGATCGCTTGCTAAGCAGCGTTCTTTTGCTGCTTAGCGAGCGGAACGCTGCCTTCCGAATGCCCGCCCCCTATGTAATGTGACTATGGGTCAGTATGCGCTGTGTAATGTGATTGGGTCACTACGCACTATATAATGTGAATATCGGTCACTACATCCTGTGCTATGTGTTTATGGGTCACTACAAGCTGTGTAATTAAATGATGGATCACTATGCGCTGTGTAATGGGACTATGGGTCACTATGTGCTGTGCAGTGTGACTATGGGTTACTATGGCCCTTATTCTGATCGGTGCGGCCGGATCCGATTATGCGGCCAGGACCGTGCGTGCGAAACCCCGCCTTCCATACGGATCGCCAACTCCGTCCGTACGCGGTAAGAAGCTGGCCGAACGGACCGCACGTGTATTTTTTACGGAATATGCCTCCTCCATCTAAGGGAACCTCCCCCATCATTCGATGGTCGCAGACCATCGAATGCAGGACCGAGTGCTCCACCAGCTCCCGCAACCTCAGACCACACGGACATTTTTCCGTGCAAAAGCAGGGATCTGGGCGGGCAGCTGACATCCGGCGATGTCATATGTCCGCCCCCTACACGTGCGTCACGACTGCATTACCATACGTACGCCCAGCGTTTGCATGGGAACGCCCATGAAACGCGGGGCGTATGCATATGGTAATATGTTAACATATCATGCGGGATTTGGCCGTACGCCCCGCTCGCACATGCGCAGAGACGCCTCTGCACATGCGCAGATACAAAACATCGGCGGCCCGAACGCACGCGGATATATCCACACCGACCAGAATAAGGGCCTATGTGCTGTGTAATGTGAACATCGCTTCACTGCATCCTGTGCTATGTGTATTTGAGTCACTAAGAGCTGTGTAATGTAATGATGGATCACTGCGCACTGTGTAATGGGACTATGGGTCACTTTACACTGTGTAATGGGACTATGGGTCACTACGTGCTGTGCAATGTAACTATGGGTTACTATGTGCTGTGCAATGTGACTATGGGTTACTACGTGCTGTGCAGTGAGACTTTGGGTTACTACGTGCTGTACAATATGACTATGGCTCAGTACGTGCTGTGTAATGTGACTACGGGTCACTATGCGCTGTGTAATGTGACTATGGGTCACTACGCACTGTGTAATGTGACTATGGGTCACTACACGCTGTGTAATGTGACTATGGGTCACTACGTGCTGTGTTATGCGAATATGGGTCACTACGCAATGTGTAAAGTGACTATGGGTCACTACGCGCTGTATAATGTGAATATGGTCACTCTGTTCTGTGTTATGTGTATATGGGCCACTACGCACTGTGTAATGTGAATATGGGTCAGTACGTGCTTTATAATGTGAATATGGGTCACTACGCACTGTGTAATGTGACTACTGGTCACTACAAGCTGTATAATGTGAATATGGGTCACTGCGCCCTGTCAAATGTGAATATGGGTCACTATGGGCTGTGTAATGTAAATATGGGCCACTATGTGCTGTGTAATGTGAATATGGGCCACTATGCGCTGAGTAATGTGACTATGGGTGACTACGCACTGTGTAATGTGAATATGGGTCACTATGCGCTGAGTAATGTGACTATGGTCACTATGCGTTGTGTAATGTGAATATGGGTCACTACGCACTGTGTAATGTGAATATGGTCACTATGCGCTGTGTAATGTGACTATGGGTGATTACTCACTGTGTAATGTGAATATGGGTCACTACGCACTGTGTAATGTGAATATGGTCACTATGCGCTGAGTAATGTGACTATGGGTGATTACGCACTGTATAATGTGAATATGGGTCACTACGCACTGTGTAATGTGAATATGGTCACTATGCGTTGTGTAATGTGAATATGGTCACTATGTGCTGTGTAATGTGAATATTGGATTGAGATGGGGGAGGTGGGTTGGCACAGGCTCGGAGATAATTAGTTAATGCAAATTAAATAAAAATAATTAATATAGACCAACATGTGGAAAAGGGCTGTTCAGGGAAACCCTGATTAGCAATTACTGGTTGGCGGTGCTCCCAAAGAAAGTTCAGCGTGTATACTGAAAAAGGTAGTCTAACAAGAGAGACTGAAGAAGAACCAGTAGGTTTTTGGGTACACTTTATATAATGATTTTAAAGATCAATGGATATATAAATGACATGGAATAAAACGTAACTTTTAATATTAATATATTAAGCTTTAATATACACCACCTGGCTACATTCTGGATGACCAGGTTGCTTTAAATGCTTCGGGTGCATGACGTGTAACAGTTTGACTCCCGGCATCTCGTTTCCACACTCGGGTAAACCAATCCGCATTAGACACAGACTTCAGTGTTTAATGGACTATGTGATCTACCTATTACATTGCCCATGTGGCCTTGCATATGTTGGGATGACGACCCGCAAGTTTAGAGAAAGGATGGCAAACCATTGAAATTCAATCAGAGCAGCTACACAAACTGGCAAAGCCGATCTCCCGATTCCACGCCACTTTCTTACGGCAGGCCACCAAATAGCCAGCCTGAGATGTCGTTTGATAGATTGGGTCCCCCCGCCACCCAGAGGAGGAGACGGTGCTTCTTTTGAAAAAACTTGAATGCCGTTGGATTCATGAATTGGGGACTCTTGCCCCTCGGGGACTTAACGAGAACAACCCCCTGAACATTTTCCTGCGATAATTTATTGATGCACTGCTTTATGTTGTCCATTGTATGTCTTCCTTAGGTTAAGATAGTATACCCCATAGTATGGTATTCCGATTGTCACTATACGGTTGTACCTTCTTGCCAATCTGATCTCAATTCCCATGAGAATTTACATCATGATATCCCTTTTTTTCTCCCATCCTTTATTTTATTCTCTTTATTCGACATACATCAGGTCTACACTTAGACCCCAGATTCATCATCTGATAGCTTTAGCGCGATCCACTTCCCATTTTTTTTTTTTTTTTTCATTTTTTCACAACATTTGAATATCCTTTTAGGGTTTTTGAACATCTCTTTAGGTTTTCAGAATACATCACTCTATAAATACTTGTAAAAACCTTCCTAAAATATACAAAAATATAATAAATAAAATAATAATAAAAAATAATAAATAATAAAAATATTAAAAATACCATAAATATCATTAATAATATCATTAATATCAAAATCACACAAATAATGAAATATTGTTATAATTCACGTAGGACGTTCACTTTAATATATGATCCCAAAGTATAGTTTCTTCACCATAGACAGTTGGCATTAGTATCACAGGTTCCAGATGTGATTTATCTCTAATTTGATTAAATGCAACAGTCACACATTAGAATCACTTAATTCATCCACCATGCTATGCAACATCTCATAGGATGTCTTTACATCATAGGATGTCTTTACATCCATCCATGAGATTCATTACACATCTGCCCGGATCTGGCTTTATACTTAATCCACAATATTGCCCATTTGACTTAGCAGCGCTATTGTGCTAACTTTGAGCCCCAGTGCACCCTGTACTCATTTGTGACTGCACGGAACGCTGACTTCAGTTACAGGTTGTCCCCCTCCAGGATGAGGTGTTTATTCCCGTTTCTAGCCTGATGCTGTATATTGACTCCACACTAGTAGTAGTAGTAGTAGTAGTAGTACGTTTATTTATAAGGCGCCGCAAAGTGTCCACAGCGCCGTACATAGCAAACAAAAAAAACAAATTACAAGGTAACGTACAGGGTGTGTTGAAAGATACAGTATAAATAGGGGTATAGCTGGTAGAACTAAAATCAGCATCAGTTCAGAAGTAGGTGTCAAAATTGTCAAGGAGACTGAAGATGAAGTAAAGGAAGGGAAGAACAGGACAGGAGGACAGGTGAGGTAAAGAGGTAGGGTGAGTACGTGAGGAAGGAGGGCCCTGCTCATAAGAGTTAACATACTAAAAATAGGTGGGTGGACGAACAAAATACAATAGGATAAGTAGGAACGGAGGGGAACATAGGCAGGATAGGAGGATCAAAAGAGGTTAGGAGGAGGGATAGGTTAGTCGAAAAAAGTGGGTTTTGAGGGAGCGCTTGAAGGAGGTAAGGGAATCAGATAGCCTGATGGGTGGCGGGAGGTTGTTCCAGTGCAGGGGGGCAGCGCGAGAGAAATCTTGGACACGGGAGTGGGAGGAGGTGATTAGGTGAGAGGTCAGTCGGCGATCAGCGATGGAGCGAAGAGGACGGGAGGGAGTGTGGATAGAGATCAGTGAAGAGAGGTAGGGAGCTGTGGAGGAGGAGAGAGCCTTGTAGGTGGTGGTGAGGAGTTTAAAGAGAACTCGGAAAGGAATGGGGAGCCAGTGAAGAGATAGACAGAGGGGGGAGGCGGAGGTAGAGCGGCGGGAGAGGAAGATGAGCCTAGCAGCAGCGTTAAGAATGGATTGGAGAGGTGCGAGGCGGGTGAGAGGTAGCCCAGAGAGAAGGATGTTGCAGTAGTCAAGGCGGGAGATGACAAGAGAGTGAATGAGAATTTTGGTCGCGTCAGTGGAGAGGAATGGTCTGATGCGTGAGATGTTGCGTAGGTGAAAGCGGCAAGACTGTGAGAGAGCACAAATGTGGGGGGTGAAAGAGAGGGAGGAGTCAATGATGACACCGAGGCAGCGCATTTGGTCAGTGGACGTGATCTCGGTTTCACCAATGCTGATGGAGATAGTGGGAGAAGAGGGGATGTTCGGGGGATGGAAGATTAGAAGTTCAGTTTTAGCCATGTTTAGTTTCAGGAAGCGTTGGGTCATCCAGGCTGAGATGGCCGTGAGGCATTCGGAGACCTTGGACAGGAGTGATGGGGATAAGTCGGGGGAGGAGAGATAGATTAGGGTATCATCAGCATAAAGGTGGTAATGAAAACCATAGGAGCTGATGAGGGTGCCCAGAGAGGTGGTGTAGAGGGAGAAGAGAAGAGGGCCAAGGACTGACCCTTGGGGAACACCGACTGGCTGTGGGGTAGTAGGAGAGGAGGAGCTCGGAGTGGAGATGGAGAAGGAGCGATCGGAGAGGTATGAGGTGAACCAGGAGAAGACCGTGCCAGTGATGCCAAAGGAGCGGAGGGTGTTGAGCAGGAGAGGGTGGTCAACAGTGTCAAAGGCAGCCGACAGATCAAGCTGGATGAGGATAGAGAAGAGGCCTTTGGATTTAGCCGATAGTAGATCGTTAGTGACTTTGGTCAGGGCAGTTTCAGTGGAATGTAAAGGGCGGAACTCGGATTGGAGGGGGTCTAGAATGGAGTTAGCAGTAAGGTGGCTTAGGAGACGATTATAGGTCAGACGTTCTAGGAGTTTGGAGGCAAAAGGGAGGAGGGAGATGGGCCTGTAGTTGGATGGAGAGTTGGGGTCCAGATTTGTTTTTTTGAGAATTGGGGAGACAAGAGCGTGTTTGAAGGAGGAAGGGAAGATCCCAGAGGATAGGGAAAGATTAAAGAGGTGAGCCAGGTGAGAGCAGACTGACGGACTGAGACGACGGATAATATTGGAGGGGATAGGATCGAGCGGGCAGGTGGAGGGAGAAGCGGATTGAAGGATAGAGTGGACTTCAGCAGCAGTGGTGGGGTAAAATGAGGACAGGGGTTGAAAGGAGGGGAGTGGAGATGTAGGAGGGGAGGAGGGAGAGGGTGAGGTCATGGCCGCAGTGATGGCAGTCCTGAGAGAGGAGATTTTGGTTGAAAAGTAGGTAGCAAAATCAGCGGCTACGATGGAGGACGGAAGAGCTGGAGGAGGGGGGGAGAGCAAGGAGTTGAAGGTGGCGAAGAGCCTGCGGGGATTGGATGATTGGGAAAGGATGAGGGACTTAAAGTAGGATTCCTTGGCCAGAGCAATGGCAGAGCTGAAGGAGGAAAGAATGAATTTGAAATGGAGATAATCCGCAAGGGAGCGTGATTTCTTCCAGAAGCGCTCAGCAGTGCGAGAGCACTTTTTAAGGAATCGGGTGATAGGCGAGTGCCATGGTTGGGGGTTGGAGCATCGAAGGGGGATAGAGGAGGGAGGGCAGGCAGAGTCTAATGCCGAAGATAGGGTGTCATTATAGAGGGAGGCAGCGAGGTTCGGGCAGGACATGAGGGCGATTGGGGCGAGAAGAGGACACAGCGTGTTTGAGAAGGCAGCAAGATCAAGTGTGTTGACGTTATGCCGTGAGACAATGCGCTTGGGAGGGGGGGTGGGAGAGGGGGAAGCAGTGAGGGAGAAGGAGATGAGGTGATGGTCAGAAAGAGGAAAAGCCGAGATAGTGTAGTCAGTAAGGGAACAAGAGCGAGAGAAGACAAGATCGAGGGAGTGTCCTTGGATGTGGGTGGGAGAGGTAGTCCACTGAGATAGGCCAAGAGAGGAGCAGAGAGAGAGGAGTTTGGAGGTGCCAGGATCAGCGGGGTTATCCAAGGGGATGTTAAAGTCACCAAGAATGACAGATGGCAGGTCGGAGGAGAGGAAGTGTGGAAGCCAGGTGGCGAAGTTGTCAAGAAATTGGGAGATAGGGCCAGGGGGGCGGTAGATTACAGCGACACGGAGGTGGTAGGGGTAGTATAGACGGATAGAGTGAGACTCAAAGGAGGAAAAAAGGAGAGAGGGTTCAGGGTGAATGACACTGTGGGTGCATGAGGCTGAGAGGAGAGGACTAAGTAAGTGTATTGCTCTATTTACGCATGTTCTGTTATGTATATATGTTTGCATTTGTTGTATATTATATATACATTTACCATTTTTATAGGCTCCTTGAAAAAGGTCCTTGTTATGCAGACCGAAACGTCGGGGCATTGTTTGGACTATTTCAAGTTATTTGACTGACAACACTCATTTGGAGAAGTGTTGTCTGTGGAGAGTGCCCCACATCTCCAATCTTTGGACTGGGGAACAGAACTATATTGTGGGTACACACTCCCTTTGTAGGGCACCCCACCATTGTGACTTTCCAGTGTGAGTGCGGTCTCTCCCCCCTATATATATATATATATATATATATATATATATATATATATATATATATATAAATCCATGGAGGACCGGCACTCCCTTTGCTCGTGGAAGCTTGCACTGGTGCCCTCACAGCTCAGATATGAGCAACTTGTAGAAGAAATGGGTGGGTGCGGCACTCAGCTATCGACACACAGGAAAAGACGACAGGAAACTGTCTAGTGTCAACGTTTCAGTGCTTTAATCGGCACTATCATCAGGATATATATATATATATATATATATATATACCAACAATAGTGTCCTCAGCGCCCCAACTTGGTAATGTCCAACAAATAATTCAATAAAATTGTTTCAATAAAAATATTGACAAAAACAATTGTAGTGGTTCTTTTATAAGAAGCTTTTCTTTTTATTTTCAGTACATCTGACCAACACCCAACGCGTTTCGTCTCGTTGGAGACTTCATCAGGGGTACATGATCTAAAATATAACATACATTTTATAAGATACATGACTTTTTTGGACATTACATTAAAAATGATATTCATAAAATAATTTTTACAAAGTACATATAAGGTACATAAAAGTATATATATAGTACATAGAAGTATATGATGATAGAAATGGAGAGACTGGAGATTTCTATCATTTCTCTCCATTTCTATCATCATATACTTCTATGTACTATATATATACTTTTATGTACCTTATATGTACTTTGTAAAAATTATTTTATGAATATCATTTTTAATGTAATGTCCAAAAAAGTCATGTATCTTATAAAATGTATGTTATATTTTAGATCATGTACCCCTGATGAAGTCTCTAACGAGACGAAACGCGTTGGATGTTGGTCAGATGTACTGAAAATAAAAAGAAAAGCTTCTTATAAAAGAACCACTACAATTGTTTTTGTCAATATTTTTATTGAAACAATTTTATTGAATTATTTGTTGGACATTACCAAGTTGGGGCGCTGAGGACACTATTGTTGGTATAGTTGTTTTTTCTATCCCTACTAGTAGGGGATAGAGTGTCAACAGTTAATATAACATTGTATATTAACAGCGCAATTTTAGGGATTTTTGTCTTTTTTTATATATATATATATATATATATATATATATACACAAATTTGTGGAAGGCAGCACTCGGAAATAACGACAATAGGCTCCTTGGTTGCCGACGTTTCTGAGCCACGCAGGCTCCTTTATCAAGGGTGCAGGAGATTCTCCTGCACCTTGATAAAGGAGCCTGCGTGGCTCAGAAACGTTGGCAACCAAGGAGCCTATTGTCATTATTTCAGAGTGACGCCTTCCACAAATTTGTATATTTATGCCCAGCTGACTGCTGCAAGCATTCAGGAGGGCACCGGACGTTGTTTGCATCATTCAAGATGGAACCTTTTGCACCATTCTGAGTGCCGCCCTATCCCTCTGTGTGTGTGTGTGTGTGTATATATATATATATATATATATATATATATATATATTCCTTGTAGCCGGCACTCCTAAGTCCTGCTAAACTAGTGCTCCGCAAAAAACCAAAGGGTCCATCATACAACACACATGCAGTGGCACTCAGAGGAATAAATGACAACTCAATCAAAGGTAAAGGATATCAATGTTTCAATGCTGTTTGCATTTTCATCAGGATACAAAACATAAATGACACTTACTTACGTAGATATACCCTCCACCAACACTGCAGCTCATAGCGGGCTTACATAATGACATCATCAAATTGCGGCACGGGTGCCGGGCCACGCTAATGGATGGTTAAATTTACAGCTTTTCAGCATGAAACCGCAAGTGGTGTAACCACAAGTCTGCAAAGTAATTCCCAAGTTGACCTTTGATCCACCGTCGACAAATGCGTCTATTAAAACATACATGAGAATGCTAGACTAGCTGCCAAGGAAGAAAAATAATTGAATGCCCACTATAACAATCTTGGCCTGGAAGAATGGGTCTCCTTAAAAAATCTCTCTGATAAACAAGATCTCGTATTTCGCACATCAGACAAAGGTGGGGCTTAGGTGATATTAAATCTATTGGACTACCTTTGTGAAATCGACAGACAATTGGCCGATACAAATACATTTACTAAGGAATTGGAACTTTGATTACAACAAGCACTGGCTTCTAATATCATAACCAAAAAATTGAAGGACGCCTTAATTCTTAAATATGCTGTCACGTCCCTGTTATACTCTGTAACAAAGATCCATAAACATCCCTCAAAGCCACCTGGCCACCCAATTATTGCAGGCAGGGGCTCACTCTTTCAAGTGGTCTGTACATATATGGACTCGATACTGCAACCTTATATTGTCCAGCAACAGAGATATTTACTGGATACAACTAGTCTCTTAATTGCTTTAATTGAATTTAACTGCAAACTCCTGCGAGTACTGTGAGGTTATCAGACTCACAGTTAGACTGTAATTATGATATTTTATTATGTGTAGTGATGAATGTACTCTTTAGTCCGTCTGTACCCTATTGTTCTCCGTAGATGTCTCTATTCCCTATATGTGTGTGTATTTCCAGAACCATAGTATTAGACTGTATATCAGAGGATGTTACCCATATATGGTCATACAGGAAATACCCAGGGCTGAAGTGTATAATTTCACCAAAAGGCTATGTCCACAGGGGTGATCCAATTACCCTGCTATTGTCCCTGCTATTTACAGGAGGGTGATAGCTGAGGGACACTCCTCACAGGGGGTGATAAGCACATAACGCAACCAGCCGGTGATTGTTCCTCTTTATTTGCACTTCTTTGTGCATCTCTGAACTGAAGCAAACATTATGGAGCCTGACCCAGCAGGTGGACAGCTTTATATTACCTGGTGGGATATACCTGATTCTTGAATCCACCAATCCGGACCTTGGGCAAACCCACTGATGCTTCAAGCACCGTGGGAAATTAGAAGGTTTTAAAATGGATTGCACACAAGCCAGCTAAAATGTTGGTCACTGTCCTAGGCTAAGAGGTAATACTCTGCCTAGGTATCTTGTGGAACTCATCATCTGCCCTGGGTGGGCCCCATTATACTCCTGTGTGGAGTGTCCGGTGCTATGTGGACTTATACAGGTTTCTGCTATCACGGCTGTGTGGAATAAGTGATAGTTTTCTGATTTGGAACTGTGATGCTACAAGAACTGCCGGTTTGGACTGCTACCAGGATACCGTTTATATGCTACATTTTGCCTCGTGTTCCTGTTTTTATCTATTTGTGTGTGCTGTGGAAAATAAAACGTATTTTGGTTTAATCTGCTCGGTGTCTGAATGATTGTGGAACCCCGTATCCTCACAAGCACTACCCTGGATAATATCTAGTTGTGCTCGGTTGATGTTAGTAGCCTTTACACATCCATCCCCCACATCGAGGGATTGGAGTGTATCAGGCGGTTTCTGTGCAACCAGATTGACTATGATGGACCTGAACCATCGTTCATCCTACAACTACTAGAAATGATTTTACATAAAAATAATTTTTTACATGCAGGCGATTTTTATCTCCAAATAAGTGGCTGTGCAATGGGATCACCAGTCCCACCATCATACGCGAATATGTTTTTTGAGGAGTCTGATACATAGATGATCTCTTGATCTTTTAGAGTGGAGACCAATGTGAATTTCAACACATCCATTGAGGTTCACAATAATAACAATGGTCCGATTAAATACACATACAGTACAACATGAAATTGCATGAAATTACGTATTTAAGGATTAATAGTGACCCAAATAGGGCACGTGTCCAGATTGATGATGTGTTTGAAAAATGTAAAGATCGGGGATACCTTAATAAATTGTTCATTCAGGCCAGAGACAAAGCTCTGGCACTTAAGTAAGTTTTATTTATATAGCGCACTTTCTCCAACAGGACTCAAGGCGCTTTACAGACATTAAAAATAAGGTACTCTTTACCTAGAACGGCGCCCGCGATTGTAATCGCGGGCGTCGGGGGTAAAAAATCGCGGGCATCGCGGGTCCATAAAAAACGGGTGCGACGCGATGCCCGCGATTTTCCCATAGGGATCAATGTTAAAACGGTGATTGGATGCGATTTGACTGTTAAATGCCTCAATGCCCACGATTTGGCCATAGGAAACAATGTTAAATGGGCCACAGAGCCCTAATAGTGCCCTTGAACTCTGAAATGACCCCCACAATTGTTAACGCCACCCCACGATTAACGTCAACCCGAAGCGTGGCGAGCGCAGCGAGCCCGCGTGGGGCGGCGGTACGCGTCCTCCGACCTTTTCATACCCTACTATCCACGTCGGCGTGGAGTTGAGAATAGAATAGTGTGGCGAGCGCAGCGAGCCCCGCGGATACCTTCACAGGTAAACGCGTCCCTTCGCGGGCTTCACAGGTGTCCGCGTCGCCACGGACACCTGTGAAGCCCGCGAGGGGACGCGTATAACTGTGAAGGTATCCGCGTCCCCTCGCGGGGCTCGCTGCGCTCGCCACACTATTCTATTCTCAACTCCACGCCGACGTGGATACTAGGGTATGAAAAGGTCGGAGGACGCGTACCGCCGCCCCTCGCGGGCTCGCTGCGCTCGCCACGCTTCGGGTTGACGTTGATTGTGGGGTGGCGTTAACAATTGTGGGGGCCATTTCAGACTTTACGGTGACTATTTGGGCTCTGTGGCCCATTTAACATTGTTTCCTATGTAAAAATCACGGGCATTGAGGCATTGAACACTAAAATCGCGTCCAATCTCATTTTTAACATTGGTCCCTATGGGAAATCGCGCCATCGCATCGCACCCGATTTTTAGTGCATTCGATGGTCGCGATGGGCGCCGTTCTAGGTAAAGAGTACCAAAAATAACAATGCACATACTGCAATACAAAGGGTTATCAGTACAAGGAACAATGGCAGTACAGATATACATCACACATGTACATCACATATACAGATATGCACTAGATGCATTCTAATAAGGGACACTGACATGGGGAACAGATTTAGCTGTGCAGTACCCATGCAGCCATTCAGGGGCGCCACATGGTGATTGCACCAGCCAGCACCGTACATATCGAACACATTAGAACAGTACAGGGTACACAGAGCTAGACATAACACAATGAAAGCACAATTCTTAGTGCACAATACAGCTGAGATATAAGGAAGAGAATGAGAATAGATGCAGGTATAGATTGTAGGTGAGTAAGAGAGCTGTAGTTGAAATGCAAGAAGAGTGCTGTGAGAACAGAAGAGAAGAGGACTCTGCTCTAAGGAGCTTACAATCTAGAAGTAGGGGGAGACACACAGGTGACATGAGGTGCATGTTAAGGGAGACCTGAAGGCAAGAAGTGAGCATGGCAGGGATAGTCCGGATATGAGGCAGCAGGTAGAGAGAATGGAAAAAGCAGTCCACTCCCTCCTCCTATCCCCCTCCACCCTTGAACCCTAACAGCCCTTGCCACAACACCCCCTGCTAGGGGGCAGAGAGCATGCAGAGTGAATAGGTATAGCACAGGATTGAGGAACCATGGCTGTGGTACCACAGTATAATTCAGAAAGATAGTCTCAAAATAGAGAAAATAAAAATAAATGCAGAGTTAGGGTAAGTAGTGTGAGAAGCAGGTGTAGAGGGACATATACAATGCACAGAGAACTGATGTGGAATCTAGCACACTGAAATAGTTACAGAGAAAATGTAAGTAGTGATATTAGGGTGTGAGGCCGGTGATGTTGCTGGATCAGGTGACTCGCTGAAGAATGGTATATCCTTCTATTTCTCTCCTGTGTATCTCCAAAGTTATATTAATATGAAATACTTAACACTAAAAATACTTTACAGCTATGAATGCTATACAGCCAGAAGGCTATGCAGCCTAAAATACACTTATTAAATAACAATCCACATGCTTGTAATCCCCCTACAACTCCACCCACAACAAATGATTGATCAAAGGTGTGATCAATAGCAGACCACTGCCCCCTCTACTACAAAGAGATGACCTGCTTGGTTACAGACTGCAGCAGAAATTGCTAAACAAAAAATATTCTACATTTCGTTTACCTAATAAACTTCAAAAAGTGTGTGGAATATACAGGATAGAAAGTTTGCAGCTGAAAATGCTCAGTTCCGTTTACCTGAGGAGAAAGGGAAGTTGAGGTCAGAAGAATTCCATTGTATCTCCAGTTATATTAATATGAAATACTTAACACTAAAAATACTTAACAGCTATGAATGCTATACAGCCAGAAGGCTATGCAGTCTAAAATACACTCTTCCACTAAAATACACACTTAACAGAAACTCTTTGCTGACCATGAAAATCCATAGGCAGTGTGCATTCATGTTCCCGTGGGCGACTACCTATAACACGAGCAGTAAAATAATTAACAAAACATGCAAGAAAAATTGGTCCATCATATCGTCACTGTCACTCTGAAATACCCATTTTGTCACACGCGGCCGTGCGCTGACACAGCGGGCACAGTACTCACCCGTCCGTGTCTGCCGTCGGCTGGCATGTGTCCGGTGGAGTCCTCGACGGGCTGGCGGCAGCAGGTCATGGCGGCTCAGGATGCTGGCTCTGAAAGGCTTGTTGGAGGTGTTGCAGTCTGACTGTGTGTTGGTAGGTGCTGGGAGGCCGGTGCCACCATCTTGGAAAAGGGCAAAACAGTGATTGGCCAGGTCTGGGTCTTTCCCTCCTCCTCTGTCCAGGGGGCCAATGGCAACCGACCTTGCCATAAAGAGGATCTGCCTAGGCTATCCGGAGTCAGTGCAAAGAGTCTCTTGGGCAGTACACAGCTCTGGGAAGATCCTGACTCCTGCTAGTGCCTCTGCTCACTGTGTCCTGCCAGTCAGTAGTCCCTGCTGGTCTCTGACCTCTTCTCAGCCTCTTTCTTGGTATCCGGTCCATTGATCCACCTCCATTCCCAGGGAGCCACTGGACCATCACGGTGCCCTCCGGTTCTACCTCCTGATCCGGATTCCACCTACAATCTTCAATCGTCCAATCTTAAATCATTCAATCATCCAATCTATCTTCAAACACCTATTCCCATATTTATACAAAGACTTGTTTCTCAGTTCTTTCCAAGGTTATTGCAAAGACTTATTATTTATGATTTGTGACTGCTTATCAAAGAAGTATTTGATTCAAGTTCATGTAATATATATGAGTTCATTCGTGAAACCTGCTCGTTTTAAGCTTACATCTTCTGGTCAATCATCCATTCCAGTGCACCACACAATACCATCTAATCCATCACCTGTGACACGTTTAATTGCTTGCTATAAATGGGGGGGGGGGGGGATATCTTTGTGATTTATTTGTCAGAAATGATGTAATTGATAGGGTTATTAAGAAACCCAGTCATTTTCTAAAACAAGCACATGGATGCTTCCCTTGTGGTTGCACCACTTGCAGTTTCATGCTTAAAGGCAGTAAATTTAACCATCCATTAACTGGTAAAGCATTTGATATCAAGCATTATCTTACTTGCAAATCCTGATTTATAGTTTATCAAATAATCTGTCCCTGTGGTAAATCGTATATAGGGAAAACTGAGTGCATGTTCAAGGAGAGGGATGGCAGTGCACCATTCTGCCATACATGCTGCCATTAATAAGGGCAATAGTGATCAGCCGGTGGCCCGACATTTCCTTGAAAATGCACACAGTGTCACATCTATACGGTATCGTATGATTGACCACATAGTTAAACTGTTATGAGGAGGGGACCGTGGTAGAAGCCTTCTACAGTGTGAAACACGCTGGATAGTCTGATTGAACACCTTAACCCCTCCATTGGTCTCCATCCATTGATCTATACCAGACATGTCCAATGTTGGCCCTCCAGATGTTGTGAAACTACACATCCCAGCATGCTTTGCCACAGTTTTGCTATTAGAGAATGCTAAAACTATTGCAAAGCATGCTGGGATGTGTAGTTTCACAACATCTGGAGGGCCAACGTTGGACATGCCTGATCTATACTTTCTAAATGTCTAATTGTTTGATAACTTGTTAGTATTTTTTATGGGCATAGTGTTTTGCTACCTATAACATTAATGTTTTATCCCTGGTGACCTACTCTGGTAATTGGCACAGAGATCTAGCACTGAGCTAGTTTTATTAGATACATAACTTTATTGCAGTTTCTAACTAATTGTATAATATATTAAAACAAGCACATGGATGCTAGGTTATGCAGTTAGCGTGGCCCGGCACCCGTGCCGCATTTTGATGATGTCATCATGTAAGCCTGCTGTGAGCGGGAAACCAGGAGGTACGCCAGCTTCTGCAGTGTTGGTGGAGGGAATATATGTAAAGTATGTGTCATTTATGATTTGTATCCTGATAAAAATGCAAACAGCATTGAAACGTTAATAACCTTTACCTTTGATTGAGTTGTCATTTATTCCTTTGACAACATTTCGATCCAGTAAGGATCTTTTTCAAGGAGAGCAAAAAGAGGTGCACATCCACATTGGGTTAAATGGAGTCAGCAATACTAAGGTCCGTCTGCGACAGCAACCAGTGACCCTTCTAATAGCCGCCCTGTCCTGAGTTTATATACCCATAATGATTGCCAATTAGATTAGGTGCCACTCAGTGTCAATCACAGTGTCCCCGGACAATGGAACGCATAACGCCGCCTACCAGACTGGCGTTTTCTGTCAATGGAGTGCAAGCACCGCCCAGCTGTCAGGCTGGTGGAACGCACAACACTCACATGAGCCAGGTACTTCCTGTCTGTGGGACTCATTAGTGCTCCGGCCGGGAGTTTACTGTGCGCTGGTGCACCTGATCGGAAACAGAACATATTAATTCATACGTCATATATCTACTCACCCCAGGCATCCTATTAGGGAAGATCCACATACGATGTTGGAATAAAAGGAGAACATGTCGCCATGGTGACCAGTATAGAATAGTTTGGACCTATAGTGCATGCGAACTGGGATATAGATTACAATAGAGTGCCAAAGTAGGAGAGATAAAGAGATATATTGTGCCTAAAAAGATCCACATATATAAATCATTAAGTCTATGGTTTAATCCTCTTGTAAACTATGTGCAGGGTGAGTATTTACAGAAGATACTATATATAAAAAACACACTGTTTATTATTATTTTCGTATATTATATTTAATAGAATAGAGATTATTTTTTCTAAGCACTGGAATTCATTAGTATAAACTTCTAGTGATAACAAAAATAAGTAAAATTCATCACAACAAGGGGGCTACAGTATTGGCCTGCAACGGGGTCGATTTGGTGCAGATGATTCGCGAGTGCAAATGATCACGGCACCAGGCACACTTTATGATGGGGTACGAGGAATTTTAAGTGAATTCGGCCCATCGAAAGGTGCGAGATCGCCCTGAATTGTATGCTGTTGCCGGCGTTTAAACACATGAAAATGGCACCTGAATGGCACCTCGCACCCTTTGGACCTCATTGGATCCAATATTTGCTGTAAACCACTGATTCACTGCATGTCATGTGCTGTGGATAAATCTCTTTTCTGGTTTTCTATATATACAGCATGCCTGGCAAAGTAATTACCAGATTAAAAGCAAAGATTAAATGTGCTGAGTTTGTATGGATTACGTGTTGGTTTCCATCTTTTCCAGCTATCCATTACTGTAAGTAGTGTTCACTCTTTGTTTCAGGTTGGATAGCAGTATGGAGTTTAACAATGAAATTTTAGAGTCTGCGTCACATGATAAACCATTTTTATCCAAGAACTATAGTGGTGCAGCAACAAAAGATGCATACTCAACATCACCAATTAGTAACGGTAAGTAAGATGTTAACTTACTGTTATCTAGTTGATCAATTTTTTAATTCATGTGTTATCCCATGGCCGTCACATATGCAGTGGTTTAGCTTTCTCTGACAAGTTTAAGCCAGTATGTAATTACTTATATGCACCTATGACTGGAGACAGTCAATTTGTCTCCAGTCTATAGCCAACTACAGATATTGAGCCCTATTTGCCTTTTCATGGTACTGTAGTACAGTTTATTTTAATAAATTGCTTCTTTGAGCACTATGTTTCCTTTCTGAAAGTAGAAGGAGCTGATAATAATACACACATCAGTTAACAAATACTCCAGTAATTTCATGTAATTTAGTGCAGAAATAAATAAAAGGCTTTGACAGATAGGGGGAAATTTACTAACACAAATTCGTGAAAAAAATCGTATTTTCGTATGGCGTATACGTATTTTTGGCATTTACTATGCCAAAAATATGAATTTTCGTATCCTTATTGATGGGACATTCGTATTTGTATTTACAAATATGAATGAATACACCATCGAAAGAATACAACATAAATCACCATTCAAAAGAATGGTGGTTATTGAAAATACGGCCGCTAATTAGTGTGAAACGGTCGCAAATTTATGGCAGGAAAATACACTTTATTTTCCTGTCGTATTGGCTTTAGCCTGCACGGATCAGTCAGATCCATGCAGGCTTCAGTGTAAAAAAATAGAAAAATAAATACATTTTAAAAAAACCAGTGTGGGGTCTCCCCCACAGCCGTAACCAGCACCAGGCTGAAAGAGCCAGGGGTGGTAATAAAAAAAATCAGGAGACCCGGCAAATAGGGGTTCCCCGATTTGTAAAACCCGGTACGGGGCTGGTTCTGAAAATATGGGAGACAAAATTAGTAGGGGTCCCCCGTATTTTAAGAACCAGCCCCAGGCCAAACCAGCCAGCAGGGTAATGTCACAGCCGGGGGACACTTATTATATAAGGTCCCGCGGCCAAAACATTTATCCCTACTGGCCAGGGGCCCTGGGGGAGTGGGGACCCCCCCAATAAAGGGGTCCCCCCCTCCAGGACTTACCTGACCAGGCTGAAGCCTTGGTGCTGTCCTCGATGCCCCTGGGCAGTGGGCATCGAGCTGATTCAGTGTAAAAAAAATAGAATAAACCATTGTTTAATACTGTGTAAGTAGTAAGTAAGTATAATTTATATAGCACACTTTCTCCAACAGGACTCAAGGCGCTTTGCAGACATTAAAAATCAATGCACATAATACTTGGTAGTACAGATCTCTTATCTTCTGCGCCTCTCCTCCAAATGAGAAAGTCGGCTCCTGATTGGCCACTAGGCGGCCAATAAAATCATTCAGAGGAGAGGCACGGAAGATGAAAGATCTCTGCGCCTCTCCTCAGTCCGATGCGGGGAGCTTAGTAAATGTGCTTTTTTCTGGTTTAGAGCCATAAGGCAGTTGGCAGGTGAGCTCTAAACCAGAAAAAAGCAAATTTTTTACACATTTGATTTTCCGCTGGTATGGGCGTGGCCTATTCGCCGCACAAACACCACGGTGTACATCGCCGTATGGTATGCTGTCGCACAGACCGCAGGGTGGGGCTGATGTACGCCTATTACATCAATGTGTATATATAGGTGTGCACAAAATACAACTTTGTGCTGCAAACATGTCTTGTTCACAATCAACAGGAGCATCAGCGCCTCCTAGCTCGGATGGACTCCATCACCTCCAATGAGCACCTCACCAGAGACCAGCCATTGGGAGGTGAGCAGGCAGCTGGGCCATCTACAGCTGCCCAATCTACAGCTGCCCAATCTACAGCTGGGCCATCTTCTGCCTCAGCAGAATCATTGGGAACACAGCAGGTGGCTTCACAAGAGAGTAGCCTGGCCAGCACTTCAAGTACAGCGACTGGTAGCCGTGGCCGAAAGAGGCCAACAGAGGAACCAAGCACCAGGAACATGGCATTTGAAGCGCAGGAGCTTGCCATACTGGTACCCCGTGCACAGGATTGGATAGAGTTGACACAGGAGAGGTTGACACACACAAGGAGATGGAAGATTTGGGAGGACATAACTGTGGAGATTAGTGCGGTAGCTCCACAAGTTCGTGAGACGGAGCACGTGAAAAAGAGGCAAGTTCAAGTGTGTTACATTTGAGCAGAACAAGACCAGTAATGTTTTTATTATATGTTAGATGGATTTGGTAAATGGTCGGTCACATTGCTAGGAGCAACAGACATGATTGCCATGTCACTTATTCTATATTTATTGTAGGGTGAGTGTGAATGTTTCTTCAAAGTGTTGGTTTTATAGTTTAACATAATGTAAGTTATGTTGAATGAAGCACACATTGAAATCTGTAGCAGATTTAAATGCATGCTAAATCAAACGTCAGGGGTAACATGTAATAATATTTAAACTTTGTTTGCAGGTGGCATGACTTCAAAACCAACCTCAAGAGGAAAATGACCGCACGTTGGAACCACAGCCACACCTCCGGGGCTGGCCCCATGCCAGGCCGACTGCAGCTCACCCCCCTGGAGGAGTTGGAGGAGTTGCAATTGAGGAGGTCTGGGGGGTGAGCAACATGGATAGTGAGGCCCAAGTGGAAGTTTTTGCTACTGACTTAGAAGGTAATTTGTTTGCATGCCATAAGTAGTTTGTACTAATTTTATAGGAATGTGTTGTAATTGTACGTTTCTCTTTCAGCAGCATCTCCAACGTGCGGGAGTGATACTCTTGAGGAGGCGGAGGAGACAGTGCCACCTGCCACATGTGCCAGCCATGTGCAGCAGCCAACGGCCACACAGGATTTGGACAGGTGGGTGCAGATGCTTGGGCAGATTCGCCAGCAGGGAGACTTAGCATCAGAGCAGCTGCGTAGGACCGAGGAGGTCATGCAGGGTATTGTCAGCACCCAGCAGACAATCGCTGCCACCAAGCAGGCCATGGCTGCCACCCAGCAGTCCATAGCTGGCAGCCTGCAGGTGTTGGCAGAGCAAGCCCTGCGCCAAAATGACCTCCGCCTCCGCCATAATGAGCTTGTGGCGGAGCTACTTAACACCAATAGGGCCCTATTGTCAGTCGTTTCTGGTGCATTCCCTACACCAGCACTCCCTGTTGGCAGAAGTGGAATACCATCCCCCCCTTCCACATCATCTGCTCCACCTGCCCCACCATCCCAACGTGGCCATGGCCGAGGAGCTGCTGCACGTGGCAAGGACCCTACCAGGGCCAAACGGTCCCAAAAGTGAACTTGTCTCCGCATTCATCTCCACCCTTTATGTCTTCCCAAATCTTTCATTTTGATGTGTGTGTCAGCTTCATGTGTGCAACCCAATCCCGTGCACAGGGTACCCACATTTGCCTTCGTTTCAAATGTTTTGTTTGGTTCCCCTGTTGCCCTCTTTCTGCTACCATTACTGTCTGCTGTACTTGAAGTGTTGGTGCTATAGTTTTCTTGTGAAGCCACCTGATGTGTTCCTAATGTGCTGAGGCTATGTATGAAAAGAATACATTTTTGTACATTTTTGTTTGTTTTGTACATTCCTGTTATGGTACCTTTATTTTTTGGCATGTGCCAAGTAACATGCTATTAAAATGTTATGCTTTCCCTAACTGTAATACATTTTTCATTTGATCCCCAAATGTTTGGTGTTATTGCTGAATCTAAAAGTGACATGTATATTTATATTAGTAATACCAAGTTCTGTCCATTGCTTGCAGTGTAAATGTGTGTAAAAAATGCAGCCGTGCTTTCAGCATATATTTGTGTGTTTTGTAATGGTCCATTTAGGCTGCAATGGTTCCAATTGAAGCAATGAAAAGAGTGTAATTAATGAGTAATGAGTAGAGGAGTGGATTGTATTGTGTTCAGCTGACAGTGGTTCAGGTGCAGCCGTACTAATTGGGCGATCCAAATGCCTAGCGCATGACCGAGTGGTGTCCGCAAAGTGAAACTTGCTTATGAACACCGCATATTTCCTGCCTGTTGGTTCGTTTGCAGTCGGTGTTCTGTCCGAATGCACGCCTACCATGCAAAATCATGGTGATTTTTTTAGAGAGACCTCAATGGAGGGAACGCAGGAGACTGAAATTCTAAGAGGCAGTGGTGTAGCACGGTGCCCGGAGCACGGGCATGTTTTGCACCCTCCCCTGAATGATTATATGGTACAGTTAAGCTTCTTGCCTGCTGCACCTACGATATAGGTACTATACAGTATGTTTTCAGCAGAAGTAGATCAGTGCTCTGTCTCTCCTCAGTCCCCAATCCTCCCCCTCCCTGCTGCTGCTGAGGAATATACAGCAGCACACAGAGCACCGCCAGAGCAGCCCCAGCTCCCATCCCGTATGAGCAGGAGTAAGGAAGCACAGGGAATGTGGATGGCTGAGTGGCTGCTAATGTGCTTACCTCCTATCCATCACCTGTGCCCCTGAAGAAAAGATTGATTGGTTGCTGGACTGCGAGCACTTATTGGTGAGCGCCGCGGTCCAGCAGGAGAATTAAATTAAAAATAGTGGCAGACAGCGGTGCACAACTGGGAGCCGGGAGTGGGCGAGGCAGGCAGGCAGGCGGGCTGGCGGTGCACGGCTCCTGGCACCCTGTGATCAATCAGCGCCTGGAGCTTGTGCTCCACCAGCTCCGCCCTCGCTATGCCCCTGCTCAGAGGACAGTCCAAATGTTCCAAGGAAACAAAACCTGTTAGACATGGAAAAAGAGGAGGGAATAGACAAAATAAGAAAATACCAACATTGAAACAATTAGGGATTTTTAATCTATCTGATCATCAACTGTCTAGTGATCTCTTTTAAAAAAAAAGGTTAATCATTTGCCCCTAATAACGGACCCAATGCATTTGACCTTTTCATTGATAGTAATAAGTTTGTCAGATCTCTTACTTTAAAGTGTAATTTTGCTAAAAAAAATATATATATATAATGCCGATAGTGATCATGTTAATAAAACTGATTTAAAGCCCAAATTGGTTTTCTACCCCATTGAGTCGAGGGGCAATTATGTTGACAGACACATTTTTTAAATCTCATTAAAACTGACTTTGATAAATTATGTGCAAATAGAAATCATAGCATAGATCATCTTAACAGTAATGAGAGGAAGGCTATCAAAAACCTGGAAGAAAACCTTCAAATAGTTATAAAAATGGCTGACAAGGGGGGGGATTGTTATTTAAATCATACTGATTATCTTGATGAAGCCTTCAGATTTCTTAATGATTCTGTTACATATTCACAAGTTAAAACTGATCCGACTTTGATGATTGTTGAAAAAGTAAAAACTCTCATTAATGAGGGACTCTCTAATAAATGTATTTCAAAGAATGAAGCTAAGTACATTGTTAATGAATTTCCACCTTTGACAATTCTTCACTACTTGCCCAAAATACACAAAAGATTGGACAGACCTCCGGGACGTCCAATCATAGCTGGTATTGATAGTGCAACCTCCAGGTTGTCTGAATATATATTTATTTATACAAAAATATGTTACTAGTTTGGGATCTTATAACAAGGATTCTACCCAGATGTTGCTTTTTCTAAAATCTTCATGTGGCGTCCCACATACAGTATAAATGGTGTATCATAGATGTGGAGGTGCTTTACACGTCTATTCCACTTGAGGGTGGATTGGAGTCGATACGATTTTATGGGGATAAGGATACTAGTATAGATCCTAAGTATATTGATTTTTTTTTATTGAATGCATAAAGGTGGTGATGTATAACAATTAATTTAGTGTGGGGTTGCTATAGGGACCCCATATGCACCAAGCTTAGCGAATTTGTATCTTGGTAAATGGGAGGAGCTTAGTCCCGAAATCAATTGTATATTTAAAGATATCATCTCATTTCATAGATATATATAGATGATATTCTAATAATATGGGATGGTGATGAGAGTACATTAACCACTTTTATTTCTGCCATTAATGTGAATACGTATATTCTTCATTTTACATCTAATTTTCAGGAGAGTAAAATTGAGAGTAAAATACAGTATAAATGGTGTATCATAGATGTGGAGGTGCTTTACACGTCTATTCCACTTGAGGGTGGATTGGAGTCGATACGATTTTTTGGGATAAGGATACTAGTATAGATCCTAAGTATATATATTTTTTTATTGAATGCATAAAGGTGGTGATGTATAACAATTTATTTACGTAAGGTCATTACCTTGACAAAGCTGACGTTTGGACAGCGAAACGCGTTGGTGGTGCTGGTGCCAGATCCTGGACAACTATTTGGAGGTTTCACCTGCTCAATCGTCTGACCACAACTCTTCCCAAACAATCCCTGGAAGTCTACGGCTCAATTCAATCACAACTCAACCTGGACACCCGGCCACGAGGTTGAAGGTAGGCTCTCATAACATCAGCCACTCCCTCGGTGTGCTTACAGGATTACAAATCGCCGTTTCACGGACTCCACAAATCACTGGGACTGTACTTCTAGCGTGGACAGTGCGGGTTCTTCAATCCTCCCACCCCGGACGGGGTTATCCATACACATGTGAGATCTTGGCACCAGTCATTATTTTTGTTTTACAACCCCCCCTTTTTGCTACTATAATCTTTTTGTAATAGTGTACACTTGTCAAAAATTCATATTTGTTATCAACATGCTGCTATATTTTTAACATTGCTTTTTAATAAATTGTTATATGAATTTTCAAATCTGATTCACTCATCATTGGATGTGAGCGCTGCTTTTTGTGTTGTCTTTTTTCTGTATTTATGTAGGGACTGACCCTCCCTACCCAAGCAGCTGCTCCCATTGAGTCAGCAACTCTGTCCAAGCGCTCCCAAGGGTATACACAGTAGTGTAACTACCCACTTTTGGTACACATTTACAATAAACAGTTTATTGATAAGAAATACCCCCCTCACCTTGTTGAACATTGTCAAAAGAAAGCTTGTGACCGGGATCGGAACGAGCTGTTAGAATATAAAAAACGTGTTGATAGGTCTGATAAGTTTATTCCATTTAATTCCAATGGTAAAGGCATTAGAGATATTCTTAATAAACACTGGGATGTGTTAGTAGATCCCCTCCTACATGATATATTACCTCCTAAACCACAACTTGTTTTTAAGAAAGCTTCCTCTTTAAGATCCATTTTGGCCCCTAGTCGAATTAGAAAAGATGCACGTACTGAAAAAGCTGCTATAGTCAGCGAAACGCGTAGATGCTTTTCAAAAGGGACTCTTGATCGCTACAACCCTTGCCAGACAACCCTGCCTATACTGTGGATCATCAAAAGGTATACCACCGTTTTTTCCAAATGGGAAACTTATTCCCAGGACAAAGTGGACTGATCCAATTAACCAAAATCCGTGGCACAAGAACATCTTGGAGGCACGCCACCTCCTTAAGAAGCCTGGTAAATCCCTGTGGAAAAAGTGGCAACAGTATCCTTGTCCATAACAAGCAATATTGGATTACAAGTACCACATCCATGGTCCCCCACAGAATCTATTGAGATTACTCCCTAAAGGACTGGCAAAATATATCAACTATATGGGTGACTATCAATCTTTTGTCCAATTTTAAATTATCACAAAATCCTCTTTTTACATATATATATATATATACACACAAAGCTGTGCGAGCCGGCACTCCTTAATAGCGATGGTAAGGTACCCCGGGTGCCATCCACAAATGAACAACAGTATAGGAAAAACTGGCGTCACTCCGAGGAATTTTTCCAATGAAAAAGATTTTTATGCAGCAAAAGTCGACATAAGCATGTCAGTGCAGTCGACGTTTCAATGGCATATAGCCATTTTCTTCAGGACATGACATGCAAGATGAAACAAGTATATAATGCATAATACAAGGTTTAAATAGAGCGCTTACCTGACAGGGTCCGCCCGGCGGCCGGGTGCACGCCGTCCCTCCCCCAGCACGGGGTGTTCCGGTGTGCTGACGTCTGCTTCCGGCTCCCATTGTCCGGGAAACACACCAAGCTAACGTCCCCAGCCGCCGGACGTCATCCAGCAGATCTCAGCAGGGCTATACGTAAAAAACATGTATTAAATGAATAAGTGATAATTAGGTGCCGACATTGTGTTGTTAGCACCACAATATGACATAAACAAGGCAGGACATGACACATATTTGACAACAGTATGACAGATTAATGTTCAATATAACACACTCCAATTGAACCTCTCATTTAGTCCCAACGGTTTGCTGGTCTGTAGCCTAAATATCCACCTAGACTCCAACTTGAGGAGTGCCCCATCACGATCACCCCCTCTGCGCAATGGGGGGGACGTGATCAATCAGAATGAATTTTAAATCTCCGATGGAATGGCCAGCCTCCAGGAAATGCCTGGCCACTGGCTGATCTGCAGATTTGGTTTTGATAGCATTTCCAATAGCAGAGCGGTGCAAGGCCATCCTCTCACGAATAATGCGGATGGTCTTGCCCACGTAGTGCAAATGGCAGGGGCAATATAGGAGATATATGACGTGGGTCATTAGACAGGTGAGCACATGTTTAATGGAGATGCTGGTGTGATTAATGGGATGGTTGAATGCCTTGCACACCATCATATTTTTGCAGGTCGTACAGCTAAGACACCTGTAGCATCCTGGGGGTCTCGTTAGAAAATTGAATGGAGGGTGGGGTATGTCAAAACCTGTTATGTCCGTGTGGACCACTCTGTCCTTAATGTTGCGGCCTCGTGTATAACAAGCCGTTGGTCTTATATTTTGTAATCCTGGCAACGATGCATCGGTCTTAACGATGGGCCACAAAGCTGTTGTTGCCCTTTGCACTACAGGGCTGGACATTGAGAACTGATAGTACCAACACAGTAGTGGATAAATTTGCACATAGAGGGTATAACCTCGAACAACTACGCAACCTTCAAAAGGAAGTTTTGGCCATTCCACGGGAGGAGCTGCTAAAACCTAAAACCCGTCACCAACAGGATGTGTTACCATGGAAACAGCAGTTCTCAATGTCCAGCCCTGTAGTGCAAAGGGCAACAACAGCTTTGTGGCCCATCGTTAAGACTGATGCATTGTTGCCAGGATTACAAAATATAAGACCAACGGCTTGTTATACACGAAGCCGCAACATTAAGGACAGAGTGGTCCACACGGACATAACAGGTTTTGACATACCCCAGCCTCCATCCAATTTTCTAACGAGACCCCCAGGATGCTACAGGTGTCTTAGCTGTACGACTTGCAAAAATCTGGTGGTGTGCAAGGCATTCAACCATCCCATTAATTACACCAGCATCTCCATTAAACATGTGCTCACCTGTCCAATGACCCACGTCATATATCTCCTATATTGCCCCTGCCGTTTGCACTACGTGGGCAAGACCATCCGCATTATTCATGAGAGGATGGCCTTGCACCGCTCTGCTATTGGAAATGCTATTAAAACCAAATCTGCAGATCAGCCAGGGGCCAGGCATTTCCTGGAGGCTGGCCATTCCATCTGAGATTTAAAATTAATTCTGATTGATCACGTCCCCCCATTGCGCAGAGGGGGTGATCGTGATGGGGCACTCCTCAAATTGGAGTCTAGGTGGATATTTAGGCTACAGACCAGCAAACCGTTGGGACTAAATGAGAGGTTCAATTGGAGTGTGTTATATTGAACATTCATCTGTCATACTGTTGTCAAATATGTGTCATGTCCTGCCTTGTTTATGTCATATTGCGGTGCTAACAACACAATGTTGGCACCTAATTATCACTTATTCATTTAATACATGTTTTTTACATGCTGCTGAGATCTGCTGGATGACGTCCGGCGGCTGGGGACGTTAGCTTGGTGTGTTTCCCGGACAACGGGAGCCGGAAGCAGACGTCAGCACACCGGAACACCCCGTGCTGGGGGAGGGACGGCGTGCACCCGGCCGCCTGGCGGACCCTGTCAGGTAAGCGCTCTATTTAAACCTTGTATTATGCATTATGTACTTGTTTCATCTTGCATGTCATGTCATGAAGAAAATGGCTATTGTCATTGAAACGTCGACTGCACTGACATGCTTATGTCGACTTTTGCTGCATAAAAATCTTTTTCATTTGAAAAATTCCTCGGAGTGACGCCAGTTTTTCCTATATATATATATATATATATATATATATATATATATATATATATATATATATATATATATATATATATATATATATATAATTTTTTATTATAATTAAAGTGTCATTTATTATTTACACCTGACCATTCTTGTTGAATTTATAATTGAATGTCTTTTTAAAATAGCAGCGCAATCAACCACTTCTCTTTCTCCTACATATTGTACTGGGGGTGACAACTCCTTTTCTTAGATTGCGGCTCCTAGCCAAGCACACCCATACCAAGCGCCTTTCAATTGATATAGTTTTTTTATATCCTCCCTTTTTTTACCTACTGATGGGTGGCTTAAAACCTGTAACTGTTTTTTCCCATGCAACAAATGTAAAATGTGCCAATATGTAGATAAGGACCATTATAAATTTTCCAATAGTGATAATACCAAGTCTTGGAACATTAAGCGTAGAATGTCTTGCCTAACCACCTGTGTTATATATTTATTATCATGCCGGTGTGGTGAAAAAATACATTGGGAAGACCAAGTGTCCTCTAAAAATTTGAATATTAGAGCACACGAGGAGTATTAGAAACAAATCCATTTTACATAGTGTTCCTCGACATTTTGCCTCTTGTTGTAATTCAAATCTTGATTTCTTTTCTTTCAAAGCATTGGAACACGTTACCCTTGATGAATGGGGTGGTGATGTGTTGATGAAATTAAGTCGTAGGGAAACGTACTGGATTTTTACCATGAATACCATGTCTCCTATGGGTATGAATGAGGGTATTAAAATAGTTCCTTTTTTGCACTGAAAATGTTGGTGTCCCCCTCCTGACTGGTTGGGCTTTGTAGTTGGACGTACACCCCTTAGCTCTTGTTATAGTCTTGAGGTGGTGACTTGCGTGGTGCAATACTTTGTTCTTATCTGTTGTTTTACCATTATGTCTTTTATATGTATTTTATATATATATATATATATATATATATATGTATGTATGTATGTTTTATGAAATTTGTTAAAACAAATATTTTTATATGTTGCGCTATGTATGAATTCAATTGTTTATTTTGTATATGTATTTATTTTGAGTCTGTATTGAATATGCGGTATTTGTCCCTTTAAATTAATTAGTGAAGGGTTAATGTGATCTTTATGCCAGTGGGTATATAAACTCCTCCATAATTATTGTATGACACGCCTCCTGACAAAGTCACAAGCTGACGAAACACGTTGGGGTGTTCCCTGGTTGACACTGACGATATTCTCCTGAAGCCGCTGCGGTCCTTTGATCCTTCTGAATCTGGCCGCTAAGTCTAGCCGCTTGATTGGTGCTAAATGTCCGAGTGTGGACAACTGACTGGTTTTTATACTTTGACTTCATACTAGCTGTTCTGATCTTACATGTATGTGAGCATTAATATTATAGTAAATTGTTACCTTAATATCTGCTTATTTGTGCGCTCTCTGGCTTTTTTCTACACACACACACACATATATATATATATATATATATATATATATATATATATATACAGTATGTTCCTATTCCCATCCTTGCTGGCGGGTCGCCAGAACGTACGTGCTGGCGACCCGCCAGCAGCCACACCAGCGAGGAGACTGAGACGCGCGTGCGTCTCACGCGCACGCGCGTCTCAGTCTCCGTCGCTAGCGCGACGGAAACCCTGTCCGTCTCCGCCTCAGGGAGACGGACAGGGTTAGGGGGGGGTTAGGGGGGGTGCGGGCAGTCGGCGGGGACCCCGGGTTACCGCCGGCAAGCCGGCGGGGACCCGGGGAAACGTATGGAAGCGCCGTCGGAAGGGGACGCGCGCGCCTCTCGTGCGCGCGCGTCCCCTTCTCACGATCGCCATGGCGCTGGCGGGGGATGGCGGCTGGCGACGCCAGCGCCATCCCCTGCCAAGATGGGAAAAGACCCATCTGTATATAGAACTTGTGGTGTGTCCGGCACTCCTTGCTTGCTGGTGGTATTGAGGGCCCGGGTGCCTTCCCCTGTGGCAATGCAGCCACCGATACAACCTCCAAAAACACGGGCATCACTCCGGGACTTGTGTATCAAAATGTGAAGTTTATTTTCTTCTAAACGGTCTACGCCGTTTTGGGTATTAACCCTTCGTCAGGACCAGAAGAATACAAAAGGTGCAACAACAAAGTGTAAAGAAAAAATGAACGTACATATAGGGGAACCGCCGTGTAGCGTCCTCCTCCGTCTGGGACTCCTGATGATGACTTCCGGGATCTCCCGGAAGTGACCCGTCTGTCCTGGCCACCCTAGGGAAAAGTGATAACATGCCAATACTTTAGAAACAGTTATTAAAGTGCATAGTGCTTGTCAATAAGAATAAAAAAATAATATACAGTGCTGTTATACATGTGCATATGTGAAAAAATTACAATTATTAAAATATCTTTTACGAACGTCAGGTGCACTTTCCCTAAACTTGTTTATGAGCGGCCACCAGATGGCAGTGTGGCACAACAAATTCCGAATATGCTGTCAATTCTGTATTTTAATAGCTCTGTAAGCTCATTTTATCAGGCCTATACGTCAGGGATTGTATGTGGACATATGAAACATTATTTCTACTAACATAGGGCATAGACTAACAAATACAAATGCCCATATATGAATATTTCTATGTCACCCAATGGTCCTTCTTTTACTCCATACATTAATACCTGCTGGTCAAATTCTACAAGAAGCTACCCAGATTCATGGTCTCATTGAGGCCTCCCGTTTCAGGGTCCCCAGTGCATGGATCCACCTGCTCTCAATTTGCAAGAGGCTTTTGCCTCTGCCCCCCCCCCCCCCCCCCCCCTCTTAGGGATTCAGGAGCCTGGTCAATCAGCTGAAACCGTAAGTTGGCCACTCCGTGCCGGGCCTCCAAAAAATGTCTGGCCACGGTCTGCTCGCTGTGGCCCTTCTCTAGTGCTGCGTGGATGGCAGTTCTGTGATTTGCCATGCGGTCCTTAATCGTGCAAATTGTCTTCCCGACATAATTTAACCCACACGGGCATGTCAACAAATAGATGACATATTTTGACATGCATGTTAAGACTGGTTTGATGTTATACATCTTGCCCGTGTGGGGATGTCGGAAAGAAGTACCAGAAATCATATAGCTACAGGTTACACAACCAGTACACCTGTAGCAGCCCCCTTTGAGGGATAGGAAGTGTGTGGGTTTGCTCTGAAGTTTTGAGATATCAGTCTTCACAATTCTGTTCCCTATGCTTCTGCCTCTCACAAAGCCTGTTTGAAGCTGGGTGTTCTTAAGGCTAGGAATATGGGGGTCTGTGGAGACTATGGACCACATGTTCTTCGCTTGCTTCACTATTCCAGGGCTTTTATCAGAATAATGCTTCACCCATGTAAATGTACCTTTACTGGTATTAGTATCCTGGGTTCTACTTTTAAGTAGTTCCTGTCGGGAGATGTTTATGGCCTTGTGCTTTGCCTCCTTCAGGAGTTGGTAGGGGTAACCCCTCTCCAGGAATCTAATTACCATGCTTTCTAATTGGGTGTCCGTCACTGACACATCACTATTGACCCTGCAGACTCGTATAAACTGCGAGTAGGGTAAACTGGCAGTTGTGGCCCGTGGATGGAAACTTTTGTATTGCAACATCATGTTGCGGTCAGTGGGCTTGGTGTAAAGGTTTCAGCTGATTGACCAGGCTCCTGAATCCCTAAGAGGGGGGGCAGGGGCAAAAGCCTCTTGCAAATTGAGAGCAGATGGATCCATGCACTGGGGACCCTGAAACCGGGAGGCCTCAATGAGACCATGAATCTGGGTAGCTTCTTGTAGAATTTGACCAGCAGGTATTAATGTATGGAGTAAAAGAAGGACCATTGGGTGACATAGAAATATTCATATATGGGCATTTGTATTTGTTAGTCTATGCCCTTTGTTAGTAGAAATAATGTTTCATATGTCCACATACAATCCCTGACATATAGACCCGATAAAATGAGCTTACAGAGCTATTAAAGTACAGAATTTACAGCATATTCGGAATTTGTTGTGCCACACTGCCATCTGGTGGCCGCTCATAAACAAGTTTAGGGAAAGTGCACCTGACGTTCGTAAAAGATATTTTAATAATTGTCATTTTTTCACATATGCACATGTATAACAGCACTGTATATTATTGTATATTCTTATTGACAAGCACTATGCACTTTAATAACTGTTTCTAAAGTATTGGCATGTTATCACTTTTCCCTAGTGTGGCCTCCTCCGCTGCCAGGACGGACGGGTCACTTCCGGGAGATCCCGGAAGTCGTCATCAGGAGTCCCAGACAGAGGAGGACGCTACACGGCGGGTCCCCTATATGTAAGTTCATTTTTTCTTTACACTTTATTGTTGCACCTTTTGTATTCTTCTGGTCCTGACGATGGGTTAATACCCGAAACGGTGTAGACCATTTAGAAGAAAATAAACTTCACATTTTGATACAGAAGTCCCGGAGTGACGCCCGTGTTTTTGGAGGATATATATATATATATATATATATATAGAATCAAGGCGCCTTATAATATTATAGTAATTTCTTCTAGGAAGAATTTAAACGTATATCCAGAAATGCATATAAAAATATATATAGATTTATTGCACCAAGAATAAAATAATATACGATAAATCTATAAAATACAGATAAAAATAGCTTTGCACATAAATAGTTATGACAATTTCAGGTTGATCCGGATGGGGGTTGGGGGAAGGGAAAAATGAAAAAAGAAAAAAAACCAGCGGGGAGCAAGTGGGAGATGATAAACACCATAAAACAATGTATGTCAGAGAGGAGTATGCATATATTTTTCTGTCAGAGCTAGAGTAAGTACTTAGCTGGATACGTGATAAAAAGTAGTTTCTTGCAAAGAAAGTGGAAGTCCTTTTCCTTGGTTTTGGAAACCAGGAGGTAGAGCAGTAATCTCTGGGCTCAATGGCAAGGGGAGCAGAAGAAGTCCATGAGTGGACGAAACGCGTCGGAACCACCCTCTAATCCTCCTTGCCATTGAGCCCAGAGATTACTGCTCTACCTCCTGGTTTCCAAAACCAAGGAAAAGGACTTCCACTTTCTTTGCAAGAAACTACTTTTTATCACGTATCCAGCTAAGTACTTACTCTAGCTCTGAGAGAAAAATATATGCATACTCCTCTCTGACATACGTTGTTTTATGGTGTTTATCATCTCCCACTTGCTCCCCGCTGTTTTTTTTCTTTTTTAATTTTTCCCTTCCCCCAAACCCCATCCCCCACCCGGATCAACCTGAAATTGTCATAACTATTTATGTGCAAAGCTATTTTGATCTGTATTTTATAAATTTATTGTATATTATTTTATTCTTGGTGCAATAAATCTATATATATTTTTATATGCATTTCTGGATATACGTTTAAATTCTTCCTAGAAGAAATTACTATAATATTATAAGGCGCCTAGATTCTCTCTATACTCTCCATTCAAAATTCATCCGGTTGACCAAGCCAGAGAATTGGCTTGCCACCCTATAGATTTGTCAGTTATTTTCTGAGAATCTTAAAGGTTTCCATTGATAATCCTTTGTGTATAGGGTAATTCAATGCGCCAGTGTCCTAGAGCATTTCTTCGACCTATATTTATATATATATATATATATATATATATATATATATATATATATATATATATATATATATATATATATATAAACCAGTTATCCGGCACTCAGCTCCAGATGAAAAAGGTGAATTTGCTCCGGTGCCCTTTTTGAACCTGTAGGTTCCAAATAAACAAAGTATAATAAGCGGCACTCGTCAATCTTCCATGTAGATTAAATGCTTTAGTTTGCCAACATGTTTCGGGAGCTTAACCTCCCATCGTCAGGGATAAAACAACCACATACAAGGTGCACACATATATACATCACAATTAGGTCTTTTACCAATCTGCAAATGTATGTTACAATTGGCCGCTCCCCTTCACCTGTGGGCTGCAGAGCCACACTGGGAGAATAGATTACAGCCAGCTGGTCACGAACCCAAATACAATAAAACAATCACCAATATGAAAAGAAGAAAAAAAAGCAACAATATAACTAACGAGCAAATTGAAATAAAATAACCACAATTAAAAACAAAATCTGTTGTGCTAAAGGACATCAGTGCAGCTCAAAAACTTAACTATTCCAAAATATTTTTTACATAATGTTATCACTTAATTAATACAATACATCGCATAATGCCTGACCCACCTTAATAAGGGCTATTGTAATGTTAATAATTATGTCTAGTATGACATTAGCTCAAAAAGCAAGAATTACAGTATTACTGATACATTTATAATTATTACGGCAGGCTGTACTCAATCCTGTTGGCAGTGTCCCATAAGGTGACAATATTCTACCGGCAACCAATTGAGACTAAAGGAACTTACTTAAGGAATCAACGTCCTAAAAAACAATGCATACCTAATTTCTCATTAAGGCCTTGAGGGGCCATAGTGTCCAACTTCATGATCCATTTAGTTTCACACTGCAGTAGTAATTTACCTCTGTTACCTCCTCTTTTCAGTGGAGGGATATGATCTATAATTTTAGTACCTCCTCTGATACCTTTGTCAAGATAACACTTGGATGACAATGCCTCTCTATTTATGGCAGGGCTGGGCAATTGCGGCCCTCCAGATGTTGATGAACTACACATCCCAGCATGCCTTGTATCAGTTTCAGCATGGCCACATAGCAAAACTAATGCAAAGCATCCTGGGATGTGTAGTTCATCAACATCTGCAGGGCCGCAATTGCCCAGCCCTGATTTATGGTGTACATGACCCGGAAGTGCTAGCTGTCAGCTAATTGATATATCCCTAAAGGGAATTAGTAGAGATAAATTCATGTGTGGAGATTCTAACAATGCAGATAAACACCCAGAGACAATGGGTATGTGTGTGTTTGGGTGCTCATAAACAGAAGCCAGTGTGCTTGGTAAATAACATCTTAAAGATGAATACATATATAAATCTGCCCTAGGTCACTGACCTATAGTTTTTGTTTATTTCGGACAGAATTCCATCTAATCCCGTTGCCATTCCCTCCCGGCAGAATTTTGATTGCCGTTCTCACCTCCTCTATGCTTAACATTCCATCAATACTAGTAGTTTCAGAAAGATCTAGTGACAGCAACTCTATCCCTCCTACATATTCGCTAATTTGAACTGATTATATTCCAATCTGGAGGCGTATAGTTGACTAAAGTATTTAAAGAATTCCTCCCCAATCTGCATGGTTGTATTTACTAGGTTACCTTTGTCATTCTGTATATTACTAACTATATTAAGGGGCTTTTCTGCCTGTGCCAGGTACGCCAGGTACCTACCAGGTCTATCTGTATGTTGGTAGTTTAATTGACGATTTTTAAACATTAACCTCGCATTTTCCTCCCTCAATAAATCCAGCCATGCTCCCTGGGCGGCCAGCCACTCTTGTCTACATACCTCTGATCTAGTCGTCTATTATTTTAATTCCAACACAACACTTTTTTTCTTCCTTTTCCAAGATTTTATTCCTACTCTCTCTTTTAATCTCCCCTATACACTTCTTCAGGGTTCCTCTAATAAATGCTTTAAAAGCATCCCACATTGTTGCACTGCTAGAATTATTTCCATTGGGGCGAGAGCAAGTCAGTTTGGCCTATATATTGCAACCAGCCTGGGTTGAATGCCCAAAAGCTCTGTCCTCTATCTTGAGTTACCGAAAATTCAATTAATACTGGAGAATTGTCAGAGATACCTCCCGGCTTGTAATTAATCCCAGTAACCTGCGTCGAAAAGTTACCCGAGACTAATATGAGATCTATTCTCGAGAAGGCCTGATATGTTGTAGAATAACATGAGAACTGCACTGAGTTGGGGTTGCGGATCCTCCATATATCAAGCCACCCCATGTCCTGTATGAAGTTCATAAAGCCCTTATTGCCGCTAGTTGTATTTAATACAGAGCTTCTCCATCTGTCCATCTGGGGGTCCAACACATTGTTGAAGTCCCTCAGACAGACATATGGCTCTTTAGCTGCAAATTCTGATTCTTTGATAAGAACTTAAAAACAAAATGGCGGTGGGATATATACAGCCCTCAATAACAATTGCTTATCATTAATGGAGCTTTCTTAGCTGATTCATGACTAAGGAACGTTTGATTTTGTCATTGATGCCCCTGACATTCCAGGTGAGTAATTTAATCATATCTGATCATACTTTTTTTTTCTTTTAACATTGTGCGCCATACACAGTCCTCTCCGCTGCAGCCACTCTTCCCAATTAGGTTTAGGGGTTGCCGCCACCGCCAATACAATAAGTATCGCTTTGTACCAACAATTTGTGTACATATGACTCAACAGTAAACATAAAAAAGAAAACAAAAACAATTTTCCCCAACATTTACCCCCTCTGTATACACCCCCACCTGGCATACTTGATCCAAACCTAACCCACACGACAAGGTAAAAAAAAATACAATTATCTTCTTCAGTTGGGCTAGAAAAAAATAAAGACCACCAATATGAGGGGGAGCTCCCTAGCAGTTACAAACAAATCATTCTTTTCTACTCCCATTTACATATCTATATCCTATCATTAGCTGCAAGCTGGCGGCCTCCCGGTGCATATTTGTCTGCCCAAACTGCTGCCTCCTCGCCATTATTATTTCTGTTATACTTCAATCGACCCTTACTGCGTAGCTCCTGAAGAATGGTGTCTCTATCCTGGAAATTAAGAAATTTTGCAATCAAGGTCCGGGGGAGAGCCCCCGGTGGTGGAGGTCTGGAAGGGACTCGATGGGCCCTTTCCACGGCAAATTGACTGGTAAACATGTTTTTTCCCAATTTATCAATCATTCATTTTTTGAGGAATTTTATAGCGTCTGTACTCTCTTCGTGTTCAGGCAGGCCTACAAAACGAAGATTGTTCCTCCTCAGTCTGCCTTCCACATCATATAATTTCGACTTTATTTCCAACATCTGCTGAGCCATAACGGAGATTTTCTTAAACCACTGTGAGCTAGTATCTTCTGGTGAAGAGATGCGATTTTCTGCTTCCTTTATTATTTCATTGGTCTCTAAGTTCAGTTTTAATTGACAGGATTTCTATCTGTACTCCATTAATTTTTTCAGACAGTCGCTGCTCACTATTGTTTATGGCCTCCAAAACCTGCTGGAGTGTTATGTCAGGGGGCCTTTGTGGACTTTTGCTTTTTGAAGGGGTGGTCTGAGGTGTGGAGGTCGGTGACTGTGTGGTATTGCCTGGATGTGTTCGGGCATATCGCTCTAGCCGGTCAGCTGCAGAGGTAGTGCCCGTTTTCCCCATATTTTGGCTAAAACAGGCAATGCAGGACTTTATGCCACAAATATCTTAAGTATATAGCACTCACGTCCAGTAAGGACACCCACTTATTCATAGACCAATAGAGTCCAGAACCTTTAGGCTTGATGCTGAGGTTGACTACAAGAGAGGTTTATAATGCAGATTCTAGGCAGTTTGTTAAGCATTTAGGGAAATGATGGAAACAATTACTCTTATTAGCCCAGTGCGGACCAATATGGCTCTGTACAGTTCAACTGGTCCGCAAAATATTCTCTCAGGCCGGCTCGATATCGTACTGCGGTCTTGTATACCAGATTTGATATAAACGGATGGCCCCTTAGAAGAGCTTGGCAGCCAAATATAAGCAGAATAATAAGATTTTGATATATTGCTCCCTATTAGTTAGGCCAATATAACAATCGGACGCTAACTTATTCTCAGACCAGTAGAGTGCAGGACATTTAGGCTTAATTCCGATAGCAACTTCGGGAAGGATTTATAATGCAAATTCTAGGAAGTTCATTGGGCTTTTAAGGAGATGATTAACACAATTGCTCTTATTGGGCCAGTGCAGACCAGTGTGGCCCTATATAGTACAACTGGTTGGCAAAATATTCTCTCAGGCCTGCTCGATATCTTAGTACAGTCTTGTATATCAGCTTAATAAGCGGATGGCCCCTTTAAGAGAGCTTAGCAGCCAAGTATAAGCAGAATAGCAGGCTTTTAATATATTGCTCCCAATTATTTAGGCCAATACAACAAACAGAAGTTTCCAGTGCGTGTTCAAAAGCAAATGTTCCACAAATATAATGTAATGTATAAACAGTTTTGTAATACTGCACGACTCTGGATGTCTGCCTGGATTCAGTCCTGATTAGCTGCACCAACTCTCTGGACCCAGTGTCTGCCATCCAGTTGTGTTGGCAGGACTCTGCCCGCTGGCCACAGATGCTTAACCTCGCCTGCCACGTGCCTCGTTAGCCCAATGCCAAGCCATCCAACTGGCCGGCGCTGGTGGGACTCCACAATCCCGCCGGAGCACCACCGCACTGGAGATGACCTGCACACAGCGTCTCTCCTCTCACTAGACACCCTGGGGGCCAGTGTGCCTTCCACACCGACAGCGCTCAGTCCCCTGGATGCAGGTAATGGCGCCTCTCCTCTCTCCCTGGCCGCCGTATCCACTTCGCCATCACCCGGTCGCCTGCTTCCGGGTTCAAGACGGCGGATAAGCACGCTTAGATGGGAGTTGTTACATCGGATGTTTTGCCAGGGAGCTCGCTCACTCTCCCACTCACTCCCTCACAGCCGTGGTTCCGCCCCTCCTGACCTGCCCCTGTTCATTAGTTTATGTGGGCAAAACAGTATGCCCATTTAAACAAAGGATGGCAAATCACAGATCATTGATATCAACAGCATTAAACACTGGTGATACAGACAAACTCGTTGCAAAACACTTCTTGACGGATCATCACCCTTTTTTAACTTTGCGTTGTATGGTCATAGATCAAATCCCACCATTGGCCAGGGGAGGAGATAGAGCCAAGTTACTATTACGTCGCGAAGCAATGTGGATGCACAAGCTCGATACCATCTGGCCTCGTGGGTTAAATGATTCAATACAATATAGCATTTTCCTTGATGCATAATACCCACTCATTTTTTCCATATACTTCTTATTCATAATGCGGAACAATGACACAGGGGTATAGCTTCTGACCTATTTTTATATAATAATCTCGCATTTATTGCTGCAAAGTCTTTTGCACATGAGTTTAGATCCGATATTAATGTGACGTGCACTAGCACTTTATTGTAGCGCCTTGGATAGATTGAGAAATATTATTCATTAAAAAATTTTTTTTTAATATAGATTTTTATTCATTTTATGATGGCACATATACACACAATAAAACACAAAACATAGAATACATACACATAAAAATGGAGTTATGTAGACAACAGGCATTTCAATGGTTAATTAATAATGAATTTCTCCCTTTCTTCATTTACATAATATGGCTTATCCCCATTGATCCTGTATTCATAAATATTTACTCACAAACTACATACATATATACATAATCCAGTGCTGCTCCTCCTTTTATATTTATGTTTAGATGGTTTTCGAAACAAGTTTTTGTTCCATATACCCTAAAGATATGGCTTATTTCTTCCTTTGCATCAAGCACTCATCCCTCTACTTGCGTGTACATCTCCTAAGACAATATAGTTTAAATATTTGTGCTCCTTGGCCATGCTATATTTCCCCTTATATCTACATCCTGAAGCCTGGAGAGCATTTATTCACGATATTCACACAGTCCTATCTTTTATTTAGTGATTATAATACTTTTTGTGCCCTGTGTCCTTTTGGCTTCTCCTCCGTGATTTATTTCTAATACAGGTCGAGTATCCCGTATCCGAATATCCGTTATCCAAATTATTCCGAAAACCAGACATTCCAGAAAGTGAAATTTTTTTTTTTTGATAAAAACTCACTGGGGACATTTGTAACAGCATCACTGGGGACATGATATGTAACTGGCACTATGGCCCTTATTCTGGTTGGTGCGGTCAGAGCCGCACACGGGGCTCCGACCGCACAAACCAAGGGCCGCCCACCGGACGGATCGCCACGGCCGTCCGTACACGGACGGCTGGCGATCCGCACAAAAATGGTGGAGGCTACGCCTCCACCATGGTGGGAGCTGCCCCCTGCCTTCGATGGTCGACGACCATCGAAGGCAGGCCCGCACGCCGCGGCAGCTCCCGCAAGCTCAGACCACACGGACAATCGTCCGTGTGGGAGCTTGTAAGGGGGCTGAAAGCTGACATCCGGCGACGTCAGCTTTCCGCCCCCATGTCATGGTAATGAGGGCGTCATGCCCTCATTACCATGCATACGCCCCGCGTTTTCATGGGAACGCCCATGAAACGCGGGGCGTACACATAGGGAAATGAGGGGCTGAAGCCCCTCACGCCCCTATACGCCCCCTTTGCGGCGGACGAAATCCGTCTGCGGCGAAGGGGGCTGCACATGCGCAGAATGACCTCTGCGCATGTGCAGACCACAAACATCGGCGGTACGGCCGCACGCGGGCCGTACCGTGCCGATCAAAATAGGGGCCTATATATGTGCAAGACAATGATTGCTTGGCATTCAAATTCAGTGCTGAGATAGTACACACATTTTGTTTCACGTTTTGAAACCTTGTTTTTTGAACAAATAAAATATATTTGTGTGTATTTTATGTGGTAATAAAATATATTTGTGTGTATATTATGTGTTTATACAGCATAAATGCAAGATACTTCAAAATACATCATTGAAATATTAAAATATTCCGAAATACGGAATAATCCGTTATCCAAAATTCTCCTGGTCCTGAGCATTTTGGATAAGGGATACTCAACCTGTAGTTACTTATTTAATCCAATATTTTTTTGTGTGATTGTACTAATTTATATACGTGTCCTATATCTTTAATTTGTCTATAAAGAGACATTTTTTCAATCTCTTACTACTTTAACCACTTCTGCCATATTTTGTGATATTTTTTTAAGTGTTTCTCTTAGTGTAAATGTGTTTTTCATGTAGTACTGTATAATCCACTAATGCTCTCCAGCCTTCAAAATCTGGGGATGTTTTTGCCATCCACGTTCTGGCTATCATAACTTTAGCCAATGCACACATATTATTGACAAATTCCTTATCGTCTCTATTTGTTAATCCAACTCCAATTATATTTAATACGCAACATTTAGATGTAAGGATGATCTCATTTATCCCTAAATTTGCTAGGGTGGATTTCACCTTATCCCAAAATATTCAACACTCCCATATTAAATGTTAAAACGTGCCCGATGCATTATTACATTTTGGACATCTGTCCGATGTTTTCCCCCCAAATTTCACCAGTTGTTCTATGGTTTTGTATGATCTGTGCAGTATATACAGTTGTATTTGTTGTACTCTGATGGAAATTGTACTTTTATAAACTGCTGCAACTGCACTGTCCCATTCTTCTATGTCATAAAAATATGATGAGGGTACTGAAAATTCCTCCTGTACTTGATTAAAAGATTTTAGTTCTTTATTTGCATATAATTGACTCATTAGCGTGATTCCAAATGGAACCCACACCTTAGTAACCTGAAGATCTTTTAGTTATTTTAAATTTTTTAGGTCACATAATGGTTGGTCTACCTCCCATACTTGGAACCTCAGGATTTTGTTAGATTCCTTCCATATTTTTACTGCTTGTGTAACCAGTGGGGGGTCTGATTTAAATATTTGTCCCTTTATTAATCTTTGTAGGGGTATGTTGTCCCCATTTTGTTTTATCATTTCCTTTATCCCTTCATTATCCCCTGCTCCGTTCATCCATCCTACTAGCATTGTGATTTGCCCAGACAGATAATACAATTTGAGGTTTGGTAAAAACATTCCACCATCCTCCCTCTTTCTCATCAATGTCTGTAGTTTAATTCTAGGTCGTGCATTGCTCCAAATAAAGGAAGAGAACATGCTACTTCCCTTCCTAAAAAATGAATCTGCTATATAGATCCATATTCCTAAGTATTTAAAGGTTTCCACACAGTTAAGGGGTGTATCTGCCAGAAGATCTACCGGGGTCCCGGGTTTGACTGAGAGGATGCTTGACTTTCTCCAGTTCACCCTGAATCCAGAGTAGTCTACAAATTCCTCTATTTCTCTTAGAACCACTGGAACTGATCCAATGCCGTCTGCCAGGAATATTAAGAGGTCGTCAGCATATAATGCCACCACATCTGACTTTTCACCTATTTCAAAACCACCTATTCCTGGAAGACTGCACAGGATACAGGCCAATGGTTCTATCGCTAAGGCAAACAAACTAGGGGATAGGGGGCACCCCTGCCTTGTCCCTCTGTGAAGAGAGAAGGATTGAGAGGTATCTCCATTAATTACCATTCTGGCATTTGGAGCTGTGTAAAGTAATTTTTAGTTTATCACCTCCACACAATAATAATGTTGCAGCTTAAAACTACTTAGTCTAGACATCATGAACACATGTTTAATGGTTGCATGACCCCAACACTAGCTGATAATTATCCAATCCTTTAGCATTTATTAGCACCATCCCATTAACAGATAACCTCATGAGATTTATGTGTTTTAATAGATATGCCATTTATTCAATACACCTTCATTCATAAATGTAACCCTACTCAGCTTGCCTTGACTGCATCTAATGTCACTATGGCAACGCAGATGAGTGCGTGCCACTGTTTCAGTTACCCTGACATTAGACTAAACTTGTGGATGCAGCGCTGTGAGTATTCCGGCGTGCACTCCACTGAAAAGAGCTTCCAGTTTTGATCACCTAGGTGACTATACAGGAGATTCCAAACACGCACATCCACCTGGAGATGGCGTGCATTCCACCATGCGGGTCACTGATGTCACAGTGACCCGGGGCAGATTTATATATGTATTCATCTTTAAGATGTTACTTACCAAGCACATCGGCTTCTGTTTATGAGCACCCAAACACACACATACCCATTGTCTCTGTGTGTTTATCTGCATTGTCAGAATCGCCACACATGAATTTATCTCTACTAATTCCCTCTAGGAATATATCAATTAGCTGACAGCTAGCACTTCCGGGTCATGTACACCATAAATAGAGAGGCATTGTCATCCAAGTGTTATCTTGACAAGAGTACCAGAGGAGGAATGAAACGTAGATAACGTGTTTTTCCTGCCATGCTGCCTGAATAAACAATTTTGACTGAGAACAACAGACTGGTGAGTGACACCATTATTGAGATTGTGTATTTGCCATATGGTTTGCAATATAACCTATGGCCTTGGATGGTCACCCCAGCAAATATATGTAATCCAGATGTGAGTGCCAGCCATATGGAGGATATATATATTCATATATATATGTTCACCTGCACCTTGACAAAGGGGCTAGTCTCCGAAACGTTGGTCTTCAATACACTGTTTTGCTGAAAAAACCCATTGAGTGCCGCTGTTTGTCTGCTTGCTAAGCAGAGCCCTCCTATCCATTTGTATCCAGAAGGCACCAGGGTAGCTGCCTAGTACTAGTGGAGTGCCGGACCGCCATTCCTTCTATTGTGGGGTACACACCAGGACGACCCGCTCACGATGCACATCGTGAGCGGGTCGTCAGTGTCTCGTCCGACCCGCTCACGATGATGCGGGGGGGCACGACCCGCTCACGATGTGCACCGTGAGCGGGTCCGATCCGATGGCGACCCGCACCCGGCTGTATGGTCGTCATTGAGATCCTACCTGCAGCAGGTAGGATCTCAATAATGACCGACCGACCCGCGGGACCGCGCATCGGATCGACACCGAGGACAGAAAAGGGCCCACACCAGGACAGAAAAGGGCCCAATCAGCACACAATCTACATCCAATTGGTCGGAATTGGATCTAGATTGATGGGATCGGGCCCTAGTCGTCCTGGTGTGTACCCAGCATTACTATATATATAGATAGATACAGAAGTACCAACACACTCGCCATTCCTAGGAATGGGGTGCAAACAGCACCCACATCCCAGGGTGGGGTGCGGTGGCCTGTGACCACACACTCTAGTAAATACAAACACAGGGGGCCCAGCACTCACTACAACAAACTAACTCACCTTAACATTCAAATAATCAATAAATAAATAATGGGGTTTTAGTTCATGAATTGATCAATGCATTTAAGCTTGCAGCCCATCGCCAAGGGACCCCATTTCACTGCAAGTCCTACACTAACTGGTTTTCTTGGGAACCTGGCACCTGCTTACACATCATAGCTAAAATGAACATGTGTTTTTTTCTGGGTTAATGCTCAACTGCCAAGTAACTGATGGCTTTTATAAGGTGAGACAATCCCAAACACAGCACCTGAATTAGTATTAAAGGGGCAGCTGTCACAGGTTTCAGGTAAATTAGCTTATCTAGGGTGCATGAGAAAGCTATGATCACAGTAACAGAGGTTAATTAAAAATCAACCCAAATACATGTTGGTACTTCTGTATCTATATATTTGGGTTGATTTTTAATTAACCTCTGTTACTGTGATCATAGCTTTCTCATGCACCCTAGATAAGCTAATTTACCTGAAACCTGTGACAGCTGCCCCTTTAATACTAATTCAGGTGCTGTGTTTGGGATTGTCTCACCTTATAAAAGCCATCAGTTACTTGGCAGTTGAGCATTAACCCAGAAAAAAACACATGTTCATTTTAGCTATGATGTGTAAGCAGGTGCCAGGTTCCCAAGAAAACCAGTTATTGTAGGACTTGCAGTGAAATGGGGTCCCTTGGCGATGGGCTGCAAGCTTAAATGCATTGATCAATTCATGAACTAAAACCCCATTATTTATTTATTGATTATTTGAATGTTAAGGTGAGTTAGTTTGTTGTAGTGAGTGCTGGGCCTCCTGTGTTTGTATATATATAGATATATATATACCTATATATATATATATCTATATATAGCAGGAGGTGTACGGCGGCACTCACAGGACTTTAGTAAGCAAAGAAATACTCAGACCACTTTGGGGTTCAAGTTCAAGTTTCGGTCGCCCTGAAGTTTATCAAGAACTTATTGAATACTTGATAAAGGTCAGGGTGACTGAAATGTTGAACTTGAACCCCAAAGTGGTCTGAGTATTTCTATGCTTACAAAAGCCCTGTGAGTGCCACCGTACACCTCCTGCTATACAAATGGATTGCGACATGCATCTGGGAAGGCACCTGGGCAAGTAATTCTATGTGGAGTGCCGACAGTCTGCATATATATATATATATATATATATATATATATGTGTGTGTGTGTGTGTGTGTGTGTGTGTAAACCTTAATAAAAATATTTCCAAAAAAAAGAACGCTAAACACAAAAACTAAAGAAGCCTTAAAACATGTTTCCAAATAATATCATGTATGAAACAGAAAGAGTGACTAATGATAATACCCCATTTTGAACATGAAATCATCTAGAAACCAAGTTTTAAACTTGGGAAGGTAAACTTTTAAGATAGCAAGTAAAAGGAAAAAATAAGAGGGATAGGGTTACAGAATGTTAAATAGACAGATGAATTCAAGTTATACCAAGTAGGAGGATTTTAAATATAAAAATAAAAAATTTATATATAGTATGTTACAATGGCCCTTATTCTGATCGGTGCGTACTTTCCCGAATTCTTACGGAGCGGGCCGCACGCCACGCTGTGCGGACATCGTCCGTAGAAACGCCCACCGAGCCTCCGCATTCGGACGGACTCACTGTTTAAGAAGAGGGCGTGTTTACGGACGACATACAAACCTTGCGTGTGCGGTGGACACGCACAGATTCGGCACGGTCTTACAGCCTAAGCACGGTCTTACCGCGTCAGAACGGACGGGAACCTGGCCGTACGCACCGATGCGGTGTATTTACGCACAAATCACCACTATTATCAGAACACCCAAATCTGTAACATGACCCACTTATGCAATTAGGCTACCTCATTCAAAAGGGATTGTTTTAAATGGTCATCTATTATTTATCTAATTGATAATTAAACACTTTAATACCACTTTAGATTAACCCTTACATCATGCTAAGTTCACAACATTCTTTCTTGCCCCTTTACGCCCATGTGTTATGTATGCATATGACATCATCAATTATTCTTCACCTGCAAACACACACATACACATCAACACACTATGTACATCTTTACATTACCCTTCACTTTCAACCACTTTTATGCACTAAACCCATCTATATATACTGTATATCCCTTTTGCACCTTACATAAATAAACACCACTATTTATACTTATATACTTATATTTATACTTATACTGTAAAATTATACAATAACACACAGACCACTTCTAACTTTTATGACAAAAATGTATTAACATTGAACAACATAAATTAACTAAAGTCTTCAGACCAGGAGGTCACACACATTCTGGACCTCTTCAGCCATGTGCAGAAGGTGCTGGCGCAGCCTGAGGAGGGCCCCTCTCAACCCCTCGCCTTCTTGCCTCTGGTCATCTGTGGGCATGTTAAAGGGGGATCAACATTAATTATGCTATTCAGGTCGACCTTGTACAGTCAATCCTAAGTACCTACCGCATGAGAATTCATACATACAAACAATTACATAGGCAATACTGTTTGTAATAGAAAAAAAAAGATGGGCCCACACACAAAGTGGCTTACACTACAGAATATGTGAGTGATAAAATTGCCAATGTATGTATCAAAATTATAACAACACTTGAGCCTCACTCACACTTCTCCTGCATTAACACTCACCAATCTACTAGAAAGCTACATCCAAAAGAACATGCCACATTTTGCCATACATATATACCTGCATGTCACTGCTTAATAGCTAAACTGCATGATAGATAGATACATAGATGGATGGATGGATAGATAGATAGATAGATAGATACCACATTTAAAGGCTAGCCTAGTCCCTCTGCCCCTTACTTCTTGAATCATTGTCACATTGCCAGATAGGTGAAAGTGCAGCACTAATCCGCTTCCATACACCAAACAATTTCTAAAGTCAATCCATCCTACAAAATAGCTTTGCAAAATACATGGCAACAACACGGGCCAACTGGTTAGAGGGGGGCCCAGGGGAACTGCCCACTTGTGACTCCATTATAAATCACGCCTGACCATACTCCATTGATGTTTTATTTGTGCTTGTATAGAAAGGCCCTCCATAAATAAACACTCATCACCTACGTGAGCCTCCAGATTCCACGTTTTCAGCTTGGGCCTATAACCCCTAAGTGTGTCTGTTGTAACCCACTTTTGTTTATTAATTAATAATAGAGTAAAACACACTAGATTCAGCAGTGGTACCTAACAAATAGTAGTACCACCAATTATTAATGATGCCTTATGTTTACCTACCACTTCCTTCAACCTCCACCACCTCACACGCCTCCTCCTCGTCCACGACCTTCTCGGCCAGCTCCTCCTGGGCCACGACCTCCTCGGCCACCTCCTCCTGGCCCATCACCTCCGAGCCCACCTCCTCCTGGCCCATCACCTCCAAGCCCACCTCCTCCTGGCCCATCACCTCCGAGCCCGCCTCCTCCTGGGCCACCTCCTCCTGGGCCACCTCCTCCTGGGCCACCACCTCCTGGCCCTGCTCACGGGCCTGTCTTGCACGGTCACGTGCTGTAAGAAAATTCAAAATGCAGAGTGTTAAATAAGGCACATGATTTGTACATTCATCATGCAGCAAAAACAATGACATATTAGACCCACATTACAGCATGTCAAACAGGAAGTACCACACATATAGTGTATGCCATGTTTAACTCGTGATCAGCCATGTTACCTTATTGGCTAAAAAAAGGTCATGGAAGCATTAATGTACAATTGGCCATTTAATGTGTAAACACTCACATCGTGCAATGCTGGCCCTTATTTGCTGGAGCAATTCGGGCTGGCGCCGCCTCAGATCAGACCATCGCCGCTCCAGCTGTGCGATGGTCCTGCGCACCTGGGTGCGCGCGAATATGCGCCTGCGGGCCGCGGCATAGGCATGGCGCTTCTGCCGGTTGGTTATGAAAGGGCCCGCACGCCCCAGCCTGGTCTCCATAATGGAGACCAGTGCCCTCAGCTCCGCAGCAGAGAATGGGGCTGCTCTCCCATAGGCCGCCATCTTAGCAATGGCACAATTCAAGCTATCATGTCCTGTAATTGTTTGTTCAGAGTGATATTTGGTATTAACTTTATTGTTAATTTTGTCATTAACAGCGTGTATGCGCCACAACAGACGGCTAAACCATTGCATCGCAAAACAACACTTGCTGTAGCTTTGCATAGTTGAGCAGACCATGCCATTACTTAGTATCTCCAAAACAGACAGGGTGAAAGAAGTTTGCAACCCATTATATATAATCTATTACATTCACCAAACATGGGTGAAAACAACAGGTGAAATAGTGTGCATCACTAGCCAGTTACACCTAACTGTACAAGGTACTAAACTAGACAGCTTTATTATAGTGAAAGCTATACACCAGAAACATAGCAAATAGTGCAAGCCCATTTCCCAATATTAGGCCATGGTGCCATGTGAACACTTACCTTCTACCGGCCCACACTAGAGATGTGGAATGAAATGTACCTAGCATCAAGCCAGTATTTGGACACCTTTCACATGTGATTTGGATGCAAGCACTGATTACTATTACCTGAGTGGTGGACTGGATTTACATATGGAATGGGTTAGTGTCATTTGTAGTACATACCAAACAAAGTGCACAGTACAAATGTACTTTCACATATACATTTCATGTCTGGCCACAGTTTGAGGTGTTTATTGGTGTTCAAATCTGCCATTAACTACTAAATCAGATTTAGCAAGTATGCCTGTTTTTTTTGTTTTTGTTTTCGCTGGTATGGGCGTGGCCTATGCGCCGCACAGTCTACGCTGCCGTACAGAACACTGCCGCACGGAACGCAGGGTGTCGCTGATGTACGCCAATTACAGAAATAGTATATAAAGGTGTGCTAGAAAACCAAAATGTTGCTGCAAACATGGCTGGATCTCAATCTGAAGGAGACCAGGAGTGCCAGGAACTTTTTCAACGCATGGACTCCAGCACCTCCTATGTGCCCCTCAGCACAGACCAGCCAGTGGGAGAAGAGCAGGCAGCTGGGCCATCCACATCAGCCCAATCTGCAGCTGGCCCATCTTCTGCCTCAGCAGAATCATTGGGAACACAACAGGTGGCTTCCCAACAGAGTAGCCTGGCCAGCACTTCAAGTACAGCGACAGGTGGCCGAAATAGGCCAACGGAGGAACCAAGCAGCAGGAACATGGCATTCGAAGCGCAGGAGCTTGCCATACTGGTATTGGATCGAGTGTCCACAGGACAGGTTGACACACACAAGGAGAAGGAAGATTTGGGAGGACATAACTGCGGAGATTAATGCGGTAGCTCCACAAGTTCGTGAGGCGGAGCACGTTAAGAAGAGGCAAGTTCATGTGTGTTACATTTGAGCAGTACAAGACCAGTAATGTTTCAAATAGATGGAGTTGGTAAATGGCCGGTCACGTTGCTTGGAGCCACAGACATGATTGCCATGTCATTTAAACGATAGTTATTGTAGGGTGAGTGTGAATGTATCTTCTAAGGGTTGTTTTTATATTTTTATAGAATGTAAGTTGTGTGTAATGAAGCACATGTTGTAATCTGTTGCAGATTGCAATGGTTGCTACAGCAAACATCAGGAGTGACATGTAGTAATATGTAAACTTTGATTGCAGGTGGCACGACTTCAAAACCAACCTCAAGAAGAAATTGACCAAACGGTGGGAACACAGCCACACCTCTGGGGCTGGCCCCATGCCAGGCCGCTTGAAGCTCACCCCCCTGGAGGAGATGGCCGAGTGCTGCATTGCAGTAGAGGAGGTCCGGGGGGTGAGCAACATGGATAGCGAGGCCCCAGCGGAAGTCTTTGCTGCTTTTGTTGAAGGTAATCATTTGCCATGCCATAAGTAGTTGGTCCTAATTTGCTTGGAATGTGTTGTAATTGTAATTTTGTCTTTCACCAGCATCCCCACCGCTTGGTCAAGAATCTCTTGAGGAGGTGGCGGAGTCTGTGCCACCTGCCACCAGTGGCAGGCATGTGCAGCAGCAGCAGCCACCGGCCGACCCGGATTACGACAGGTGGGTGCAGGTGCTTGGGCAGATTCACCAGCAGGGAGACTTAGCATCAGAGCGGATGCGTAGGACCGAGGAGGTCATGCAGGGTTTGGTCAGCACCCAGCCCACAATAGCTGGGAGCCTGCAGGCTATGGGTGAGGCCCAGCAGGCCATGGCTGCCAGCCAGCAGTCAATAGCTGCAAGCCTGCAGGTGCTGGCAGATCAAGCCCTGCGCCAAAATGACCTCCTCCTCCACCATAATGAGCTTATGGTGGAGCTAGTTTCCAGCAATAGGGCCCTATTGTCATCCGTTTCTGGTGCATTACCACCAGCAGCACTCCCTGCTGGCAGAGGGGGAACACCATCCCCCCCTCACCAGCATCTGCTCCACCTGGGCCACCATCCCAACGTGGCCGTGGCCGAAGAGTTGCTGCACGTGGCATGGAGCCTACCAGGGCCAAACGTGCCCGCAAATAAACTTGTGTCCGCATTAATCTCCACCCTTATGTCTTCCCAAATCTTTCATTGAGCTGTGTGTGTCAGCTTCCTGTGTCCAATCCCGTGCAGAGGGTACCCACATTTGCCCTTGTTTCGAATGTCTTGTTTGGTTCCCCTGTTGGCCTCTTTCGGCTACCATTACTGTCTGCTGTACTTGAAGTGTTGGTGCTATACTTTTGTTGTGAAGCCACCTGATGTGTTCCTAATGATTCTGCTGTGGCTATGTATGTCAGAAATACTTTTTGTTTTTGTCATTTATTTTTGTACTTTCCTGCCATGGTACCTTTTAATTTGTTGCATGTGAGAAATAACATGCTTTCCATTTTATTTTAGAAGTTATTGTAATAAATGTATATTTTTATCCCCAAATGTGTGGTTTAATGGTTAAATTAGAAGTGACATGTCTATTTCTATTAGTGATAGTAAGTTCTGTCCATTGGTTGCAGTGTAAATGTCCAAAGTGCAGCATATATTTGTGTGTTTAGTAATGGTCCATTTAAGCTGCAATGGTTCCAATTGAAGCACTGACAAGCGTGTAATTAATGAGTAAAGGAGTGGAATGTATTGTGTTCAGCTGACATTGGTTGAGGTGCGGCCGTACTGATTAGGCGTTCCGATTGCCTAGCGCATGACCGAGTGGTGTCCGCAAAGCAATACTTGCTTATGAACACCGCATATTTCTAGCCTTTTGGTTCGCGAGCATTCGGTGTGCTGTCCGAATGCACGCCTACCAGAATGAGTGCACTCCCTCGTGTCCGCCAATGTTAACGCCCAGTTTAGCCCACTTTGAAACTACGCCCCTGTGTATTTCCGAATGACGCCCATAATACGCCCACATCTCCCGAGTGATTGCGGTGCACATTTCTGTACGGTATTAGTGAGAACAAGTACGGAGACCATGCGTGGCACATGCGCATAGCGTTCCCCACGCATGCGCAGACGGCTAAAAAACGCCATCCGAAAGTATTCGGACATATCCGCACCAACCAGAATAAGGGCCAATATGTATTATCATAAATGTTATTGTTACGTGTTAGATGTGGAATATGACTAATAAAATGTTTGAACAAAAAAATTTAAATGATCTTTCAATTTAGATTAAAAAAAAAAACCTTAAGAAGTCCTGATTTAGGATGAAACGCATAGGGAGAAAGGGTACATGGTTCCTGAGCTCAAAACCTCAAGAGGGTAAAAAAGTGTAATAGATGTAATTTGTACCATTTAACTTTGTTGTACCATGATGTAAAACTCTGTATTTACTGTATGTGTTCTATTATTTGTCCTGTTTTATGATTTATTATAAAGACTGTGGTAAACAGTTTAAAACTATTTAGCTACTGTGACATTTTATGAGGTGATATAATTCTAAATAAAGGACATTTGAGTGTTAGTAAAACTGTCTAAGCCGAGGAAATGCATTTAAAAGAAAGGTATAAATCCCATTCTACTCTACTACATACTATGGCTCAATGATAATTAGAATTAAAAGTTTTAAAAACATCTGTTTATTATTATTTATATATTGACAGTTTCTTATATAGCACATACATATTACGCAGCGCTTTACAGATAATATTTGAACATTCACATTAGTCCCTGCCCAGTGGAGCTTATAATCTATATTCCCTACCACATGTGCACGCACACACAGACATTCTAGGGTTCATTTTGTTGGAAGCCAATTAACCTATCTGTATATTTTTGGATTGTGGGAGGAAACCGGAGTACCCGGAGTAAACCATGGTGGCGATCAAACCCATGACCTCAGCACTGTAAGGAAGTAATGCTAACCATTACACCATCCGTATTGCCCATCTGTTGATGTAATACTTCTTGATTTTGCAAAAGCTTTTGACACGGTGCCTCATAAAAGTAATTTAGGGTTAGGAGCTTTTGTAATTGGATTAAAAACTGGTTGCACAATCGGGGATAGAGAGTGGTGGTAAATGGCATACATTCCAGCTGGGGTAAGGCCCAAACTGGAGTCCCACAAGGTTCAATATTGGGACCCACTTTGTTTAATATATTCATTAATAATATAGGAAGTGACATAGTAAGTAAAATTGCATTATTGGCAGATGACACAAAATTGAGTAACGAAATTAACCCAGGAGAGGATGCAGTGTATCCACATACACTCACTATCAATCACAATGAGTCAGTTTAGTATACGTCTTGATAAAACGGGTAATACCCTGAAACGTTGACTTATACTAAACAGGTCTACAAGATTATTCCATAATGTCTAGTTAAAAGAGAAATAAGAACCTTAGGGAATATCTGGTTAAAACCGATGTGACTGGTCTTGGTAAATCAATGGGATTAGGTCAACACCACTAGGTTGACGTGCAGAAAGGTCGACATGACTGAAGGTCAACATGGGTTAGGTCATTAGGTCGACATGGGGAAGGTTGACATTCAAAAGGTTGTCATGGGGTTTTTCACCTTTTTTGAGCCAACATGTGCCGGCAGGTGCTATTTAATGCCCTACCATCCACTCTAGGATGTGGTGGGAGAAAAAATGGTGTCCAAAGCATGGCGAGCGCAGTGGTGCTACGTTTCAGTGTCCATGTCGACTATGTTGAAATTAGGGACAAAAAAAGTGAAAAACCCCAAGTCGACCTTTTGACTGTCCACCTTCCCCATGATGACCTAATGCTTGTGTTGACCTAATGACCTGTAGACCTAAGTCATGTCGACATTCCTGCATGTCGACCTTAATGCATGTCGACCTAGTGGTGTCAACCTAGTTGCTGTCTATCCAATGATCCATACCCAACTAAACCAGACTCATTTTTTATTAAGAAGTTGGGATGCTTTAAATGTCATTTTGTAACATGTCAATTTCTAATTGTGGGTGACCAGTTCTGTCATCTGCACTCTGGCAAAATACACAAGATTAAACATTGATTAGATTGCAATAGCACTCATACAGTTTACCCATGTGATCTTTCCTACATTGGAAATATATAACATCTGCCCCACCTGCAGTGCACATGGTTTTGCCCATTTTCCAAACATATTTGTACTGAGCTCAGATCTGAATAAGGCCCTTAGTGCAGATGGTTTACGGATCGGAAGAATTGCAGAATAGATGTAAACTCACAATTTGGAGGTGGATAACAAGCATAGATATAAATCTCCCAGGCAAAGTCAGCAACTCACATACAGGGCCATCTCTAATTCCATTGCTCCATATATCTCTAACCTCATCTCCATTCATACCCCCACCCTGCTAGAGTACAGGACTTTGCCCATGCTGCACCCCTTCAGTGGAATGCACTCCCTCGCTCCATTAGACTCCCACTGACCTTGCAAAGCTTCAAATAGGCACTGAAAACTCACCAATTCATCAAAGCGTACCCTTCCACTGCATAAACTAGCTGGTTCTCCGACCCCTTGCCTGTTTACATCCGGCTATCTAGCTACCACCCACTTGCTTGCACCTCTTGTAATCTGTCTCCCCTCCCTACTAGATTGTAAGCTCCTCTGAGCAGGGCCCTCTTCCCTCCTGTTGTCAAAGCCCACTTCTCTTCACATTTTACTCACAGCTCTCCTATACTCAAACACTCAGTGACCATCTTCATCCGCATACTCATCTCCATCATTGGCCTCAAGCCTCTAGTTCAGGCATTCCCAACCACGGTCCTCAGGGCACACCAACAGTGCAGTTTTTGTAGCTATCCAGGCTTGAGCACAGGTGACTTTATTAGTATCTGAGGGATTCTGATTAAACCATCTGTGCTGAAGCCTGGATATAACTAAAACCTGCACTGTTGGTGTGCCTCAAGGACCGTGGTTGGGAATGCCTGCTCTAGTTCTATGTTGATTGAGTCCCCACTACTTATATTTAAGTTGTAATGTGTATTGAACTGTGGCACTCTATATTTGTACTCCTATTTTTGTTATTTATTCAATGTTATGCCAAGTTTTGTCTCCCTGTACTGTTCCTTTGTACGGCGCTGCGAAACACTTATGGCGTATAAAATTATAATAATAATAATAAGGTAGAAGTCCAGACTTTCCCGAATAACACATATAAGGGGAAAGCCAGAGAAAAACCACAATGGTGCAGGTTATTCAAACATAAAACAACTTTAATATAAAATGCACTCACATGGAAGATACATTAAAAAGCATAGCATATAGATCCCCAGGCAAGAAGCTGGAACACTGCACAGGTTACTGTCCCTGGTATGAGGTGGAAGTCCCACTGACCCTCCGGATAAGTCAGAATTCCAAAGCCAGGTAAGCCCCTCTGCAAGGTACCAGTCCGCTCTAGGTCCAAACAAGTGCCAGAACCACCCAGAAGCATTGTTTTTTTGGCTCCAACATCGCTGTATTTAAAGGCTGATCAATCAAACTCATCCAAATTGGATTTTGTAATCTGCGGTGTCTGTCGCCAACTGGGCATGCGCAATAAACCGGATCCAAGATAGTGGTGCGTTACACAGGACTGGAAGTTCAGTTTTTTTGCCGTCCACCATCGGATTTTTCCTCAGAAGCCATAGAGAACATTGCGCTGATGTTTCTAAATTCACAGGAACTCCATCAAATATGCATTCCACCATATTAATAGATGAAGTGGGTGCACAGAATGAATCTAGATAAAGAATATACAGTAACTAACAAATATATAAAATATATACATAAGTTACTTTTGCCCTGAAGAAGCTGTAGCAAAAACGCGCGCTCTGCATCCTCCAGCCGTGCGGGCGTCCGTGTATGCTAAAACTGTGATTTATTACCTGTGATTCTAGCCCTTTCAAGGGCTAGTCTGTTTCCTGCCGTAAATCTCTCTAACCGCTCCAGACTATTTACACATGAGCTGCGGCTCAGACTATGGATTTAACCCTGCCTGCACTGTTCCGTGATAATACTGTGGAAAACGAAATTACACCTCTACGCTATTAAGGTATTGCGACTGTCATTAACTCCAATTTAATTACGCTATTTGCATAGTTCTAGTTTTAATCAAAAAGAATCATTACTTGATTCAGGATGGACGTAATGCATTAATGACTAAATCAAAGTGATATTCCTTTTTGTATGTACATTTGTGTATCCCCCCCCCAGTTATTGGAATCTGATCGTCCATACTTAGTTTTGTTTAACCCTGTTACAATTGCCGTCACAGTTGCAAGGTCAGTATGGTGATACAATCACCATACATGACCTTAGAAGATACCTGGACTATGTTATCTAATGAACCAATATGTGAGTAAGAGACAAAGAACTATAATTCCAGTTAAAACGAGTTCCCAGTTTTCCCCATTCTCTCGAACAAATAACAGCATGCTCGGACAAAACTCCCATGAACAAGGAGACATCCCCGTGAAGTGGAGAACCAATGAGGAGATGCCCAGTCTCTTTGTATTACCCAATGACCACCAAGATTGACTCTCCCGCCCCTTCCCCTTTAAACGATCAGGCACTGTGTGTCTGGCTCTCACTATCTTCTCACACACACACCAAGAAGATGTGATCCAGGAAGGACTATTTTTCCCTGTCTCTGTGGCGATAATTGATATTCTTATATGTGTGTCTGCTTGTGTCAGGATAGCTGGGCCTGCGTTCATTTAATGTATACTGTAGCTGTAACCCGTGTATAGTCTATACCTGGGGTAGCCAACCCTAGTCCTCGAGAGCTACCAACAGTGCATGTTTTGCAGGTCTCCTCACAGAATCACAAGTGAGCTAATTAGCTCCATCTGTGTATCTTTTAAAATGTGTCAGTGATTAAGGATTGCAGCTGTACAGCAGCTAGGTTGTCTGGAAAATGTGCACTGTTGGTAGCTCTCGAGGGCTAGGGTTGGCTACCACTGGTCTATACCGTATTGTGTAAACGGGTGCCGGACGTCACTCCGACAGTCGGGATTCTGACAGTCCTTACTCTGACATCGGAATCCTGACTGCTCCCTCGTGGGGGTCCACGGGTGAGGGTGAATAAAATAGGTGGCGAGCCCAGCTCGCCATTGTGCCCATAGCGTGGTGAGCGCTAACATCACAGTGTCAGTCTGCTAACATTACAGTGTCAGTCTGCGGTTGTCAGGGGTAACAGGATGCATGAGTTAGAAGGTAATGAATACAGCGTAACTATGATATTGTCCACTGGTCTATTAATATTATGGATTTTAATAATACCTAAAACTAAATTTATATGCAACTGAATGTCATGCAGGATTAATTCATGATTTATGCTTAAGGTTACAGGACCTCCTAGCATTGTAATAGCTGTACATGCCAGCTTTATGTCATGTTAGTTGGTACAATATCACAGTCACGTTAAAGGTGATAAAGTTTACTTTTTAACACCATACAGCAATACAGGAGTTAATATCTTTAGTGATCTTAAGTGAACAGCAACAATTGCTGTCCTTTGATAACAATATCTATTAAAAGGTACATTGTATCATCTCTCTAAGCAAATAACAATGCAGTCCTCTCTTATGTGATTATGAGTTTCTATTGAGCATACTCAGCATTGTCAAACATACAGTATATAGGGATATCAGATCACATTCAGAAGACTGGACTTAATCTTTACTTATCCTTGATAATTAACTAGCATACATGGCACGCCCGCACATGCAGTTTTAAACCGTATATGTTCACTTGTTCGTTTATTTGTGTGCTTCTTTTTATTGTTTCGCTTGCTTTTACTTAAAATAATAAAAGGCATATTTTAGGACTTTTCTTTTTGGTGCACCACAACAGGACAAATCTTTCCTCTTTTGTGTTCTTGTTGTATACATAAGTTTTATATAGGATAAGAATACACATGCTATGGTTATACTCAAATCAATTTTTAAATCCCACAATCCAATTAGTACCATGTTTCCCCGATAATAAGACGCTGTCTTATTTATTTTTTCAGTCCAAAAAACACTATAGGGCTTATTTTTGGGGTAGGGCTTATTTTAGCCCCTCAGTCCTGCTTTTATCCACATCATGCCTCTCAATTACCTTATACTTTAAGCACAACTGAGGCTTTATTTTCCTTCTGCGTTTCCGCTGTCTCCGCTCAGTCACTCCGCTCCCGCCTGTGGAATCCGGATACTGCTGACCGGTTTGCGGACATGGTAGAGAGGTATCTGGCGGCAGAGGAATTACTGATGACCACCCAGTACCCCACAGATCCCCGACAGTGCCCTTCAGTGAAGACTGGTCAGACTGTTCCATGGGAAAATGTTGCTGGGCGGTTAAGAGAGCGCAAGGCTGGAGAGACTGTAAACAGTGGCCCTGGAGACAGGCCAATGGGACTAGAAAGGTCTATGCTGCCCAAACGGGTTGATAATCATGTGATTAAATGTTTCAGGTGTGGTATGCCAGGTCATATTATTGCTAATTGCCCAGTTACGCAGGAACCCATGCAATGTGATGCTGCCTTTGAAAATCGCAGAATGTCTTTCTTTGCTAGATTAGCCTGTACTGTGGTGCCTTCTCCTAAACTCGAAAGACAAATGTGTGATGTGTTCTTAGAGGGTAACCGGGTAGAGGCTTTGCTGGACTCAGGAAGTTTGGTTACCCTTGTGAAAGCTGGATTAGTGAATCCCTTAAAGGTCCAGCAAATACCTATTGGGGTTACTTGTATACATGGGGATACCAAACATTAGGCCACTGCTGAAGTACATATAGAAACTTGTTGTGGGTCAGCAATTGTGAAAGTAGGACTGGTCCCCTCTATGGTGCATGAGGCCATAATAGGGAGGGATTTTCCTCATTTTTGGAAGCTGTGGGAATCACGTTTAGCCACAGATGGGAGAAGTGAAGAGCCAGTAGTTAATGCCAATGATTTTGTGGATGTATGTGGGTCCTTTTAACCTTCTGACCCTTTACCTTTTGCTAGTTTGGCTGGGGAGGGGACAGATGGAGAGTCCAGTGAGGACCCTCTTGCTGGAAACGGAGAGGTAGTAGTGCCCGATCTGGAGGTAAAGAAGGATTTGTTTATGTCTGAACAGTTAAAGGACCCTACTTTATTGAAGACTAGAGAAAATGTTAAGGTTGTTAATGGGGAACCCGTGGTACCAGGTGCCAAGATTTCTTATCCCCACATGGCTATTTGTAATGAGCTTTTGTACCACGTTGTCAAAAAGGGTGAGGAAGTGGTGGATCAGCTGGTAGTTCCCCAACCTTATAGGAGAACAGTACTAGATTTAGCCCATAGTCATGTTACAGCAGGACATTTAGGGGCAGAAAAGACCACTGAAAGAGTTTTACAAAGGTTATTTTGGCCAGGGGTGTATAAAGAAGTGTCTGAATATTGTTCTTCCTGTCCTGAATGCCAGTATCATGCCCCTAGACCTCATTTCAGGAGCCCACTAGTTCCCATGCCTATTATAGAGGTCCCATTTGACAGAATAGCCATGGATCTCGTGGGGCCCTTGTTAAAATCCGCTCGGGCCATCAGTATATTTTGGTAATAATGGACTACACCACTCGATATCCTGAGGCTGTCCCTTTACGCACTATCACAACCAAAGCGATAGCTAGGGAACTGGTGCAGGTTTTCAGTAGAGTGGGAATACCAAAAGAAATTTTGACTGACCAAGGTACTCCATTTATGTCAAGGGTCATGAAAGAATTGTGCAAATTGTTTAAGGTCACCCACCTCAGGACGTCTATCTACCATCCCCAAACTGATGGGTTGGTGGAAAGATTTAATAAAACGTTAAAAAGTATGTTAAAAAAGGTTGTTGACAAAGATGGGAAAAACTGGGATTGTTTGTTGCCCTACTTGTTGATGGCCATCAGAGAAGTTCCGCAGTCCTCTACTGGGTTTTCTCCGTTTGATTTGTTGTATGGTAGACACCCCAGAGGGCTGTTGGACATTGCTAAGGAGACGTGGGAAGGACAACCCACCCCTTATAAAAGCCTTGTTGAACATGTATCACAAATGCAGGATAGGATTGCAACCGTGGTACCTATTGCCAGAGAGCACATGGAACAAGCCCAAAGTGCTCAACAGAGGGTATATAACCGGAGTGCCAAGATACGGGAATTTGCTCCGGGGGATAGAGTTCTTGTGTTGGTGCCCTCTGTGGAAAGCAAGTTCCTAGCTAAATGGCAGGGACCATTTGAGATTTTGGAAAAAGTGAATGAGGTCAATTATAAAGTATACCAACCAGGTAAGAGAAAACCTGAACAAATCTACCATGTTAACTTAATTAAACCCTGGAAAGATAGGTTGTCTCTGTCAGCGGAGCCTTGCTCTTTGGCGTCTTCACCTCGGTTGCTTCCCGCTGTGAGGGTTTCAGAGACATTGTCAGCTGATCAGAACAATCAGGTTAAAGAATTTCTCAACCGAAATAGGGAGATATTTTCAGAGCTGCCTGGCCAAACGACCATAATAAAACATGACATTGTCACTGAGCCAGGGGTTAGGGTTCATTTAAAGACATATAGGATTCCTGAAGCTCAGAGAGAAGCTGTCTCTAAAGAAGTTAAAAACATTTTAGAACTAGGAGTCATAGAGGAATCCAACAGTGAGTGGTCCAGTCCTATAGTTCTCATCCCAAAGCCAGATGGTAGCATACGCTTTTGTAATGATTTTTGTAAATTAAATGAGGTGTCCAAATTTGACGCATACCCCATGCCCCGTGTGGATGAGCTTATAGAAAGGCTGGGAACAGCCAGGTTTCTCACCACATTGGACCTGACTAAAGGTTACTGACAGATACCCCTAACTGATAGCGCAAAGGAAAAAACAGCCTTTTCGGTCCCAGAGGGGCTGTTTCAGTATAAGATGTTACCTTTTGGGTTGCATGGGGCTCCAGCAACCTTTCGATGGACGATGCATAAAATTTGGAGGCCCCATAGAAAATATGCAGCTGCATATTTGGATGATGTGGTAATTCACAGTACGGACTGGGGGTCCCATTTGGTTAAAGTACAAGCAGTACTGGACTCAATCAGAGAAGCAGGGTTTACTGCTAACCCAAAGAAGTGCTGCCTTGCAATGGAGGAGGTTAAGTACTTGGGCTTCACCATTGGTAGAGGTCTGATTAAGCCCCAATTAAATAAAATCTATGCTATTCAAAACTGTCCTCGGCCAGTGAATAAAAAACAAGTAAGGGCTTTTTTGGGAATAACTGGGTATAACAGACGATTTATTCCTAATTTTGCAGCCACAGCAGTGCCGTTGTCAGACCTTACCAAGGGGAAGCAGTCAGATACGGTGAAATGGAACCCTGATGCAGAAAAAGCGTTCCAAGTGGCTTTGTGTTCACAACCTGTACTGATAACGACAGATTTTTCAAAATAATTTGTTGTACAGACAGATGCCTCAGAGGTAGGGATAAGGGGTTGTGTTGTCCCAAACCAGAGATGGGGATGAACACCCTATCATCTATTTAAGTAGGAAACTCAATGAGCATGAAAAAAGGTATGCCATTGTGGAAAAGGAGGCTTTGGCCATTAAATGGGCATTAGATACCTTGAGGTATTACCTCTTGGGAAGACAGTTCAGGCTAGTGACAGATCACACCCCTTTAAAATAGATGCATGTAAACAGAGGTCAGAATGCTCGGGTAACAAGATGGTTTCTAGCATTACAGGATTTCAAGTTTAAGGTCGAACATAGACCAGGTTCACAGTTGGCCAATGCAGATGCATTGTCCCGCACCTTCTATTTGGGGGCTACAAGTGTTCCGGCCCCTAGGTCGAAACAGGGGAGGGGGATATGTGACAAGAACACTGGAGTAGTGTTTGAGGGCAGGTATATTTGTCCCAGGTTCTTGTCCTACACCTTTTAGAAACAGGTGTTTTGCCTCACAGAGGGCTAATCAGCAAGCAAGCTGTAAAAAGGCTGCCAGGGTGAACAGTGTGAGAGGACTGCCTGGGAGATTGCAGAGTCTCTGTGTGAGAAGCAAACCTGCCTTTTACAAGTGAGTCCCCAGTGTTGACTGGGAAACTTTGTATTTTTCTTTAGTGACAGTTAGGAGCATCCTGTGTATAGTTAGTGCCGGACAGGCAAGGTATTTTCTTTTTATGTTTATTTTGTTTTCTGCTGAAATAAAACTGGTTGCGGCCAGTTGTACCACAAAGACTGGACTGTTGTGATTACTCAGCTGCTGTTGGCTGCCTTCTACCCCAGGAAAAGGCATCCAAATTCCCCTACAGTGTTACAGTGTATGTATATATATATATATATATATATATATATATATATATATAATCCAAGGGTTTCTCCAGGGAGAAAATAGGCACTCTCCTAAGTAAAGTCATAAACTTAGCAAAAACAAAAGGTTTGAAAATTTGCGCTTCTACTTGAATGCAGCTGGTTAACCCTGTAGTATCACCTACTACAATGATAATAGGAATAGCAAGGAAAATGGGGGTAAAACCGCGCTTTCTATTGGGATTCTCCCAACAATAAATAGTTGTTTTTCTCCTTATTTTCAATATCTTTTTCTTCGGAATATTCAGTCCATAAGTTGTTACCTCAAAGAAAAGATAAGTGAAATTTCATAGTGTAGATTTCCCAATATATTTAGAGAATTATGATTTTCTATAAGACTGTACCCGTACCGTATTAGGGCCTATCACCAGGCCAGGGGTTAACGCGTAGAAAGGGGGTCACTTCCCAAAGTTCAGGGGTATACGCTTTATAATTCCACCTGAATGTTCCTCAAAGACACAAATATGTGGGGAACAGAGCTCATAGCGTAAAACAGTAAATTTTATTCACACACAATTATTTCAACATACAACGTATAATAAAAAAGCCTGGTACCGTATCTGGCCTTATACAAAAGGCTATTCAAGAAGCTTAATGGGGGTCTGATGAAAAAACCCGGGTGGACCTCCGCGTAGATGCCTCAATGGTAGTCCCAATGTCAAGTTCCAGATAAAAGTCCCAGGTACCTCCAAACCACCAACGCGTTTCGACTTCTAAGTCTTCCTCAGGGTGTGTGGAGGTAGCATACTGGATCAATATTTATACCTATATGGGTCCCACCCCTCCATTTCCTTTTCCTGTGTGGGCGGGCCTAGGTGACTTGCGCTGCTCAGAATTTGCCAATGTTTATTGAATATGTGTATACATTCCTATATAATGACTTTGTATATATATAAATATTATTGGAGTAGCCCAGTTAGAGGAGTATGAGCCGTTTATTTAGTTGTAGGGACACGTGTAATAGGGAGCGTGCATGCGTTTCATGCACGTCACTTCCTGTCTCTCTGCGTTCCACTGATACGCAGTGTTGTTCTTTCCGTCTGTATCAGACCGGAAGTGACGTATGCGCTCCACACGTCCCGTGTGTGGAACGCACAGGACTACTTAACTCGCTTTTCTGCCGGCAATAGGATATCCTTCTACAAGCCGGAAATGACGTTTGCGCTCCACGCGTCCGCGCGTGGAACGCACAGCATCTCCTCTCATATTGATGCCGGCAATCAGATGTGCGTTCCATAGGTCTTAATACATGGAACGCACAATGGTGCCTGATTGATCATATCTGTGGGGGTATATTCTTTTGCTATTATATAGATTGTTTACAGTCAGATTGCACTCATTTTTATAAAGTGCAACGTGCAGGATGGGATGAAACATAAAAAATACTTAATAAAGAATCATTGTAAAGCTAAACAGGTATAAAAGTGGTTTAAAAGGGATTTAAAAGGTATAAAAGGGATTTATAGGAACCATTTTATCTCAAAATCGGCGTTTAAGCCGTTTGGTTCTATGGTTCCCACATCATAAATAAATTTCATTTCATTTTTGGCGAGTGCTTGTTCACTTCCTTTTATCCGCCAATTGCCTTCTATTTTTTTTTATACCTATTATTCGTTTAAGTCCATCAATAGAACAATTGTGTTTTTCCTTAAAATGTTTAGATACCGAATGATTTTCATAGCCCTTTTTGATATTTCTCAAATGTTCTCCCCATCTTTCTTTTAATTTTCTGCTGGTGCGGCCTATGTACTGTAAATTGCAGGTACATTCAAGGACATATATACAATTGGTGCTATTACAAGTAATAAACTCATTGATTTTGAACATTTGCTTATTTGAGGTTGATTGGAATTCTTCCACCTATGTTTGAGTTTTACTATGGGAACGGCATACCAAACAATCTATGCATCGATGGAATCCTTTGGTTTTGATTCTCTCTGATTTTTTCTCCATAATAGCACTTTTTACCAGTCTATTTTTTAAATTTCCAGCCTTTCTGTATATAAAAATAGGTTTTTCCGGAATTATATCTTTTAAAATGGGGTCCTCTCTCAATAAATACCAATGTTTTTTAAAAAAAATTTCGACGGTTTTATAATCATTGTTAAAAGTAGAGATAAAAGGTAAGGAGGGTTTCTTTGTATCGTCTTTGTCTTTGTATTTCATTAGACTTTCTTGGGGAATATCTTCAAATTCATTAATCAGTGAATCGATTTTGCCAGAATCATATCCCTTACTCACAAATTTTTTTCTTGTCTCACTCACTTGTTCTTTGAAAACGGTCTTATCTGAACAATTTCTTCGTATTCGTTGTACTTGTCCTTTTGGTATATTGGATAACCATTTTGGGTGATGATGACTGTCAGTACTGATATATGAATTGCTGTCAGTGGGTTTGCTATAATTTCTTGTTTTAATTTGGGAACCCTCAATATAAATATACAAATCTAAAAAGTTTACTTCTTTTTTGTCCTTATTAAAAGTCAGATTAATATTACAAGAATTGATGTTAAGAACGTTACAAAAATTATTAAGATCTTCATCATTACCCTTCCATATAAAAAATATATCGTCGATAAAACGTATCCAAAGCAATATTTCATTGAGTTGGGGATTATTGTGCCAAATAGTTTCCTCCTCCCACCATCCCATAAATAAATTAGCATAGGATGGGGCGAAGCGAGTCCCCATTGCAGTTCCCAGCGTTTGAATATAAAACTGTCCGTTGAACCAAAAAAAGTTATTTTTTAAAATAAAATCAATGGATTCTTTAATAAATTTTATTTTTGATGAATTCAATATTCCGCCTTTTCTTAGAAAGTGCTCTGTTGCTGATATGCCGACCTCATGCTGAATAATAGAATACAAGGAAGTCACATCTGCTGTGACCAGTGTACAATTATTAGGTATACTAAGTTCCTTCAATTTGTTAATCACATCGATTGTATCCTTAACATGAGATTTCAGTTTTACTACCTCTGGCTGCAAGAATGAATCTACGAAGTGACTTAAATTGGCTGATAGAGAATCTGTACCCGCAATAATTGGGCGTCCGGGGGGGTTTTGGCAATCCTTGTGTATTTTTGGAAGTATGTACATTACAGGTAGTGCCGGGTTATCCTTTATAATGTATTTACTCTGTTGTTCCGTAATGGCTCCTTTTTCTAGATGATGTTTTACTAGATCTTTCAGTTTCTTTTCAATTTTTTCTGTGGGGTTTCCCCTCAGGATTTTGTAGGTTTCTTTATCGCTCAACAGACGTGATACTTCTTGATTATATTTGTCGGTGTCCATAATCACTACCGCCCCCCCTTTATCCGCAGGTTTAACTGTCAGATTTCTATTTTTTTCTAATTTCTTAATAGCATCCTTTTCGTCCTTACTAATATTAGGTGCCTTATTTTATTTTTTTATTTTTTTATTTTTTTCTTGGTTGCAGCCGGTTGACTTCTGCACATACAATTTTGTTGAAACTCTCTACCAGATGACCCCGCATAAATGTCGGGTTAAAGGTTGATTTAGGTTTAAACCTGTTTATTTCTACTTCTTCTTGTATTTCTGGACCTTTCTGGTTTAAAAAGTATCTTTTTAGACTGATGTTTCTAATAAATTTCTGAATGTTGATGTATGTTTCAAACTTGTTAAGGCCGCTATCGGGGGCAAATTTAAGGCCCTTTTCTAATATTTGTACCTCGTTTTTCTCTAATTGGTGGGAGCTTAAATTGAAGATTTTTGTTTTTTGTCCCTGATCTTCTATATCAGTTTGGGTTGTGACTATTTTTCTATTTCTTTTTGTCTCACCCTTCCCTCTCTTTCCTCTTCTTTTTCTTTTGTGCGTGCCATTAATAGGGGTGCCTCCTCCATCGGGGGTTCCCTAAAAAATCTTCTCTTTCCAATGCTTCATAACGGTTCTGTAGAGGAATTCTTGGGGGGCGATATTCCTGATATCTTTCTCCGAGGGGAAACTGAGGGGAAACCTCCCATCTACTGTTTCTCTCCGGTTGTCTATAGTGGTTTTGATTACCAAAAGGTCTACGATAATATTGTCTCCCGTCATTTCCTCTATATGGTCTATGGGGAGAGTGGGGGGGATTGTCCAGCTCTCTACGGTCCCTATAGGTTCTATATTGTTCTCTCCTAGGTCTATTTCTATTTCTGTCATTGCCACCTTCAGTAGATATCTTTTCGAAAACTTTTTTATCCCACCTTAATTTTTTATTTATAATGGGTGTTTGATGAATAGGACAAAAAGGGCTGTCTCCTTCGCTTACAACACTTCCCTCGTCGTCCAAATCCTCTTCTTCTTCCAGGTCTTGAACTTTTGTGTTTTTCAAAAGGTTCTTTCTATCCCTAATATACTTCCTTTGTTTCCTACTTATAAAAGCAACCAAGAAAAAATAAGGCACCTAATATTAGTAAGGACGAAAAGGATGCTATTAAGAAATTAGAAAAAAATTGAAATCTGACAGTTAAACCTGCGGATAAAGGGGGGGCGGTAGTGATTATGGACACCGACAAATATAATCAAGAAGTATCACGTCTGTTGAGCGATAAAGAAACCTACAAAATCCTGAGGGGAAACCCCACAGAAAAAATTGAAAAGAAACTGAAAGATCTAGTAAAACATCATCTAGAAAAAGGAGCCATTACGGAACAACAGAGTAAATACATTATAAAGGATAACCCGGCACTACCTGTAATGTACATACTTCCAAAAATACACAAGGATTGCCAAAACCCCCCCAGACGCCCAATTATTGCGGGTACAGATTCTCTATCAGCCAATTTAAGTCACTTCGTAGATTCATTCTTGCAGCCAGAGGTAGTAAAACTGAAATCTCATGTTAAGGATACAATCGATGTGATTAACAAATTGAAGGAACTTAGTATACCTAATAATTGTACACTGGTCACAGCAGATGTGACTTCCTTGTATTCTATTATTCAGCATGAGGTCGGCATATCAGCAACAGAGCACTTTCTAAGAAAAGGCGGAATATTGAATTCATCAAAAATAAAATTTATTAAAGAATCCATTGATTTTATTTTAAAAAATAACTTTTTTTGGTTCAACGGACAGTTTTATATTCAAACGCTGGGAACTGCAATGGGGACTCGCTTCGCCCCATCCTATGCTAATTTATTTATGGGATGGTGGGAGGAGGAAACTATTTGGCACAATAATCCCCAACTCAATGAAATATTGCTTTGGATACGTTTTATCGACGATATATTTTTTATATGGAAGGGTAATGATGACGATCTTAATAATTTTTGTAACGTTCTTAACATCAATTCTTGTAATATTAATCTGACTTTTAATAAGGACAAAAAAGAAGTAAACTTTTTAGATTTGTATATTTATATTGAGGGTTCCCAAATTAAAACAAGAAATTATAGCAAACCCACTGACAGCAACAGCACGGATGGTGTAATGGTTAGCATTACTGCCTCACAGCGCTGAGGTCATGGGTTCGATCCCCACCATGGCTCTAACTGTGCGGAGTTTGTATATTCTCCCCGTGCTTGCGTGGGTTTACTCCGGGTACTCCGGTTTCCTCCCACAATCCAAAAATATACAGATAGGTTAATTGGCTTCCAACAAAAAATTAACCCTAGAATGTCTGTGTGTGCATGTACATGTGGTAGGGAATATAGATTGTAAGCTCCACTGGGGCAGGGACTGATGTGAATGTTCAAATATTCTCTGTAAAGCGCTGCGTAATATGTGTGCGCTATATAAGAAACTGTTAATAAATAAATAAATAAATAAATATCAGTACTGACAGTCATCATCACCCAAAATGGTTATCCAATATACCAAAAGGACAAGTACAACGAATACGAAGAAATTGTTCAGATAAGACCGTTTTCAAAGAACAAGTGAGTGAGACAAGAAAAAAATTTGTGAGTAAGGGATATGATTCTGGCAAAATCGATTCACTGATTAATGAATTTGAAGATATTCCCCAAGAAAGTCTATTGAAATACAAAGACAAAGACGATACAAAGAAACCCTCCTTACCTTTTATCTCTACTTTTAACAATGATTATAAAACCGTCGAATTTTTTTTTTAAAAACATTGGTATTTATTGAGAGAGGACCCCATTTTAAAAGATATAATTCCGGAAAAACCTATTTTTATATACAGAAAGGCTGGAAATTTAAAAAATAGACTGGTAAAAAGTGCTATTATGGAGAAAAAATCAGAGAGAATCAAAACCAAAGGATTCCATCGATGCATAGATTGTTTGGTATGCCGTTCCCATAGTAAAACTCAAACAAAGGTGGAAGAATTCCAATCAACCTCAAATAAGCAAATGTTCAAAATCAATGAGTTTATTACTTGTAATAGCACCAATTGTATATATGTCCTTGAATGTACCTGCAATTTACAGTACATACGCCACACCAGCAGAAAATTAAAAGAAAGATGGGGAGAACATTTGAGAAATATCAAAAAGGGCTATGAAAATCATTCGGTATCTAAACATTTTAAGGAAAAACACAATTGTTCTATTGATGGACTAATAATAATAGATATAATAATAATAATTATAATAATAATAATAGAATAATAGGTATAAAAAAAATAGAAGGCAATTGGCGGATAAAAGGAAGTGAACAAGCACTCGCCAAAAATGAAATGAAATTTATTTATGATGTGGGAACCATGGAACCAAACGGCTTAAACGCCGATTTTGAGATAAAATGGTTCCTATAAATCCCTTTTATACCTTTTAAATCCCTTTTAAACCACTTTTATACCTGTTTAGCTATACAATGATTCTTTATTAAGTATTTTTTATGTTTCATCCCATCCTGCACGTTGCACTTTATAAAAATGAGTGCAATCTGACTGTAAACAATCTATATAATAGCAAAAGAATATACCCCACAGATATGATCAATCAGGCACCATTGTGCGTTCCATGTATTAAGACCTATGGAACGGACATCTGATTGCCGGCATCAATATGAGAGGAGATGCTGTGCGTTCCACGCGCGGACGCTCGGAGCGCAAACGTCATTTCCGGCTTGTAGAAGGATATCCTATTGCCAGCAGAAAAGCGAGTTAAGTAGTCCTGTGCGTTCCACACACGGGACGTGTGGAGCGCATACGTCACTTCCGGTCTGATACAGACGGAAAGAACAACACTGCGTATCAGTGGAACGCAGAGAGACAGGAAGTGACGTGCATGAAACGCATGCACGCTCCCTATTACACGTGTCCCTACAACTAAATAAACGGCTCATACTCCTCTAACTGGGCTACTCCAATAATATTTATATATATACAAAGTCATTATATAGGAATGTATACACATATTCAATAAACATTGGCAAATTCTGAGCAGCGCAAGTCACCTAGGCCCGCCCACACAGGAAAAGGAAATGGAGGGGTGGGACCCATATAGGTATAAATATTGATCCAGTATGCTACCTCCACACACCCTGAGGAAGACTTAGAAGTCGAAACGCGTTGGTGGTTTGGAGGTACCTGGGACTTTTATCTGGAACTTGACATTGGGACTACCATTGAGGCATCTATGCGGAGGTCCACCCGGGTTTTTTCATCAGACCCCCATTAAGCTTCTTGAATAGCCTTTTGTATAAGGCCAGATACGGTACCAGGCTTTTTTATTATACGTTGTATGTTGAAATAATTGTGTGTGAATAAAATTTACTGTTTTACGCTATGAGCTCTGTTCCCCACATATTTGTGTCTTTGAGGAACATTCAGGTGGAATTATAAAGCGTATACCCCTGAACTTTGGGAAGTGACCCCCTTTCTACGCGTTAACCCCTGGCCTGGTGATAGGCCCTAATACGGTACGGGTACAGTCTTATAGAAAATCATAATTCTCTAAATATATTGGGAAATCTACACTATGAAATTTCACTTATCTTTTCTTTGAGGTAACAACTTATGGACTGAATATTCCGAAGAAAAAGATATTGAAAATAAGGAGAAAAACAACTATTTATTGTTGGGAGAATCCCAATAGGAAGCGCGGTTTTACCCCCATTTTCCTTGCTATTCCTAAAGTCATAAACTTGTTTGTAATCCAAGTATTTTGATTTATTAGTCATCCAATTAGTTGGTACAATAAATTGTGCTCAAGGATACTCCGACGTTTTGGTCCAATATAGGCGGACCTTTATCAAGGAGCCTGTATTGCGTAAAAAACATGCAAACAGCAGTGTGAGAGCATGAAATTAAGACAATTACAGTGATGCACAATAAAACATGGGTACAGAAACATATTGTAGAAAAGGAACTTACATGAGTCAGCAAAGTACACACAATCAGCGATGAGACAACATAAAGTATGTTGGAAAACCTCCTACTGCAGGAGGACACAGTAAATGAACCTGCCCGGGCCCGACCTTTATACCTGTATGCTTAAAGACATGTGATGTCTGGATCCCCGCCCACCGGTGTTGCGTGTCCAGCCAGATGCCGGAAGTTGCCCTACTGAAAATGCGGGTCTCTAATGTACCACATCCTGCCACGTCTGAGTCCCCGGAGGCGGGTCTCAATGTGTGGTTTTTAGTGCAGCTAACTCAATGGAGCGCAATCGCCCGGAAGTGGGTTGTGCGGCAGAATCAGTGGTGCATCACTGCTAGGGAATGGGGATATCCGGGTTCAATGCAAAACTGTAAACTTAATAAGTTTAGGTGTAAAACTTTATATACAGGGAGGTCGTGGTTCCGGGAGGGATCGCCCTGGTACATATGCATAGTTCTTGAATCTCGATGGAGATCAAGTATCATCATGTTACTTATGTTTACATTTAGACACATTGCATGAGTTTATATAACATACCGATGTACATTGTTAGGGGATCGCTCTTAGAACAAATAAAATAAACTTATCCATACTGCTAGACATGGGGAATGGTAAGAAAATAGAGTAGCAAAATAGCTTTAAAGAACATTATTTAAGGAAACCACATTTTTAAGAAAAAAGTCTATATTGGAAATACCAGTTAGGGGGCCAAATAATGCCCATTAGGAGCTATTGGTGCGATCTTAAGTTCACACCCATAGCTCCTAATGGGCATTATTTTCCCCCTAACTGGTATTTCCAATATAGACTTTTTTCTTAAAAATGTGGTTTCCTTAAATAATATAGGCACACAAGACCTGCACTCTCACCCTCTAAAGTATGGTAGCCGCTGGGGTGCCGTATAAATAGTAAATTACACACAATACTACATAGATACAGACGTACTCCCAAAAGGGAAAACAGCACTCACCAGACTTCAATCAATGTGTTCATCAGAATCAGCATCCAGTTTAATGAAAATAGCCTGCCGACATTTCTGTCATTGAAGACCTTTATCATAATATATATATATATATATATATATATATATATATATATATATATATAAGAAGCAGGAACTCCGGCACTCTGGCTGTTTGCTCTCAAATGGTCTCCTTACCCCGGTGCCCTCCTCAGACCCTTGCAGGTCTATGTAGACAAACGATTTAGGCAATAAGGCGTCACTCGGGGAGTTTGTTCAAGTGAAAAAAGTCAGGTTTATTCCGACATGTTTCGGGCTGCTTTGCCCGTCCTCAGGACGGGCAAAGCAGCCCGAAACATGTCGGAATAAACCTGACTTTTTTCACTTGAACAAACTCCCCGAGTGACGCCTTATTGCCTAAATCGTTTGTCTATATATATATATATATATATTTAGTTACCACAAAAAAGTCCAATTAGCGCGCAAGTCCTTATCCTTTCAGTAGGATTCGAATCAGTCCCTTTTTTTGGGGGGAGAAGGAGATAGTTTTCCAGCACTTCAGATCAAGTATACAACCGGCAGCTTCCTCTTAATTACCCTTGCGGGCACCTGGATTCTCAGGTAAACGATATTCTAGGAGAGGAAAGAGGAGCGCTCCAAATAGTGCTTTATCTTTTTATTTCAATCAAAAAAATATAATCCACAGGTACATTGTAAATGGTGTCACGTACCACAATAGACGGTTAGGCACAACCGCGGGTGATAATCAGCATGAACTGGGGCTGTCTCCGACAGCAAACAAATTGGCAAACGGGTGCTCTCACCACTCTCACATCCACCACGGAGTTCAGACCGTCGCCAGGCCACACCCCTAAGCGTTTCGTCACGAGGACTTCGTCAGAGGGCTGGTCCTGGCGTCGGTCAGCAACCCCTTTAAAGCCTGGATACAACCTACGTCACCTTCTAATGACTAGCAGGCTGTTACGGCTGATATCAATTATCCTTTTACAATGTATTACTATGCACAGGCACTTTTAATTGATATCAGCCGTAACAGCCTGCTAGTCATTAGAAGGTGACGTAGGTTGTATCCAGGCTTTAAAGGGGTTGCTGACCGACGCCAGGACCAGCCCTCTGACGAAGTCCTCGTGACGAAACGCGTAGGGGCGTGGCCTGGCGACGGTCTGAACTCCGTGGTGGATGTGAGAGTGGTGAGAGCACCCGTTTGCCAATTTGTTTGCTGTCGGAGACAGCCCCAGTTCATGCTGATTATCACCCGCGGTTGTGCCTAACCGTCTATTGTGGTACGTGACACCATTTACAATGTACCTGTGGATTATATTTTTTTGATTGAAATAAAAAGATAAAGCACTATTTGGAGCGCTCCTCTTTCCTCTCCTAGAATATATATATATATATATATATATATATATATATATATATATATATATATATATATATATATATATATGACAATCTATATAAAAAAAATAATAACAATTTGATGAGATCACCATATCTGTATATCACCATATAAGCAGCATCAAACAGGTATTCAAAATCTAAAAATTTAAGAAGAGATGGAGCAATAGAAAAAATGTGCGACAAACTATGTAAGAAAGTGCTTCAGCTCAAAATCCCAGATTAGGCACTTTGGAACGGTGGATCAGTTTGTGAAAGCCTCTTACTGTATGTACGTCTTGTGTTTTCCATCTGGGTATAGACATGTAGAAACATAGACGTGTATTCTTATCCTATATAACTTATGTATATATTTGTTAGTTACTGTATGTTCTTTATCTAGATTCATTCTGTGCATCCACCTCATCTATTAATATTGTGGAATACATATTTCATGGACTTCCTGTGAATCAGCACAATGTTCTCTGGCTTCTGATGAGAAATCCGATGGTGGAATGCAAAAAACTGAACTTCTGGTCCTGTGGAATGCACCACCATCTTGGATCCAGTTTATTGCGCATGCGCAGTTGGCAACAGACGCAGCTGTTTACAAAATCCAACTCGGATGAGTGAGATTGATCAGCCTTTAAACACGTTTCTGATAAAGGATTAAAATCCGAAATGCGTCAGCGTGGTTCTGGCACTTGTTTGGATCCAAAGCAGACTGGTACCTTGCAGAGTGTCTTACCTGGCTTTGGACTTTTGATTTATCCGGAGGGTCAGTGGGACTTCCACCTCATACCAGGGACAGTATCCTCTGCAGCATTCCAGCTTCTTTCCTGGGGATCTATATGCTGTGCTTTTTAATGTCTCTTCCATGTGAGTGCATTTTATATTGAAGTTGTTTTATGTTTGAATGACCTGCACAATTGTGGTTTTTCTCTGGCGAATATATGTGTTATTCGGGAAAGTCTGGAATTCTACCTGAGACCTGAATTGGTGAGTTTTCAGTGCCCGTTTGAAGCTTTGCAAGGCCGGGAGAGTCTATTGGAGCGAGGAGTGCGTTCCACTGAAGGGGTGCACCACGGGCAAAGTCCAGTACTCTAGCATGGGAAGCAGTGATCAGGGTGAAGGAGAGACGACAGTCGTCAGCCGACCGTAGAGGGCGGGAGGGTGTATGAATGGAGATGAGGTTAGAGATATATGGAGCAATGGAATTAGAGATGGCCCTGTATGTGAGTGTGAGACCTATCAGTGGCACAAGGAGTTGCTGACTGCCTGGGAGATTTATATCTATGCTTGTTATCCACCTGCATATTGTGAGTTTACATCTATTCTGCAATTCTTCCGATCCGTAAACCATCTGCACTAAATGTGTTGTGTTTTTGTTTTTTTTTTCACTTCCCTGGCAATATGCTTGCTATACTGGCTGCATGAGCCCAGGGCTTTGTCTGCATATATGTAGAAATTGGAGTCTCATTACCTTTGAAATTAATTTACAGGCCAGTATTATTTATTTTATCACATATATGGTGCAAACTGGGAGTACTGTTAGAGGTGGTGTTATTTTTTGTTATATCTATTGTTTGAAGTGTACTGGATGTCACTTTTTACACTTACTTTATAGCTGAACCTTGTGAGTCTGTGCGCACTAAATACTTTTATATTCTTTTAAATCCTACATTGGAAAGAGCCAATGTAAATTTAAGGAGTGAATGGCGGAGGTGTTAGACATTTATGGTTTTCATAGCATGTGCACAAGCTGGTTATATTACTCTCCCTTTAGAATCACATTTTTAGTTGCTAATTATTTTGGTAGATGCACTGATATATGTATCTCATATTCTCTCATATATTATATACGTAATTAACAAACTGACATACAATATGCTGATATTTGTGCTTTATTGTATAAGTGGAAGAAATGTTTCAATATTGTATCTTTTACATATGATTACTTTATGATTACTACTTTTGTGGAATCTATATAATTATGAGGTGACTTGAAGTAAACAAAACTGTGAGTGCAACATACAGTAGACCTGAAAAAAAATTAAAATAACATTTGGTGAATCATCTGTTCTTTCTGTCCATACAGCCTTTTCCGATGAACTGGGAGCTGTGGGTGGGACATCCTTAGAAGATGATACCCATGCTCTTCGACTAGATGAAGACAGTGAGAACCCACCCATGGTCTTGAGAACAGATTGAATGTTGAATGCTAGCTGTTTCTCACCCTAGACACAGAACTGCAGGATGATTTATTGGGATCTCTTGTGTTTGCTGCTATGGACAATAGGATTCAAGGAAGAATAAAATGTATTTAAAAGTTCTGCATAATACACATTGGCTCTTTTAAACAATAAGAGAAATACAGATATTTTTTACTTCACTTTTCAACCCAATTTTAGCTGTTTGTGTCTGTTTGCCAAATCAAGATATGATCTGCCGTTTAGCATGTTACTGTGTGCCCACCAAGTCAGTAAAAATAAACTTATTTAGACCCTTTTTAAATCCCATATGTGCATATAATGTATTTTGTACATGTGTATAAATAAATGTATGTATGTATGTGTATAAATAAATAAATAAATAAATAAATAAAAAATATATATATATACACACACACACACATCATATTTATATTGTGGCTAAAGTAAAGGGAAATACAGCAAAGTAAGTAGAAAATCTACATGCTCATCTTGCTTATTGTCACTTCAGGTAGGTAAATTCATGCTTGATTAGTCAAAGTTCTCACTCAAAAAATCACATACATTTTACACTGTACAATTGTGTACACTTTGCATTAATTATTACACTACCACTACATTTATGTTTCTACATGTCTATAAGCTCAGCTATTGTTTTCATGCCAGTGTTCTTCTTTTGCTCTAAATAATGTAGTGTGAGTAATGTAACTTAATAAATAAAAGAAACATCGGAAATCTTAGTATACAGTAGTTTGTGAAATGTCTGAACATAAAATATTTAAATCTCAATATACCGTACATAAAGCAAAATAAAATATTCCACTGAATCTTGGTTAACAAAAAACCCAAACAATAAAATTAACCACACACATTACCAAGGATGATGCACGGCAGATGAGCATTGATGTCCATAGCATTTATTTTGGCTGTTTTCTTTAAAAGCTAGAAAAAAAACATCCACTTATATTCTATTAATCTCAGACATACATAGATGTTGATACATATTAATGTATGTTCAACAAGCAAATTTATATTTAACTGCTCACAATCTTCTGACTTTAGCGATAACATACAAACATTTATATAATAAAATTAAGAACACTCTTTATCTGTGATGTTGTGTATTGCAAAGTAATTGCTCACAAGTATATCAATATTTATGTTCACCTGAGGTTTTTCCCCTCTTCTTCATTTTGCACTTCGGTTGAACTCATATGATGAACAGTAGCTGTCAACCATTTAGCATACAGCTTATTTTCTTTTAGCACTGTTTAAATTTAATGCATATTGCTTACAAATCCAAAAGCTTATAAATAGCATACTATAAATGTAGCACTCCTATTTTTGTTCCTCATCCTATGACCAGTACAAAAAGATTAAATGAAGCAACATTTTCCCATCAAGAATGAAATGAAATATACAAAAAATGCATATTTTGTTTGTTTATGTAATATCTTATAGGGTGTATTTCTATTCGATTTTGCTTATAAAGCCGAATTCGATTTTGATTCAATCCGGATACACGGCATGAAAATCGAATAAAAAATTAGACTGTGCAGGCAAGACTATATAGTACAGATCTATACTTTATAGTCTAAATCAAATGTGTACACAGCGCTGTGCAATTCGATCCCAATTTGGAATTGAATAGAAAAGGAATTGAATTGTGTGTACATCCCTTTCGAGATGAGGAGCTAAAATCTAGAGACAGAATATAAAAAGTAAAAACATTGGGTGCAAAGTTCATGCTCATGAGCTAAAACTGTAGTTAGCAGCTACAAGCAACAGTTATGTCTTAAGTTGAACAGTCAGTAGTATAAAATGCTGTATTGTATGTGATGCTTAATACAGCACTTTTCATAACCATACAGTGGGGGAGATGTATTAAGCCTTAACGAGATAAATGCAAGGGTGATAAAGAGAGATAAACATCCAGCCAATCACCTGCTAACTGCCATGTTACAGCCTGTGTTTGAAAAAAGTCAGTAAGGAGCTGATTGGCTGGACGTTTATCTCTCTTTATCACCCTTGCATTTATCTCTTGTTAAGGCTTAATACATCTGCGCCATTATGTGAAGATGTCTCTATGCAGTGAGACCCTTTTCTGTATCACAATTTATCAGTCTGCTACATAAAATGGCATTTTCTCAGTTCAGTATAGAATGAGTTGGTGAGTAAAAATACATGGTTGAGGTGATTACTATAGTTTGCTATAAAACGAGTAACTACTTGTAAATAAAGTCTAGACATGGGAGCACTATGAGCATTTAGTTCTAAACCATTAACACAAAGTTAAACTTCATTTAAATTTCTTGTGAATTAAGTTTTGTGGCAAACAGAAGGTTATACAGAGCTGTGAAGTTGCAGGAGTACAGACTTACAGGATTTTTGCTTTGCTCTTTCGCAAAATGCCATTCCAAACTATATTTGTAAATAAAAAATGGTACTCTTTACCTAGAAGGGCGCGGGCATCGCATGCACTAAAAAATCGCATGCGATGCGACCGACGCGATGCCCGCGATTTCCCATAAGGGAACAATGTTAAATGTCCCAATTGACCCGATTTTCCTGTTCAATGTCTCAATTGACCCGATTTTTCCATAGGAAACAATGTTAAATGGCCCACAGAGGCCAAATAGGCACCCTGAAGTGTGAAATGGCCCCTACAATTGTTAACGCCACCCCACGGTCAACGTCAACCCGAAGCGTGGCGAGCGCATCGGTACGCGTCCTACGACCTTTTCATACCCCCACTATCCACGTCGGCGTGGAGTTGAGAATAGAAAGTGTGGCAAGCCACCGAGCCCGAAGCGTGGCGAGCGCAGCGGACACCTTCACAGGTATACGCGTCCCCTCGCGGGCTTCACAGCTGTCCGCTTCCCCTCGCGGGTCTCGCCACGCTTCGGGTTCGGTGGCTCGCTGCGCTCACCGCACTTTCTATTCTCAACTCCACGCCGACATGCTTCGGGTTCACGTTGATCGTGGGGTGGCGTTAACAATTGTGGGGGCCATTTCACACTTCAGGGTGCCTATTTGGCCTCTGTGGGCCATTTAACATTGTTTCCTATGGAAAAATCGGGTCAATTGAGACATTGAACAGGAAAATCGGGTCAATTGGGACATTTAACATTGTTCCCTATGGGAAATCACGGGCATCGCGTCGGTCGCATCGCATGCGATTTGTTGGTGCATGCGATGGCCGCAATTTTTTTTATTAACGATGCCCACGATCAAAATCGTGGGCGCCCTTCTAGGTAAAGAGTACCTAAAAAATTTTGTACAGTGAAAAAAAGCAGGGACGACACTCAATTAATTCTAATGCGTGGTACGGTTGATGCAGGGTTTGCAAAGCTATCTTTCAAATTTGCAGAACACGTAGAATTTGTGGGAAACATGCAGATATACAGCAAAGCATTTGTCATTGTTTGGATCATTTCTAGTTAACCAGTGGTACTCCAGTACTCAAACAGTTTTGGGACCATATGGTGCCATCATCCCTTGTCATGTAACAATAATGGCTTAACACTGATAATATATGAATACAGTGGTAATTAACATGGCAATAAAAGTGTATTTTTTTTGTCTATGATGTAAAGCATCCGTCAACAATAAACATACCTAGAATATATAAATAAAGTGAAATATATTGTTAAGCCAAGACAAAATTACTATTATTAATTGTAATTGAGAGAAAACTAAATACTTCAAAAGTGTACAAACATTAGAACAAAGTAAAACAAAATATTTAATTGAGTCTGTATTTAATAATTGTTATGGTGTGTACACATGCGATATGGCTTCCAATGTTGCCGATATAGTGCACATCGTAAGCCATATCGCATGCCGATTGTGTACTTTTCAGGGCTTGAGAGCCCGATTCGCTGCCGATGAGTGCTCCCGAGTATGCGCAAATGGGCAGCGACATACTGAGGGCAGGCAAGACTATATAGTCTTTGTGCCTTATACTCACATAGCTCCGTCGGTCAGAGGGGCTTCTCCTGGGGCTGCAGGGCTGATGCGCACTGACCCGGAAGTCCGCCGTATAGAGGAGGGCAGGGGTGGGGCCTCTGATGTATGCACGTCGGGGGGAAGCTGTTGCTTTGCCGCGGACCCGGGTGTCGCAGCACCCTGCCATCTGCGCCCCTGCCCGGCACCTGGTGACAGGTACTGGCATCGCACGGCATGTCGACCGTGTGTACACACCTTTAGAAAAATCTGTTTGTTTTTTTATTTAAAAACAGTATTCTGGAAGAGTTTTATTTTGTATTGTGCCTAAAATTTGTATAAAAATATATATATTTTAAATTGTTATCGAAGCCTAAACATGCATTATACAAATTCTTCCATGTTGGCTATGTTTTGTGTAAAACCAGTTTATTTACATACATTTAGTTTCCAAAGAGAAATCATTTACAGTTTTAAATATTTTTTAAACGTTAAAGCATACCACAATTGTACAGCACCTCCCTTGTAAAACTCACCCCTGAAGGAATTGTCTTTATTGGGCTTTTGTGTTCTCTGTATACAGTAGTTTCACTAAAACAAGGGAAATCCAATGAAGTTTCATCAATTCCTTAAAGGAAATATAATAAGATGTTGGTTTTTTTTTGTCGTGTCTTAAGGGACTTAATAAACTGTATACATTTAATAAATAATTGATGTGTTATCTTACTTTTTCTAATTTAGGATACTGGTGAAAAGATTAATATTAGTATCTGTAAACATAAGACACTAAGACCATTTAAATGTACAATTAATAAAACCATCTCATTGGGAGGGGGTAGGTAAAGTAGGAGAAATTCCCTTACCTCTTCCCCTCTGACCTCCTGTAGCACAATCTTAAACCTGTCTCTGAAACAGAAGTCTTATCTCCACCTGTAAAGGCCACCTGTCCCATTCTTACAGCTTCTGTATCCGTAAGATTTTCAGATAAGGCCCTTTCTAAACGTGGAAGCCTTTGAAACTTTATTTATTTTTTTTGCATTAAAGTTTTTATTGAAAGAAGCGTACATGAGAAAAAACATAGGTTACACATCAACCGACGCAGTCGGGCTTTGAATATGAGAGTTCTTAACAGTCTTTACTAGACATAACAGTTGAATTTTTGTTAGGTATAGGTGCACTAACCTGTAAGTATTAAAGACATACAGTAGTAGCAAGTTTCATCTTTGCTCATTTGGTCATGGCTAGCCATGGCTCTTCTATTGTTCTCAGCTGCAATACAATACGTATTGCAACTGAGAACAATAGAATAGCCATGGCTAGCCATGGCCAAAGGAGCAAAGATGAAACTTGCTCCTACTGTATTCAAATTTTAATCGCAACTGTGAAAGAAAAGGGTCTAGAACGAGACCAGTCAGGATAAGCAACAAAGGGGGAAAGATGGGTAAGAAGGTATGAAAACAGGGGATCTGTGGGTGAAGGAGGGGGGGGGGGTTGCCCGTCCTAATGTAATTTATAGTTAAAAGGGCCAAACAGGGCTATGTCGTCCATGGACATATAAAACTTGAGGCGGTTAAACCATTCCACTATGGTTGGAGGGGAGGTAGACCTCCAGTGTACCGGAATGACAGCCTTGGCTGTGCTATTTAGGTGTTTGAGTAAAGTTTTTTATATGCTGAGATGGGGCCGACAATTTTGTTCAGCAGCCAGAATGTGGGCTCAGGGCTTATGTCTGATTTCTTTATTTCCATAATTTCTTTAGTTATAGAGATCACCGAATTCCAAAATGGCCTTATGGCGGAACATTCCCAGCATATATGTAGCGGGGAGCCTGGGGCTGCATTGCACCTCCAACATGTCGCCGCGACTCCCGGGAACATTTTCGCTAGTACTGTGGGGCATCTGTAACACCTGGATAAAATTTTAGATTGGGTCTCTAACACTGAGTAACTGGATGAGCAAGATAGCGTGACCTGGAAGATTTTACTCCAGTCTTTGGGGTCTAGACAAATACCTAGATCCTTTTCCCAGTCAGAGGTAAACCGTGGCAATGTAGCGAAGGTATCTTCTATTAGAAGTTTGTACCCTGTTGATAAGAAGTGCTGGGGGGGATACAGCCAGCATAAAGCCTCGAATGAGGTGTGTGGTCTGTGTGCCGCTGTCTTGTACGGTTGTCTGGAGAGTAGGTATTTGATAGGTATGTACCTCCAGATCTCCGACGGGGGCAAGCTCCAAGTCTCACTGATTTCTGGGAAAGGTGTCGTCTCAGAATGAGACACCAGCCGGCCGATGTGTAACTCCCCCGCCTGAGACCAATGGTGGTAGGACAAAGGATTCATTCCCGGGGGGGAAATCGGGATTGTTCAGTAGCGGGGTCAATGGGGAGATCGGGGAAGAGATACAAGGTCTCCTCCGGAGCAATCTCCACATTGATAGCGTTGGGCCTACAGTGGGGTGAGTTGTTGAGGGTGGTATCTGAAGCCAAGCCTACCAGTCCGAGTCGGGATGGCAGCCCATGGCTCTTGAGTATCACCCATTGTTTATCGGGTGCTTGTCTAGTCCATTCTATGACTCTTCCCAGCGTGACTGCCTTGTAGTACGAGGGTAGTTGCGGTAGCTGCAAACCCCCTAAGTGTCTGCAGCGAAATAATATGTCATGTCGAAAGTGGGGGTTGCTAGAGCCCCATACAAACTCCCAAATCAGTCTCTGGATTTTATGGAACCATACTTAAGGTATATGGATGGGGATGGTTTGAAATAGGTAGAGAATCCTGGGGAGTACATTCATTTTAATGATACTCGTTCTTCCCAGCCAGGAAAATGTGCCTTTACGCCAATCCCGAAGTTCGTTTTTAAGTTTGGCCAAGAGTGGTTGAAAGTTGTCTGAATAAAGCTGAGATAAGTCTCTATTTATCCAAACACCTAAATATTAAATTTTTGAGGGATGCCATGAAAAGAGGAAGGTGCATTTGCAGTTATCTACCAGAGTGGTGGGGGCGGTGAGGTTAAGGGCAGTGGATTTGGAGAAATACATTTTGAAGTGCGACAGTGTCCCAAATGTTTGAAATTCTGAGATGAGATTGGAGATTGAAATGGAGGGATTGGTCATAGCTATCAACAGGTCATCTGCAAACAGTGATAATTTGTGTTACTGGCCATCGATGACCAGACCTGTAATATCTGGGTTTATTCGGATTGCTTTAGCCAGGGCCTCTATGCACAAAACAAAAATGAGGGGGGATAAGGGGCAGCCTTGGTGGGTGCCGTTAGAGATCTTAACTGGGTCTGAGAGGGTGCAGTTTAATTTGATACGGGCCGTAGGTTTGGAGTACAGTGTCAGGATTCTACTCAAAGAAGAAGAAGCCTTTGAAACTTTCATTCACAACCTTGAAGTTTATATTACTGCAACCTTGCCATCACTGTTCTTGCACCTTACCCCTCTTAGATCTATCCTCAGCACCACAGCTTTATCCACAATTTATGTTCAAGCTACTCTCTAACTAAAGACCTCAACCATACATCTTCTGCTTCAGTTGTAATTATGTCTATACAGCAGGCATTCCCAACCACGGTCCTCAAGGTTTTGTAGATATCCAGGCTTGAGCACAGGTGACTTAATTAGTATCTGCAGGATTCTGATTAAACCATCTGTTCTGAAGACTGCATATCACTAAAACCTGCACTGTTGGTGTGCCTTGAGGACCGTGGTTGGGAATGCCTGCTATACAGTATAAAAACCTGTCTAAAACTCTGATATATTTATAAATTTGTGTTCTATCTCTTAATTTACAACTCTACAATGAACTGTATGTATGTACTATCCCCTATGATCAGCAGTTTGGAACCCTAGTGGTGCCATTATGAATAAGAGATGATTATTTTAAAAAATCAGTAGTAGGAGGCATACATTTTGACTACAGACATCCTTTATGGATCTAGACCAGTGATTTTCAACCTTTTTACCTTGCGGCACACTAAATAATATTTTAGAGAAAAAGGAGGTTTGTTTGTCACTCGCACAGGACTATATTCCTATAAAAAGGAAACACATGGACCCCCAAGAAAGAATGCTGCAGTCTGTGGCTGCAATGGAATTGGGGAGGTGTGCTACCACTGGACAACAAATACAATGCAACAAAATAATTTTTCTCAAGAAGAGAAAGAGAAAAGGGTTGTCACTGGTGTGGTGCACCTGGAGGAATTTATCACAGTAAAATTTAACCTTTATTGATCATTTTTTAAAAATGCGAAATATAAGAACACACAAAAGACAAAAATAAAGACGTGATTGACAAAGATAGAATAGGTGTGTTTAAAATTCGGTGGCTTCCTGGCAATGCATATGTAGTTAAAATTGGTATCTGTATAATTTTATTATTCTCTATGTGAGGTTAGCAGACTGACAGTAAGACTGTAATTATGATATTTTATTATTTGTAGTGATGAATGTACACTTTAGTCAGTCTGTACCCTCTCGTACTCTATAGATATGTCTATTCCCCATATATGTGTGTGTATTTCCAAATCATATAGTATTAGGCTGTAGAACTCTACAGTAATTAATGTACATTTTAGCCCTCTTGTTCTCTGCAGATGTTTCTATTCTCCATATCTGTGTGTACCATAGTATTAGGCTGTAGAATTCCGCCAAAAGACAATCTCCACAGGGGGGTGATCAAGACATAATGCAATCAGACTGTGATTGTGTCTCTATCTTCATTTCCTTTGTGTAATGCTGGTCAAGACCAGACTTAGTGGAACCGGCACCACAGGGGGTGATCCAACTCCCCTGCTATTTACAGGAAGGTTATGTCCACAGGGGGTAATCAGGAGATAAACCAAATTACCTTGTGGTTGTTCCTCCTTATTGACACTCCTTTGCATATCTCTTGACTCTAGTAGACTCTTTGGAGCCTGACCCAGCGGGGGGGGGGGGGGCAGCAGTAGTAGCTGGGAGGGGGATAAACCTGACTCTTGAATCCACCAATCGAGATCCAGTGCAAGCCCACTGAGGGTATAGGCACGCGTGGGAATTTAGAAGGTTTTAAAATGACTTGTACACATGCCGGCTCCTTATGTTAGTCGCAATCCTGGCTCAGGGGTCATACCCTCCACTGGATCTTGTGGAACACATCGTTTGCCCAGGGGGGGCATCCTACTAAGCTCTGGTGTGGAGCGTCCGTGCTGTGTGGATTTACACAGGTTTCGGCTATCACTGCTGTGTGGAATAAGTGATAGTTTTGTGATTTGGAACTGCTGCTACAAGGACTGCCATTTTGGACTGCTACCCGATAACGTTTATATGCTACATTTGCCTCTTGTTCCTGTGTTTGTCTACTTGTGTGTGCTGTGATAAAAATAAACCACATTTTGGTTTCATCTGCTCGGTGTCTGAGTGATTGAAGAACTCGTATCCTCACATTTGGCGGCAGCGACAGTGGGATCATTCAGACACCAACCATCGAGCACAGAAAGCACAGAGAACAGAGGATCAGACCATATGTAAGGAAACGGAAAATGCACTAAGGTGAAGTTCAGCAAGTGAGCAGGTGTCATTCCTGTGAAAGGTAAAATGTTTCCAAGGAAAGAAAATCGATGCCTCAAGACCCCTGGAGCAGAGGAGCTCAGGTATGGAGGTTCTTCAGTGTATCGGCAGACTGGGAAGCCGGATCTGTTATTTATTGTCAGAAAAATGCAGTATATCTGGGAGTACTGGGAAGAAGCTCAGCAGATGATCAGCAGGTGGAGAGTATCCAGCATACTGGACAAGTTGTGTTACCTGGGGGATGCATTCCTGCACTGTAAAGGTGAGGCCACCTCGTGGAATCTGCTGGGGGAGCCAGAGTTTGTAGAATTTACAGAGGAAGTGATTGCTACAGTTACCCAGATGCTACAAAGAGGACAATATTCTGAGGCTGAAGGACAAGTCCAGAATAAATTGATGCCCCAGATAGAACCAGAGGAAAGGTCCAGAATGGGGCTACTGCAATCTGGGCAGACAACCGAGGGGTCTGACAGAATTATTTGTTACCACAAGAGAAGGGTCGTTGTCAGGGGGGCTCCTAACTGCCCTTGAAGAAATGAGTATGGAGGAGCTGATAGCAGAATGTCAGCTAGGAGGGAAACCCATCCGATCCTGCACTCATGGGGAAATCCTTCAGCAGATCCTTCAAGATCAGGGAGATCCTACAAATGCATTTGCTGATTATCGGGCATGGATCCTCCATTTTGGTGCTCAGTCGAGTGTGTGGGAACAATTGCAGTGTCTGGAGGAGTGCTTCGTGGTGGCAGAGGAAGAGGCGATTGATCGCGGCCTCTTGGATACCCCAGCATGGCAAGATCAGTGTCGCAGGGGGCGTGATGAAAGGCACCATTTGCAACAGCTTCTCCCACAGCCTAGGGAAGAAGCTGGTCAGTGTTCTATACTGGGGGAGGTTATCCCCAAAGTGAAGGAAGTGGGGCCCGTTAGCCAGGCACCCCAGGAGGAGCTGCACTACAGCTTCCCTTTTGCTGAGATGGAAGATGAAGAGCTATTATCCTGCTGCCAGGGGATCTATGAGGACTGCGTCCAAGAAGAGATCACCGTGGGTAGAGGAGTATTCGCCAACATCCAGGCCACAAGAATACCAGTCACAGATGATGTTTTGTTTCAGGCTGCCCAGCATATTCAGCTGGGGAAGGAGGTTATCCAGGAGAAGGAGGTGTGCGCAGAAGTAGCTGCAGGTGAGCGACTGGCTTTTAAGGGGATAGAGCTGATAAGGCCTGTCCTGCAGCCACCAGCGGAATTGTTCCTGATGGAGGGTCCCTCCTCAGCTCTGGGCATTGAGACCAAATGCTGTACTGAAATTTGCCATGCCAGATATTGGGCTGCCGTTTGGCAGATGTTCCTTGGGCAAGAGGGGGAGGTGGAAACTGCTCCCTGCCCCATTGTGCCAGAGGCAAAAGTATTAGCACACCCTATAGGTGTGCCCGGTGTAAAAGTTTACGATGTTACAGAGGGGGGGTACCCAACATTTGAAGACGGGGAATTGCTAACTCACTTGTTAGTTAACATGCATAACTTAGATTGTGATATTGCCGTTGCTGATTCTGCAAACCAGCCGCCTTTTACAAGATGGGTTTGGTATGATGTCACACTGTGGGACTCAGTTGGTACACCTCTAGCCCAGATTCTCTGCTCTGAATCACACTGCTCCAGGTTGCCGGAACAACTGGTACAGTGACTAAAGATGTAGGGGAAGGAGTGTGAGGTTAGCAGACTGACAGTAAGACTGTAATTATGATATTTTATTATTTGTAGTGATGAATGTACACTTTAGTCAGTCTGTACCCTCTCGTACTCTATAGATATGTCTATTCCCCATATATGTGTGTGTATTTCCAGATCATATAGTATTAGGCTGTAGAACTCCACAGTAATTAATGTACATTTTAGCCCTCTTGTTCTCTGCAGATGTTTCTATTCCCCATATCTGTGTGTACCATAGTATTAGGCTGTAGAATTCCACCAAAAGACAATCTCCACAGGGGGGTGATCAAGACATAATGCAATCAGACTGTGATTGTGTCTCTATCTTCATTTCCTTTGTGTAATGCTGGTCAAGACCAGACTTAGTGGAACCGGGCACCGCAGGAGGTGATCCAACTCCCCTGCTATTTACAGGAAGGTTATGTCCACAGGGGGTAATCAGGACATAAACCAAATTACCTTGTGGTTGTTCTTCCTTATTGACACTCCTTTGCATATCTCTGGACTCTAGTAGACTCTTTGGAGCCTGACACAGCGGGGGTGGGGGCAGTAGCTGGGAGGGGGATAAACCTGACTCTTGAATCCACCAATCGAGATCCAGTGCAAGCCCACTGAGGGTATGGGCACGCGTGGGAATTTAGAAGGTTTTAAAATTACTTGTACACATGCCGGCTCCTTATGTTAGTCGCAATCCTGGCTCAGGGGTCATACCCTCCACTGGATCTTGTGGAACACATCGTTTGCCCGGGGGGGGGGGGGGGCATCCTACTAAGCTCTGGTGTGGAGCGTCCATGCTGTGTGGATTTACACAGGTTTCGGCTATCACTGCTGTGTGGAATAAGTGATAGTTTTGTGATTTGGACAAAACCATGTGCACTGCAGGGGGGCACATGTTACTTGTGCAGAGAGAGATAGATTTGGGTGGGGTTTTACTTCAAAGTGAGATCTATATTGCAGTGTAAAAATAAAGCAGTCTGTATTTACCCTGCACAGAAACAAAATAACTCACCCAAATCTAATTCTTTCTGCACATTTTACATTTGCCCCCCTGCAGTGCACATAATTTTGTCCATCTAAGAAGGATTTTGTCAGAAAGAGTGAACCAAAATAAGGCCCAAGGAGACTGAAGTGGCTGAACATGTGACAGTGCTCAGCATGGATGAAACCCTGGTACAGACAGTGGGTAATGATGTAAATGATGATTTTGTGGTTTTGGATTTTGTTTCAAACCCAGGTCAGCAAATACATTCTTCACCAAGAAGAAAGCTTGATTTTGCCAATCTTTCTGGAGCAAAAGAATTGGGGAAGATGACGGACAACCTGCAAGATGACCATGGAGCACAGGACTGGAGATAGAAAATGCTGTGCTGAAAAATGCCTTGAAGGACACCATCGGATCAATGCAGGATGCCCTCATCGAATCAGTGATGGACGCCCTCATCGAAGCAGTGAAGGACGCCATCGGCAACACAATGAAAAAACACACGCCACAAACGCATGAAGTAGCTGTAAGAAAAAGACAGGCAAAGTACCCCTCACCAGCGCTTCAATAAAGTATATAAGCAAAGATCAAATAATTCCCTTTTCCTATTGTTTCGGGGAAATTTTTCAGGGTTAACATGCGGTTGTATCCATATATGAAAGAAGGATATGGTCATAGCATAATACCGTTTTAATGACACATATAATTCTAAAACACTTTAAAAGCAGATCCACATCTATATAAAAAATTTACAAACAAGCAAGATGTTGCACACAAAACATAAAATATGTCTCCAATGGTAGAATCAAACAGCCAAAAGACTTTTACCGGAGATGGTGGAACTGAGTGGTTAAAAACAGTTCATATAGGGATTGTTAAGCAGAGTAGCAGCCTGTATCCGAAAGCAATCCCTCGGTGCAGTAATTGGCAGTCTATTCTCCCATCAGGGTCATCAGGGTTGCTCCAACGCGTTTCGACCAGCGTCTGGTCTTTATCAAGGCTCCTGGATGATTTGTGTGCTGTGTCCCGTGTGGCTTTAAATACCCGTTTCACGGGTCTCTATTTCCGTCCTGTGCGTCTTACAGGAAGTATCGCAGTTCCCATAGTTACCTGTCCCAAGTGAGTCCGTTCGGAAACATGTCCGTCTGATAATATGAGGCAAAGAAGAGTTCCTGCTTGGTCAGGTTCCCCCGGAGTGGTTGCGCATGCGCTATGGATCCCGGCTGGACCGCCGATCACCCAAAGCGCGCACGCTTCCTACTTCCGCCCTTACTTCAGTCCCAGTTTGTTACTGGGCTTCCGCCCTTAGTATCCGTGAATTCATCCTTAAATATCCGCAATTCATCTTTAAAAATATAAAAAAGGGGGCAATCAGTGAAGGCTATACATAGATAAGATAAGAACAATATAAAATCTGGCAGTAATGCATTTATAAAAACCATTTTAGCTCGAAATCGTCTTTCAAGCCGTTTGGTTTCAATGTGTTAAAATCATAAATTAATCTCATCTCTGCTCTAGCTAATTGGGTGTCCGTATCTCTTCTCCTTCTATCTCCCTCTACCAGTTTGAAACCTAAAAACTTTTTTATATGAGAGGGGGAACAATTGTGTTTGATTTTAAAATGCTATGAGAGAGTGAGTGTCCAAGCCTTTTTTAATATTCCGTATGTGTTCTCCTAGTCTAATTTTCAAGGGTCTGGATGTTCTGCCCACATAGAAGAGATTGCAGCTACACTCAATTATATAAACAACATTTTTAACATTGCAGGTGATGAATTCTTTTATCTTTTTATTGACTCCATTTATTGCAGGTGATGTGCCTGTATGTGGCATTGAGGATGGACCTGGCAGACTGGATGCACTCTGCGAATTGGATGGATCGGGCGAAGTGGATGCATTCGGCGAACTGGATGCACTCGGCGAACTCTGCTAATTGGATACACTCTGCGAACTCTGCGAATTGGATGGACCAGGGGAACTGGATGCACTCTGCAAAGTGGATGCTGACGGTGAAGTGGATGCACCCAGTGAAGTGGACAGCAGAATGGACTTCAATAGACATGAACAACTGTCTTCAACACCACATCCAGTGGTGAACTTGGGTAAAGTAACTTTGCAGCTTCCTCGAGCACCCATTCAGTGCAGCACCCCTGCAGAGCCGAACTCCAGGGAAATTCGTGGTCCTCTTCTGCCCAATATTCCCCTTAATGACATCACGGAAGAAACTGACAACGTGCTTTTTGGAAAAGCAAAGAAACAACTCAACAGATATGCACAATTGCTTTTCCAAGAACATGTGCCACATGACGTCTATTTGACATGGGCAAATCGTGTCAACTACAATGGTAATGCTGAGAAATTTGCACTGCCAACAAATTTGACCGAAGACATCATTACCAGATGTGGTAAACAGATTAAACTTCAGCAGCACCATATAACCAAGATAATCAATACAATCAATGCACTACTACGGATGAAGAGGATAACACCGTGGGTCCATCTCAATCATGTCACAACACCTTTACCACCATTTCCCAGAGTACCACCATTGCCCAGAGTTTGTCCTCCCTTGTGCACAACTTGGTGATGAACTTCAACCACACCATACGGTACAGTCTATTGTCACTGTTCCTAACCCCCTGCAAAAATAAACCTACAGTAAAACAAAACATAATAAAAATAAAAACAGCAAAAATAATATTAAAAAAATACAAAAATCAAAACTAAAAAAAAACATAATAAAAAAACTTAAAATGCAAAAAGCAAAAACAATTATAAAATAAAGTTGTGTGTGATGTTTCCATTGTTCTTATTCTGTGCTGTACAGTACCTTGTTACCTTTTCCCCACTGATTCAACTGTATCCCTTGTCATCCATGTGCTGTCAATAAAAGTGTTTCTTTCCAGTTGCGGCTGAGTCCATTGCGGCGCCGTGCATCTAGCATCTGCTATTTTCCTTAACCGATCTGTCCTCTGTGTGTGTCAGTGTAACAAACTACTGTACACTCCCCCAAAAAGGATAAAAAAATACAACCCCCACACACACACACACACACCTCACCCCACCCTACAGTACAGTATTTCTCTTTACCGGTCTGTTTTCCATGTGTGTGCTGCTGTTCCTACACACCCACTACAAAAATATATATAAAAAAAAAAAATACAAAAAGCTAAACTAAAAAAAAAAAAAAAAAAAAATACAAAAAGCAAAAAAAAAAGTAGTGTGTGATGTTACCATTGTTTTTATTGTTCTGTGCTGTACAGTACCTTAGGAAGAGGGAGTGTCCCTGAGGGCACCTAGGAGCGCTGGGGGTATTCCACCTGGTGATTTGGATCCCAATTAGACCTAATATACCAGACAAGGCTGCTGCTTTTTAGAAGAGGATGTGTTGCCTCTTACAAATTACTAGGAAAAAACAAGAAGTGACTTTGTCCCAATATGGGACGCTGTCGCTTTAAGAAGCGCAGTCTTGCCGGGGTTACACAATATTACACACAGGTGATAGTTGAATACTATAATGTATTTATTTAAAAAGGTTGTACATATAAATGGATGAAGTGCACTTCACAATAATGAATAAAAACACATACACGACAAACAACATAGAACATATATGACCTTATTCTGATCGGTGCGTACTTTCCCGAATTCTTACGGATCGGGCCACACGCAACGCTGTGCGGACATTGTCCGTAGAAACGCCCACCGAGCCTCCGCATTCGGACGGACTCACTCTTTAAGAACAGGGCGTGTGTACGGACGACATACAAACCTTGCGTGTGCGGTAGACACGAACAGATTCTGCGCGGTCTTACAGCGTCAGAACGTACGGGAACCTGGCCGTACACAATGATGCGGTGTATTTACGCAAAATTCCACAGTATTATCTGAACACAGAAATCGATCACATGACCCACTTATGCAATTAGGCAACCTCATTAGAAAGTGCTTGTTTTCTATTGGAATCAATTAAATCCTAATACATACTGAAACACATTACTACTACATTCATGACACACATTAACCCTTACATGATGTGAACATAACATACATCTATATACAGTATGTACATTTTGCTAATTTAAACAAGTATAAACAATTTACACATATACTGTTTAATGTAAACAAAACACACAGACAACTTCGAACTGTAATAAACAATTTATTCTAAGTACAACCAAAATTTAGAATGATAAAAAAAAAAGTATTTACAAAATAAGGTCGATCAGATCTTGCAAATCGGCCATGACCAGCCGCATGTGGTCCCTCATTCTCAAGAGGGCCCCACGTATACCCTCTTCTGCTTGGGCTGGCTCATCTGTGGACATGTTAAAAAGGGTACAATTAGTAATGATATTCATGCATACATTTAACATAGTCATACATAAATTAAATAAATGCAAGGTGTGTGTGTATATATATATATATATACTGTATATATATATATATGTATATAGACACATATATAACAATATATATGACACATACAGCTATACATACATGCATACATCCTAGATGGAAAGCCTGTTTTTTTCCCTCTACCCTTTACTCTGTAGAACACCTCACAATCATAGTACTCCTTCTGAATCCAAACCCACCCATGACTAAGCTCTGAGAAGCATGTCATGAGCTCCACCAATACCAACTCATCAAAAAGCGCTCAGTGTCTGTTATATTATGGAGCGTGGCATGGGACTTAGTCAACTCTCAGGAATGCACAGTACATTTGTGCAATCAAGCATGGCTTGCCTGCTGATGGTGTGCTCCATAAATCATTGTCATAATGCCAGTTAGGTGAAGCTGCAGCACTAACCCACGCCCATGCCCAAAATCATTACTAAGACCAAATCAACACACAATTATGGTGCCAACAATACATGCAGACTGCAGGGGGTGTTTAGCTAGAGGAGGGCCCAGGGGCACTGACCACTTGTTACTCCATTCTAAGCCACGCCTGTCCATACTCCATTTATGCCATACTTAATCTAGTTTAGAAAGATCAATCACCTGTAAACTCTATTCACCTATATGAGGCTACAGATTGTACGCTTGCAGCAGGGACATGTAACCCTTACATGAGCAAGTCATCCCTTTCTTCCAGGATACAGATTAACTACACAGGTTCAGTGGCACTTAAAATCGACCTGAAAGAGTGAGACGCAGGTCGCAGCTCTCTCCTGCTCCAACACATGGTAAAAATCCTGAGTACCTTCCCCAGAGAAGTGTGACTGCATGCAGGCATAAGGAGGAGTTCGGGTCCCAGTGATTGCCCGAGTACGCAGATCCAGAACCCAGCGGCGCAGATGCTGTGACGTACCACCCACGTGACCGAGAGAGGGACGCCGGGAGACAGGAGAAGCGTGCGCGGCCAACACCTGATCCGGAGACGGGGGACTGCGACGCTACGAGCCGGGTGAGAGCCGGACGCAGCGCCCCAACAGAGGCGAACCAAGAGGTGGAGAACGAACCGGAGAGCCGGGGGAGTGAGCCGGAGAGCTGCCGGAGAGGGTCTGAGAGCCCGGGGGTCGAGAGCCGGGAGCACCCGCACAACGAGGAGGAAGCAGCCGGAGGTTGGAGATTGAAAGATCACAGAGGAGAGAAGGGCTGAGGTGCCCTGAAAAGGGGGATAAAAGAGAGTGAGAGCGAAGCAAGACCTGTTCACTGGAGGGCAAGAGGTACTTGAGAGGTTCTAAGAGCAGTGCTGTTTATATCTGCTAAACTGCGAGGCCTGCAAAAAGTGAGTAATACTGATCCTATTTCATTGCTTATAGCCACCTCACAGATTGGATACAGGGATAATTGCACCTATACAAAAAACAGAGACTGTATAAATTGAGCTCTTTCACTCTCTTCCCCTCAGAATAATATATTCTCCCCTTTGTATATATGGGGAAAACTCAAAACGCAGCTGCAGCTAACCGGCTTGCAAAATACTCAAGGCAACCCACTACTCCAACCCCCCCTACCAGAGAAGAGACTTCTCCCCCCGCTACCCCTCCTGATATGGAGTTAAGCGCCTCTGCTATACAGAAAGTACTTGATGCCTTATCAGCAAGTGAGGGCCGATTGACTAATAAAATAGATAAGGTGCAAGGAGATCTGGATGTGATCAGGCAGTCAGTCCAAAAAGTTAAGGAACGGGTCAAGGAGGTAGAAAACCGTACCTCATCCTTGGAGGATACAGTCACCCCATTGGTGGCACAAATTGAGGACATGGCCAGTCAAATAAAATTAATTAATATAAAGATGACTGATATGGAGGGGAGGTTTAGGAGAAACAACTTAAGATTTGTTGGTTTACCCGAGAAAACAGAGGGCTCAAACCCAGAGCTGTTTCTGGAAAACTGGTTAATAAAAATGTATGGGCAAGAGGCCTTTTCTAAATATTTCTCGGTGGAGAGAGCACACCGGGTCCCTATGAGAACACCCCCCCCCCCGGGAGCACCGGCCCGTACATTTATTGCCAGAATTTTGCATTTCTCAGATCGGGACACAATCCTGAAATTAAACAGAGCCAAAGGCCCACTGCTATGGGACAATGTGAAGGTGGCAGTGTTCCCAGATTATGCAGTGGGAGTGCAACGGGAAAGGGCCCAATATTTTGAAATTAAGAAACGTCTAAGAGAGCTGGAGCTCCAATATTCAGTTTTGTTCCCGGCCAAACTTCGTGTGGTACATGAAGGCAACACCAAATTTTTCCTAACCCCAAAAGAAGCTGCGGCCTGGTTGGATTCTAAATTTCCAGGCAAACGTTCAATGAACACTAATTAATCTGCAGCCTCAGGGGGGAAAAAAAGGACTTGATCGGCTCAGCAAAATCAACAGGCCATAAGCCACGTTATGCAAGCCCTCTGCATAAGGAATACAAGGGCATCTAATTTTCCCCCTTTTTTTTTTTTTTTTCTCCTTTCCCCTTGGAGGGGTTAAGAGGAGAGAACTGGTAACATTATAGATATTTGAATGTCTCAGATGAAATATGATTATTGGATAAATTAGAACATACGTAACAGGAATGTCATATTTATAGATATTTGAATGACTCAGATGAAATATGATTATTGGATAAATTAGAACATACGTAACAGGAATGTCATATAAAATGAATTGTCACTCTCTTCTCCTCTATCCCCCCCCCCCCCCCTTTTTTTTTTTTTTCCTCTCCCCTTTGAGGGGTTAAGAGGAGAGAACTGGTAACATTATAGATATTTGAATGACTCAGATGAAATATGATTATTGGATAAATTAGAACATACGTAACAGGAATGTCATATAAAATGAATGTCACTCTCCTCCTCTATCCCCCCCCCCCTTTTTTTTTTCTTTTTTTTTCCTCTCCCCTTTGAGGGGTTAAGAGGAGAGAACTGGTAACATTATAGATATTTGAATGACTCAGATGAAATATGATTATTGGATAAATTAGAACATACGTAACAGGAATGTCATATTTATAGATATTTGAATGACTCAGATGAAATATGATTATTGGATAAATTAGAACATACGTAACAGGAATGTCATATAAAATGAATGTCACTCTCTTCTCCTCTATTCCCCCCCCCCCCTTTTTTTTTTTTCACCTTCCCTCCACTGATGTTGATTTAGAGGGAATGGAGATCGACCCGACTCCTCAGGGTCATAGGGAAATATATGCAGCACTTCAAAGGGGGGTATTGGAATGTAAGACGGCATTGGGAGCAGGAGAGAGCCCCCAGCTCGTAGTCATTATATTAATTTCCCCAACAATGATGTTTTTTTTAGATAAGAAAGGGATTAGGATATTTAGGGGAGGGTTGGGATTGAGGCATGTCACGGATAAAAGAGAGGGAGGGCATGCAGGGTGGGGGGGTGCGGGAAAGGGATGGGTAGGAATTAAGTTGGCAAAGTGTATATCCAGTGCATTGATAACTTATGACATATGTTCTATTATGTGGAAATATAAAATCTGATCCATGGTGGCAATTAAGTACAGTTTTCTCACTTGGAATGTGAGGGGACTAAACGACAAAATTAAAAGATCATTGATTATGCGACAAATTCGACAATACACTGCAGACATTATATGCCTACAAGAAACGCATCTGGTGGGGAATAAACTACTTTCTTTAAAAAAGACATGGGTAGGATGGGTTTTCCATTCGCCCTTCTCAAATGCCTCTAGAGGTGTATCAGTATTGATACGGAAGGGCATACCATTTACTCCTATAACATCCCAGCTCGACCCAGGGGGGAGATTTGTTTTTATTAAATGTAAACTAGGGCTTCTAGATTTCTTAATAATGTCGGTATGTATACCACCTCCTTTCAATTATGATGTAATGAAAAAGGCAGCCAAATTCATGGCCTTATCCCCTGATACCCCGGCCGTGTTAATGGGGGACTTCAATAATACAATGGATCCAGTAATGGACAGGAAAAGCATATTAAATCCTATTCGAAGCACCCAGGGAAATGGTTTCTCAGATATGGTCAGGGAAATGGGGCTATTGGATGCCTGGAGAACAAGGTACCCGACTGAACAAAAATTCTCCTGTTTCTCCAGCTCCCATGCCTCATTTTCAAGAATAGATATGGCTCTTGTCACAAGGGACTGGATGCCTCGAATCCAGAATATAAAATACCTGACAAGAGGCATATCGGATCACTCCCCCTTGGAAATTAGAGTAAACCTAGGAGAGGAAAGAGGGTTCCCCTCCTGGAAGCTAAACGCACATTGGCTAACCCACTTTAAAGTGGGGGAGACACTAGAACCCCAATGGCAGGAATTCTTTGATATTAATCAAGGGTCAGCTCCGGTAGAAGTCACATGGGACACATTCAAGGCCAACCTTAGAGGCCAACTAATAAAAGAAATAGCATGGCTAAAAACAAACCATAAAAAAAAGGAACAGCAAATGGAATTAAAGTGTGACATGTTAGAGCAACAGTACCTAAGGGGAAAAACACAATCTGACAGGGAGGCATGGGTAAAAGCCCAGGAGGACTGGCGTAAATGCCTAAAAGATAAGGCGATGCACAGAGAAATATTTGCGGGTCACAATAAATATGCGGAAGGAGATAGATCGGGGAGTTTTTTAGCCGGATTAGTAAAAGCAGATCAATCCGGAATATCGTAACAGAAATAAGGGAGAAGGGAGGGGATATTATCAGGCAAACACCTGAAATAGCTGGAAGATTCAGACAATTTTTTAAGGAATTATATACATCACAAAAGATTCATACCCCCGAGGAAACGCATGGATACTTGGGAGGAATTTCACACCCTATACTATCTGATGAATCTAGAAATATGCTGGACGGCCCAATAACACAACAAGAGATTGAATCAGCGATAACGGACATTCCTGGAGGTAAAGCCCCAGGACTGGACGGGATCCCTCAGGAATTGTATAAAAGACATAAGGAGTTTTTCTCCCAAAAATTCATGGAATTATTCTCTGGTTTAAATAATGGTCAGGTAATATCAGCATCAATGTCCGAGGCATTAATTGTAGTGCTCCCAAAGAAGGACAAGGACCCAAGCTTAGTGGAATCCTATCGGCCCATTTCACTTCTAACAAATGATAGTAAGATCTAAGCCAAAATATTGGCAAAAAGGCTTAACTTAGTTATAAGTGAAATAATCCACCCAGACCAGACTGGCTTTATGCCAGGAAGGACGACTACAACTAATCTAAGACAATTATACTGCCACCTTCAGACCCCACAAGAAAATAAGGAGGATTCGGTGGTTATCTCCCTCGACGCAGCTAAGGCGTTCGATTCTATAGAATGGGGGTTCTTGTGGGAAGCCTTAGAATGGGTGGGGATAGGACCAGTTTTTATTAAATGGATTAAGATGCTGTACATGGCCCCGGTGGCAAGGGTCTCTGTCAACGGCTTTATAACACCAAGATTTGATATAGAAAGGGGTACAAGACAGGGGTGCCCGTTGTCACCGGGGTTATTTGCAATAGCTATAGAACCACTAGCTTGCTTAATCCAGGATAGTAGGGCGATGCAGGGCCTAAAAATAGGAGAAAAAGAAGATCGAATTGCGCTCTACGCCGATGATATACTACTGTTTATTAGAGATCACCAGAGAGTAATTCCGGAAGTCTTGGATACAATTGAAACCTTTGGGAGACACTCGGGGCTTAAAATTAATTGGGCCAAGTCATGCGTACTCCCATTAAGTGATACCGCCGATCCAGAACAGATAAACTATACTCCTCTGAAATGGGTGGACAAGTTCCAGTACTTGGGTATATGGATTTCAAGGGAGACAGCTAGGTTTGAATCACTTAACCTGAGACCCCAAATGGATTATATAAAATCCAGGATAACACCATGGGGCAAATTACCTCTAACCCTGACAGGACGAGTTAATCTGGTAAAAATGATTATACAACCCAAACTAGTATATATACTTAATCATTCACCACTCTATCTCCCTCGAAGAATCTTCCAGCTAATTGATGGTTTAATATCTTCACTAATATGGGGCAGTAAAAAAGCCAGACTTCGAAAGGAGGTGTTAATTAAACGCAAAGGAGAGGGAGGACTATCTCTACCGGACTTCTGGTTATATTATTTATCATCACAAATATCCCATATAAAAAATTGGATACAGTTGGGAGGGGAGTATGATTTGGCGTCTGGATTGGTGGGAATGGTGTCACCGGGACATACCCCCTTACATATACTCCTATGTGGCAACCTGAGAGGTAAATGGCCACCAATAATAAGACAGGGTATACTAATATGGAGACAGGTGGACATTATGCTTGGGACTCAGGGGATCGACCCAGAAACACCGTTACATAATGCACACTCCCTAAGAGAACTAAAGGAACTGCAAATGGAGAAAGTCTGGGGAGAAAGAGGGATTAGAGAAATAGGTCAAATGTATAAGGAGGGAGCGCTATGTTCATTTCAACTATTAAAAACCGAATATCACCTCCCTACCAAATTTCTGTTTAGATATATCCAAGTGCGCCATGGTCTGGAGAAACAGTTTGAGGGGGGGAAACCAGATATATGTGACTCAAGGACAAAACAATTAATAAAAAGAATTCCGATAAGACATGAAATGTCATTTTGCTATAAGGCCCTCTCCCAAATCAGACATAAAGATGGGCTAGTTAACATAAAGAATAAATGGGAAAAAGATCTGGGACAAATCTCAGAGGAGGGATGGAGTAAAGCCCTGAACAATGTAAAGTTGGCCACTAATCAAATAAGGTTCCAACAGATTCAACTGTACCTGATACACAGGAGCTATATGACACCCGAACAAATGTACAAATTCGGAGGCAGATCTAATACAAACTGTCCTAAGTGCAAGGACCCCGAGGGAACATTCTGACATTTAATTTGGGCATGCCCAAGGGTTATGGAATTCTGGGTAAAGGTCATCAATACAATCGGTTCAAAGGGTATCCCGGTACATTGCTGTACACCTAAAGCTTGTATCCTTTCAATAATTGGGAATGACCAATTGGATAGAAACGAGAGACAATTTCTCATCAACTTGTGCACGCTGGCCAAGGTATGCATTGCCAGAAAATGGCTGGCAGAGGACGGCCCGGAAGTGGGCATGTGGAAGGCACTGGTTGATGAGACTATTGCCCATGAGAGAGATGTTTTTGTGAAGAGGGGCATTGAAAATAAGTTCCATGCGATCTGGAATAAGTGGTGAAATAAATAAGAACTTAAGTATAAAACTCTGTATATTTGACACTGGATAAAGATAAAGAAAAAAAAAAACACAGCCAACTTTAGTAAGGGAGGGGGGATAAAGGGATCTGGGGAGGGGGGGAGGACGAGTGACAGAAGATTGAACAGCAGAAATGGTAGACTAAAATAGGTACTAAATAATTGTGAGTTGAGTACGTCCGAGACTCGGCGCTACACGGGGACACCCGTCTGTATATAGAAGTAAGAGGAAGGGAAACTTGCACGGCAATAAGCCAATATATATACAAAATATAAAAAAATTCACATCTCCTAGACATTAGGTAATTTATAATACAAGCACTATAAGAATTAATAAACTAAATAGATATAGTAGATCATAGGATGAGGGGGCAAGAAGCACGATGGTATCACACAAAGAATAGACACACATCATTAACATAATGAAGAAGTAGATTTAACGCCTACACAGAGGGTTAGACACGATGGTAGTTAATAGGCAGAGGCCATCCGTGTGGCGCCGAGGAACGGAGGGAAAAAACAAAAGTAAAAATAAGATGTATGTACTTAAAAATGAATGCTGTACGAGATGCTTAACAAAAAGATGAAACTGTACTCCCCTGTTTTTCTATATGAAAATGAAATTTATACAAATAAAGATGAATTTAAAAAAAAAAAAATCGACCTGAAAGCCATCCACACAACCTTTGTCATTAATATGTGTCCAGGATGAAAGGGATGGTTTGGGCACCCTATCTAAGTGTGTCTGTTGCTACCCTGTTTGTTATATGAATTTATAGTATTTGAAAACACAATTGAATCACCAGTGCTACATAGCAAATAGTAGATGAGAAAAGGAATAATGATTCTTTATGTATACATACTACTTTCGGGCGCCTGCACCACCTCACAGGCCTCCTCATCCTCCTCTTCTTCAGGGGCCTCCTCAGCTGGCACCTCCTCCTCCTCCACTGGCACCACCTCCGCCTCCACTGCCAACACCTCCTCCACTTTCTCCCTTTCCTCTGGCACCTCCTCCGCCTCCACTTCCTCCGCCACCCCTTCCTCCAACACCACCTCCTCGTCCATCGCTTCTGCGACCTCCTCCTGGGCCGCCTCTGCCTCCTCCCGGGCCTGTCTTGCTCAATCCCGTGCTGTGTTTGAGAAAAAAAAGTGCCAATTAGGGGTCATTTGGACAGATGTATTAAGCCTTAACAAGCTATAAATCCAAAGGTGATAAGTAGAGATAAATGTACAGGCAATCAGCTCCTTAGTGGCTTTTATAAAACACAGCCTGTAACATGGCAGTTATGATGTGACATTTGGGCCATTGTAAGCATCACAAACAATAATCCTACACAATTACATATTTTATGACCATTACAGGGTGTCAAACAGGAAGTACCACACATATAGTGTATGCCATGTTTAACTCATGGATCAGGCAGGTTACCTTATTGGTTTAAAAAAGGTCATGTAAGCAATATTGTACAATTGGGCATTTAATGGGTAAACACTTACATCATGCAATGCTGGCCCGTATTAGCTGGAGCTTTTCTTGCTGGCGGCGCCTCAGATCCGACCATCGCCGCTCCAGCTGTGCGATGGTCCTTCACACCTGGGTGCGCGCGAATATGCGCCTGCGGGCTGCAGCATACGCCTGGCGCTTTTGCCTGTTGGTAATGAAGGGCCCCGCACGCCCCAGCCTGGTCTCCATAATGGAGACCAGTGTCCTAAGCTCCGTGGGTGAGAAGGGTGCTGCTCTCCCATAGGCCGCCATCTTAGCAATGGCACAATTCAAGCAATCATGTCCTGTCATTGGTTGATCAGAGTGATATTTGGTATTAACTTTATTGTTCATTTTGTCATTAACAGCGTGTATGCGCCACAACAGACGGCTAACCCATTGCATCGCCAACCCACACTTGCTGTACCTTTGCATAGTTGAGCAGACCATGCCATTACTTACTATCTCCTAAAGAGACAGTGTGAAATAAGTTGGCAACCCATTATATATAATCTATTACATTCACCAAACATGGGTAAAAGCAACAGGTGAAATAGTCTGCATCACTAGCCAGTTACACCTAACTCTACAAGGTACTAAACTGCTTTATTATAGTGAAAGCTATACAGCAGAAACATAGCAAATAGTGCAAGACCTTTTCCCAATACTAGGCCATGGTGCCATGTGTACACTTACCTTCTACTGGGCCACACTAGAGATGTTGAATGAAATGTAGCTAGCATCAAGCCAGATTTTGGAGACCTTTCACATGTGATTTGGATGCTAGCACTGATTACTATTGCCTAAGTGGTGGACTGGATTTACATATGGAATGGTTAGTGTCATTTGTACTACATACCAAACCAGTGCACAGTACAGATGTACATTCACATATACATTTCGGGGGACATTTACCAAAATGGATTCGTAGAAAAAAGGTGTATTCGTAGGCAGAAATACACCTTTTTTTTTTACGAATTTGTATTTTCGGGATTTACAATCCCGAAAATACAACAATTCGTATTGTTAAAGATGGAACATTCGTATTTGTATTTACAAATACGAATGTCTACACCATCGATAGGATACGACAGAAATCACCATTCAAAAGAATGGTGGTTCCTGATGTGTACTAAGCAGCCGTACTGATAATACGGCTGCTAAGTGGTGTAAAACACCCACGCAAATACGACAGGAAAATACACCTTGCATTCCCTGTCGTATTTGCTTTAAGCCTGCACGGATCAGTCAGATCCGTGCAGGCTTTAGTGTAAAAAAAATAAATAAAAAAAAAACCCAGCGTGGGGTCCCCCCCACAGCTGTAACCAGCACCAGGCTGAAGGAGCCGGGGCCGGTAATTAAAAATCAGGGAACCCGACAAATAGGGGTTCCCCGATTTTTAACAACCAGCCCCAGGCTCCAGGTCCGGGGCTGGTTCCCAAAATACGGGGGACAAAATGACTAGGGGTCCCCCGTATTTTAAGAACCAGCCCCAGGCCAAACCAGCCAGCAGGGTAATGTCACAGCCGGGGGACACTTATTATATAAGGTCCCGCGGCCAAAACATTAACCCTACCGACCAGTCAGCCTGGCCAGGGGCCCTGGGGGAGTGGGGACCCCCCAATGAAGGGGTCCCCCCCCTCCAGGACTTACCTGACCAGGCTGAAGCCTGGTGCTGTCCTCGATGCCCCTGGGCGGTGGGCATCGAGCTGATAGCGGTGTAAAAAAAAGATTAAACTATTGTCTAATACTGGGGCACTATGAGTCCCAGCAAGCCTCCCCCGCAAGCTGGGACTTGGAGAACCACAATTCCCAGCCTGCGGGGCATTAAAGAGCCCGCTGGGTCTTGTAGTGCCACAGTATTAAAAATAGTACAATAAAACACACTGACACACACTTAAAATAAAACTTTAATACATACAAAGCCCACACATACTAATACTTACCTATCTTCTTTCCGTAGGTAGCCCTGGTCCTGTGTCGTCTTCTGGTCCTGTGTCGGCGGTCTTCTGGATCCATGTCGACGTCCTTCTTCAAGTCGACGTCGCTGTAGCTGTGGAAGGAAACCATACTCACCTGTCCCAGCGCGACGTAGTCCAGGTAAGGGTCTTGGCAAAAAAACAAACCGACACCCGAAACCAGCCGGACAGTAGGAGCCGCTATTGGCCGCCTTGCGGCCTAGCGGCTCCTGATTGTCCGCTAGGCCGCAAGGCGGTCAATAGCGGCATTCGGAAGGCGGAGCCGCACGATGTACACAAACACCGTGTGGCTCCTACTGTCCGGCTGGTTTCGGGTGTCGGTTTGTTTTTTTGCCAAGACCCTTACCTGGACTACGTCGCGCTGGGACAGGTGAGTATGGTTTCCTTCCACAGCTTCCACATGGATTTCGTCGGATCCGGACGCCATCGCCGACAGCGATGTCGACTTGAAGAAGGACGTCGACATGGATCCAGAAGACCGCCGACACAGGACCAGGGCTACCTACGGAAAGAAGATAGGTAAGTATTAGTATGTGTGGGCTTTGTATGTATTAAAGTTTTATTTTAAGTGTGTGTCAGTGTGTTTTATTGTACTATTTTTAATACTGTGGCACTACAAGACCCAGCGGGCCCTTTAATGCCCCGCAGGCTGGGACTTGTGGTTCTCCAAGTCCCAGCTTGAGGGGGAGGCTTGCTGGGACTCATAGTGCCCCAGTATTAGACAATAGTTTAATCTTTTTTTTACACCGCTATCAGCTCGATGCCCACCGCCCAGGGGCATCGAGGACAGCACCAGGCTTCAGCCTGGTCAGGTAAGTCCTGGAGGGGGGGGGACCCCTTCATTGGGGGGGGTCCCCACTCCCCCAGGACCCCTGGCCAGGCTGACTGGTCGGTAGGGTTAATGTTTTGGCCGCGGGACCTTATATAATAAGTGTCCCCCGGCTGTGACATTACCCTGCTGGCTGGTTTGGCCTGGGGCTGGTTCTTAAAATACGGGGGACCCCTAGTCATTTTTTCCCCCGTATTTTGGGAACCAGCCCCGGACCTGGAGCCTGGGGCTGGTTGTTAAAAATCGGGGAACCCCTATTTGTCGGGTTCCCTGATTTTTAATTACCGGCCCCGGCTCCTTCAGCCTGGTGCTGGTTACAGCTGTGGGGGGGACCCCACGCTGTTTTTTAAAAAAAATTATTTAATTTTTCTATTTTTTTTACACACTGCAGCCTGCACGGATCTGACTGATCCGTGCAGACTGCCTGTAGGAATTCGTATTAGCGGCCGTATATATGTGCCGCTAATACGAATGGTTACACCATCGGAGGGTTACAAAGCAGTCGTATCTGACTGCTTTGTAATTTCCCCTCCGGAACACGACTTTGCATACGACTAAAACAGTCGTATGCAGCCGTAGGGGAAATACCAATACGAAAAACTAGGTTTTTCATATTGGTAAATTTCCCTCTTCATGTCTGACCTCAGTTTTATTTGGTCATTGGAGTACAAATCTGCAATTAGCTACTAAATCAGACTTCCTAAGTTTGCCAGGTTTTGAATTTTTATTTTACGCAGGTAGGGGCGTGGCCTATGCGCCGCACGGTCTACGCTGCCATACGGAACGCTGCCGTACGGAACGCAGGGTGTCGCTGATGTACGCCAATTACAGAAATAGGATATAAAGGTGTGTTACAAAACTGCAATGTTGTTGCAAACATGGCTGGCTCAGAATCTGAGGAAGAGCAGGTGTTGCAGAACCTGTTTGCCCACATGGACTCCAACACCACCTATGTCCCCCTCAACCCAGACCAGCCATTGGGAGAACAGCAGCCAGATGGGCCATCGACATCAGGCCAATCGGCAGCTGACCCATCTTTAGCTTTAGCAGAATCATTGGGAACACAACAGGTGGCTTCCCAACAGAGTAGCATGGCCAGCACTTCGAGTACAGCGACAGGTGGCCGTGGCAGTGGCCGTGGCAGTGGCCGTAGGCATGGCCAAAATAGGGCAACAGAGGAACCAAGCAGCAGAAACATGGCATTTAAAGCGCAGGATCTTGCCATCCTGGTACCCCGCGCACGGGATTGGATCGAGTATCCACAGGACAGGTTGACACACACAAGGAGATGGAAGATCTGGGAGGACATAACGGTGGAGATTACTGAGGTGGCTCCACAAGTTCGTGAGACGGAGCACGTTAAGAAGAGGCAAGTTCATGTGTGTTACATTTGAGCAGTACAATACCAGTAATGTTTACATTAGATGTTAGATGGAGTTGGTCAATGGCCAGTCACGTTGCTTGGAGCCACAGACATTTTTGCCATGTCATTTAATCGATAGTTATTGTAGGGTGAGTGTGAATGTATCTTCTAAGGGTTGTTTTTATATTTTCATGGAATGTAAGTAGTGTGTAATGAAGCACATGTTGTCATCTGTGGCAGATTGCAATGTTTGCTACAGCAAACATGAGGAGTGACATGTATTAATATGTAAACTTTGATTGCAGGTGGCACGACTTCAAAACCAACCTCAAGAAGAAATTGACCCAGCGGTGGGAACACAGCCACACCTCTGGGGCTGGCCCCATGCATGGAAAGCTGAAGCTCACCCCCCTGGAGGAGATGGCAGAGTGCTGCATTGCAGTAGAGGAGGTCCGGGGGGTGAGCAACGTCGACAGCGAGGCCCCAGCGGAAGTCATGGCTTCTTTTCTTGAAGGTAATTATTTGCCATGCCATAAGTAGCTGGTCCTAATTTTGCATGGAATGTGTTGTAATTGTAATTTTCTCTTTCACCAGCATCCCCACCGCTTGGGCCAGAATCTCTTGAGGTTGAGGAGTCTGTGCCACCTGCCACCAGTACCAGGCCTGTGCAGCAGCAGCAGCAGCCACCGGCCGAGGCTGAATTCGACAGGTGGGTGCAGGTGCTTTCCCATATTCACCAGCAGGGAGACTTGGCATCAGAGCGGATGCGTAGGACCGAGGAGGTCATGCAGGGTTTGGTCAGCACCCAGCAGACTATCGCTGGGAGCCTGCAGGCTATGGCTGCCACCCAGCAATCAATTGCTGCAAGCCTGCAGGTGCTGGCTGATCAAGCCCTGCGGCAAAATGACCTTCTCCTCCACCATAATGAGCTTATGGTGGAGCTAGTTTCCAGCAATAGGGTCCTAATGTCATCCGTTTCTGGTGCATTCCCACCATCAGCACTCCCTGCTGGCAGAGGGGGAACACCATCCCCCCCTCACCAGCATCTGCTCCACCTGGCCCATCATCTGAACGTGGCCGTGGTCGAAGAGCTGCTGCACGTGGCAAGGAGCCTGCCAGGGGCAAACGTGCCCGCAGATGAACTTGTGTCCGCATTAATCTCCACCCTTATGTCTTCCCAAATATTTCATTGAGCTGTGTGTGTCAGCTTCCTGTGTCCAGTTCCGTGCAGAGGGTACCCACATTTGCCCTCGTTTCGAATGTCATGTTTGGTTCCCCTGTTGCCCTCTTTCGGCTACCATTACTGTCTGCTGTACTTGAAGTGTTGGTGCTATACTTTTGTTGAGAAGCCACCTGATGTGTTCCTAATGATTCTGCTGTGGCTATGTATGTCAAAAATGCATGTATTTATTATATATTTTTAATTTTTATTCCTGGCATGGTACATTTTATTTTGTTACGGTTTCTATTTTAGTTTATAAGTTCTGGTAATAAATGTTTGTTTTTTTCCCCCAAATGTGTGGCTTAATTGATACATGTTGAAGTGACCTGTGTATTTCTATTATTAATATTAAGTTGTGTCCATTATTTGCAGTGTAAAAGTGTGTGAAAACTGCAGCATATATGTGTGTGTTTAGTAATGGTCCATTTAAGCTGCAATGGTTCCAATTGAAGCAGTGACAAGCGTGTAATTAATGATTAATGAGTAAAGGAGTGGATTGTATTGTGTTCAGCTGACATTGGTTTTAGTGATTAGGCGTTCCGATTGCCTAGCGCATGACCGAGTGGTGTCCGCAAAGCAATACTTGCTTATGGACACCGCATATTTCTATCCTTTTTGTTCGCGTGCATTCGGTGTGCTGTCCGAATGCACGCCTACCAAAATAAGTGCACTCCCTCATGTCCGCCCATGTTTCCGCCCAGTTTAGCCCACTTTGAAACTACGCCCCTGTGTAGTTCCGAATGACGCCCATAATACGCCCATATTTCACGAGTGATTGCGGTGCACATTTCTGTATGGTATTGGGTAGTACAAGTACGAAGACCATACGTAGCACATGCGCATAGCGTTCCCCACGCATGCGCAGACGGCTAAAAAACGCCATCCGAAAGTATTCGGAAATGTACGCACCGACCAGAATAAGGCCCATAGTGCTGGCTATGGATTTGAGGCAATTAGCAGGCTTGGAATTAATATGGCATACTGTTAGTTCCTTAATGGCAATTTGTAATCCATTATAGTTACCAGTCCTTATCACAGTCAATGGTCTCCAACATCGATTGTGGGTGGATGAGCCTCCTTGTACAAGTGCAAATTCTGTAGGTGGCACGTTTCTCTCCTCCTTTACCAGTGATGTGACTGGAAATATGCTGTCCACTGTAGAGGTGACCAGGCTGGTATTGCCTAAGAAGGACTGGTGTCTAATAGAGCTCAAAAACGCATTTCTCCACCTTGTGTGCTTATCTGCGACTTCCTCAGTTTGAGCTGTTAGATATACAGGTATCATCTTTATAGTGTGCCGGTTCGCGCATCTCGCGCCCCCGCACTTCCTGGTTTGTATGCCAAGCCTCATTTTGGTTTCACTGCTATATATAGATGACGGCGGCCATGTTAGTTCCGTGCACTCCAAGCCTCATTTTAACCCAATAGACTGTCACGGCCATCTTTTCTATGTATTGTATTCCAAGCCTCTTTATCAACCGCAGCCATATTTATATTGTATTCCGAGCCTTGTTTTCAGGCGCAGCCATAATTATATTGTAATCCAAGCTTCGCTCTCAAATGTAGCCATATTTTTATATATATACTAGCATTCAGTCTATAGCCAAGCCTCTTATCCATATTCTGTTATTATTTAGCCTCATCCAGCTACTATTTTACGAACAAACAACATATACATATACTATAATAATTAAAACAAAAATAAATCAATATAAAATATATCAATAAAATTCTATCCATATTTTTATTTTTAAGGGAATATGGATACATATTTAATGCCTCCTTTTCGAATTCTATACTTTTCCCATATACATATTCATAATATAATTAACTTTATACAAGAAAAACAAAGTGAGAGATGAGAGGGAGCACTGATAGGGCCCCATAATACATAGATACAGGTAATACCTATACATACATATAAGGCATCTCATTTTTGGAGAGTTATCAACATGGGCTACATAAATTGTAAATATAGCATTGGATGCCACGAACTATCATAATTGGGAGAAGTGAGGGGCCAGTAAGCCCTCCCGCTAAACCCATCTTAAGCCGTTCATCACATCAATGTAAATACACATAACCAAGATTCATTTTTTACAAACATGCCAGACATGGTTAGGATCCTAACCATGTCTGGCATGTTTGTAAAAAATGAATTCATTTTTTACAAACATACATGGAACTAAAATGGCCACTGTCATCTATATATAGCAGTGAAACCAAAATGAGGCTTGGCATACAAACCAGGAAGTGCGGGGGCGCGAGACGCGCGAACCGGCACACTATAAAGATGATACCTGTATATCTAACAGCTCAAACTGAGGAAGCCGCCTATAAGCACACAAGGTGGAGAAACACGTTTTTGAGCTCTATTAGACACCAGTTCTTCTTAGGCAATACCAGCCGGGTCACCTCTACAGTGGAAAGCATATTTCCAGTCACATCACTGGTAAAGGAGGAGAGAAACGTGCCACCTACAGAATTTGCACCTGTACAAGGAGGCTCATCCACCTACAATCGCTGTTGGAGACCATTGACTGTGATAAGGACTGGTAACTATAATGGATTACAAATTGCCATTAAGGAACTAACAGTATGCCATATTAATTCCAAGCCTGCTAATTGCCTCAAATCCATAGCCAGCACTATATGTTCTATGTTGTTTGTCGTGTATGTGTTTTTATTCATTATTGTGAAGTGCACTTCATCCATTTATATGTACAACCTTTTTAAATAAATACATTATAGTATTCAACTATCATCTGTGTGTAATATTGTGTAACCCCGGCAAGACTGCGCTTCCTAAATCGACAGCGTCCCATATTGGGACAAAGTCACTTCTTGTTTTTTTCCTGTACAGTACCTTGTTACCTTTTCCCCACTGATTCGACTGTATCCCTTGTCATCCATGTGCTGTCAATAAAAGTGTTTTTTCATGTTGCGGCTGAGTCCATTGCGGCGCCGTGCATCCAGCATCTGCTATTTTCCTTCACCGATCTGTCCTCTGTGTGTGTCAGTGTTCCAAACTACTGTACCCCCCAATAAAGGATTAAAAAATACAACCCCCCACACACACCTCACCCCACCCTACAGTACAGTATTTCTCTTCACCCGTCTGTTTTCCATGTGTGTGTGCTGCTGTTCCTACACACCCACCCCCCCCCCCAATTTTTTTTTTTACAAAAAGCAAAACTAAAAAAACATTTAAAAAAATCGACTGTGTCCCTTGTTTCTTTCCAGTTGCAGCTGAGTCCATTGTGGCGCCATGCATCCAGCATCTGCTATTTTCCTTCACCGATCTGTCCTCTGTGTGCGTCAGTGTTCCAAACTACTGTACCCCCCCAAAAAAGAAATAAAATACAAAAAAAAACCACTTCACCCCACCCTACAGTTTTCTCTTCCGTGTGTTTTCCGTGTGTGTGTGTGTGTGTGTGCTGCTGTTCCTAAAAAAAATACAAAAAAGCAAAAAAAAAAAAAAAAAGTTGTGTGTGATGTTACCATTGTTTTTATTGTTCTGTGCTGTACTGTACTGTATCTTGTTACCTTTTCCCCACTGATTAGACTATATCCCTTGTCGTCCCTCCACTGTCAATAAAAGTGTACTGTAATTGACCACCCTGCCCCCCCTTAAAAATTAATAAAAATAAATAAAAAATTGATGCTGTGCGTGTTTGTACAGTATCTTTACAGTATCTTTTGTATTGTTCGGCACAGTACCTCGTTTCCCTTTCCCCACTGATTGTATCCCATATCATTTGCTGTCAATAAAGAAAGAGACAAAACTACATTATTAAACATTTAAACTTTTACTCTTAAAAAAAAACTAAGGTACTTGTTTCCTAGAACGGCCACACCGATGTTGATCGGGTCGGTCGCATCGCATCGATCGATCGCAAAACCAAATCGCATGCGATGCGACCGACGCGATGGTGCCGATTTTTACATTGATTGAAATGTGGATTCAATGTAAAAGTCTTCCCAGACCCCAATTTTAACCCCCTCAACGGCACCCCACGATTGACGCCAACCTGAAGCGTGGCGAGCGTAGCGAGCCCGCGAGGGGCGGCGGTACGCGTCCTCCGACCTTTTCATATCCCTACTATCCATGTCGGCGTGGAGTTGAGAATATAAAGCGCAGCGAGCCACCGAGCCCGAAGCGTGGCGAGCCGACGTGGATAGTAGGGGTATGAAAAGGTCGGAGGACGCGTACCGCCGCCGCTCGCCACACTTCGGGTTGGCGGCAATCGTGGGGTGATGTTCACAATGGGGGAGGCATATACAATGGGAAATGGTCCATATTGTTAGCTATGTAAAATGTGCTTAATCACGTCCATCGCATCTTGTACAATGTTAAAAATATTTTAACATTGAACCCTATGGGAAAATCAGTTGCATCGCGTCGGTCGCGTGCCATGTTAATGCACCCGACCGACGCGATGGACCCGATTTTGCCTTTGCCGGCAAAATGGACCTGATTTCAAAGGAAATCCAGTCCATCGGGGGTAATGGTGTACCTTAAGTTAAGGTACACCATTACCCCCGATGGTGGCCGTGCTAGGAAACAAGTACCAAAACTAAAGCTGCCGGAAGGCGCCAATAAATAATTGGTCCACCAGTTAGTGGAGAACGAGCTCCATGTTGACCATGGTCCTACGGAAGTTTTCTGGGGGGGGGGGGGGGGGGGGGGGTAGTAGTATTACGATACAGTTACTAAAACCCTACTTTAAGAAAAATAACTGTAGAAACATATACTGTAGTAGAATTTGATGGCAGATAAGAACCATTTGGCCCATCTAGTCTGCCCCTTATTTATCCTTCAGGTCATCTCAACCCTTTTTAATCCTTATTTCTTTGTAAGGATATTCATATGCCTATCCCAAGCATGTTTAAATTGTTCTACTGTCTTAGCCTCTACCACCTCTGATGGGAGGCTATTCCACTTATCCACTACCCTTTCTGTGAAGTAATTCTTTCTAACATTTCACCTAAACCTACAGTACCTCCCTCCAGTTTCAGTGCATGTCCTCGTGTTCTATAACTTCTTTTCCTTTGAAGAAAATTCCCCTCCTGTACTACAGTATGTTCAAACCCTTGATACAGTATATTTAAAGATTTCTATCATGTCCACCTTTTCCCTTCTCTGTTCCCTCTTCTTTATTTCTGCTACTGATTCCTCTTCCAATGCAACCAAGCATCTGACTAGCCTTCATCATTGCTTTGCTACTGTACAGTACATTGCTTTCCTGCCTTTAAGTCACTTGAAATAATGACTCCTATGGTGCGTACACACGGGTGCAATTTCAGCACATATCGCTGGGAATATGGTCACTCGCCAGTGATTTGTGTGCTGTCGGCGATGAATCGCCGGGTGCACGCTCCCGTGTGCAGCCCCTGATGGTCGCTGGTCGCTATTTCCCTGCCTCTTCCCCCGGCAGAGTCTCCTGATTATCAGCGACCATCTCTGGTCGCTGATGAACAGGAGAGACACTCAGCAATATATTGCTCAGTAATATATTGCTAGCAATATATTGCTGAGCAATATATCTCCCCCGTGTGTACGGGGCTCTACTGTACAGTAGATCACTTTTGAGCATGGTGTAGAGATACAGTGCAGTATGATTTACCTCTAGACAGTGGGTCCTCTGGGGGAGTTTGGCTGTCCACCACAGCCCAGCAGACCAGACGAACCATCATGTGAAAAAATGGGCCACAGGAGCCACAGCCTTTCACGGTTGTCTGTGAAAAAGCAAAGGAAAAAACTGTAGGTTAGTTTGCAAAGTATTGTACTGTACAGTATCCAGGACACATGTTCAGTAATGTGTACTGTACAGTAACTGACAGTTGCACCACAATTATGGTAAACAAAATCTATTCTGGCCTCAGCATCTGGATGTGTCACGGCCATCGTGCTGGGAGGAGAGGGGAAGTCGTATGGATAGTATAAACCATGTACAGTAGTCCCTGTTTCCTGTCAGTGTCCCCATTGTCTATGCATCACCCCTGCCGTCTCTGTCCCAGATTAAATCAGAGTACTGTACAGTACTTAGCAGCTACCAATGACCTGGGGGGGGGGGGGGGGGATGGTTCGCTGGTTCTACGGCGGCGGTGGTGGCTGAGGATCATCTGGGTGGGTGGAACTGCAGAAAAGAACAGAAAAAGAGGTTAGTTTGAAACATACTGTACTGTACAGTATCCAGAACACATATTCAGTAGTGTAACCGTGACATTTGCACCACAATTCTGGTCACCTACAGTAACTGTATTCTGGCCGCGGCATCCGGATGTGTCACGGTCGCTGTGCTGGGAGGAGAGGGGAGGTCGTACAGACTGTGTAGCACCTGGTTCCTGTCAGTGTCCCCATTGTCTACAGTATGTGTCACCCCTGCCATCTCTGTCTCAGAGAGGATGAAATGGAGAGTACAGTACTTACCAGCTGTTGACGGCCCGGGGGGAGCAGGGTCACTGCTGCGCCGGCGGCGGGGCCTCAGTGTCATCTGGGTGGGTGGTACTGCGGAAAGGCACAGAAAAAGAGGTTAGTTTGCAATGTACTGTACTGTACAGTATCCAGGAAACATGTTCAGTAGAGTAACCATGACAGTTGCACCACAATTATGGGTCACCAAAATCTATTCTGGCCGTGGCATCCGGATGTGCCACGGCCGCCGCACTGGGAGGAGAGGGGGTCGTACGGACTGTGCAGCACCTGGTTCCTGTCAGTGTCCCCATTGTCTACAGTATGTGTCACCCATGCCGTCTCTGTCCCAGAGAAGATGAAATAGAGAGTCCAGTACTTACCAGCTGTTGCCGGCCTGGGGGGAGCAGGGTCACAGCTGCGTCGGCGGTGTGGCCTTACAATCATCTGGGTGGGTGGTACTATGGAAAAGCACAGAAAAAGAGGTTAGTTTGCAATGTACTGTACAGTATTTGGTCGGTGGACCTGATCTCGGTTTCACCAATGCTGATGGAGATAGTGGGAGAAGAGGGGATGTTCGGGGGATGGAAGATTAGAAGTTCAGTTTTAGCCATGTTAAGTTTCAGGAAGCGTTGGGTCATCCAGATGGCCATGAGGCATTTGGAGACCTTGAACAGGAGTCATGGGGATAGGTTGGGGGAGGAGAGATAGATTAGGGTATCATCAGCATAAAGGTGGTGGTGGTACTGGAGCTGATGAGGGTGCCCAGAGAGTTGATGTAGAGGGAGAAGAGGAGAGGGCCAAGAACTGACTCTTGGGGAACACCGACTGGCTGCGGGGTAGTAGGAGAAGAGGAGCTTGGAGTGGAGATGGAGAAGGAGCGATCAGAGAGGTATGAGGTGAACGAGGAGACAACTATGCCAGTGATGCCAAAGGAGCGGAGGGTGTTGAGTTGGAGAGGGTGGTCAACAGTGTCAAAGGCAGCCGACAGATCAAGCTGGATTTAGCAGATAGTAGATCGTTAGTGACTTTGGTCAGGGCAGATTCAGTGGAATAAAAAGGGCGGAACTCGGATTGGAGGGGGTCTAGAATGGAGTTAGCAGTAAGGTGGCTTAGGAGACGATTATAGGCCAGACGTTCTAGGACCTTGGAGGCAAAAGGGAGGAGAAAGATGGGCCTGTAGTTGGATGGAGAGTTGGGGTCCAGATTTGTTTTTTTGAGAATTGCGGAGACAAGAGCGTGTTTGAAGGAGGAAGGGAAGATCCCAGAGGATAGGGAAAGATTAAAGAGGTGAGCCAAGTGAGAGCAGACTGACGGAGTGATATGATGGATAATATTGGAGGGGATAGGATCGAGCGGGCAGGTGGAGGGAGAAGCGGATTGAAGGATAGAGTGGACTTCAGCGGCAGTGGTGGGGGTGCAGTATTACTGTACAGTATGTTACAGGGTGGGCTCACAATTACTTTCCGGTACACATGGCGGGACCCCTGTTGTTATACTGTACAATACTTACCATCCGCGCTGTGTCCTGCCTGCTCCTCAGGGGTGGTGCTGCTCTGCTGCTGCTGCTCCTCCTCCTCCCGGGTGGTGACCTCGGTTTCGTACACTGCAACAGAAAAAAAAGACAAAATACAGTAAACATACTATACCGTGAAGTACTGTAAATGGTTGGACCCCAGATTTTATACTGTGCATGAATTTCAATCAAAACTGGATACATTTTTGGCCACTAAGAGAATCCTACAGTATACAGTAGCTACTGTACAGTATGACTTACTGAAGTCAGTAGTTAGAAGTCTGATACTGTACAGTAGGTTGAACTTGATGGGCTAACGTCTTTTTTCAGCGTTAATCAATGTACATGGCGGACCTCAGGTGTTATACAGTATGGTACACATGTTGGGCCCACAAGTAGAGTACAGTACACTATTATCCGGTACACATGGCAGGATAAACCCTGTTGTTATACTGTACAATACTTACCGTGCGTGCTGGGGACTGGCTCCTCTGTCTCCTGCCCCTCCACCTCCTGCGCCTCTTCCTCCACCTCCCCCACGTCAGTGTCAATGACTAGACGCCCTGTGTATAAAAGATATCACGTATTGTAAAATAAGCAAATAATAACAGTAATACAGTTCAGTACTACAGTATACAGTACTTTCAGAAAATAGTGACTGTAACAATACAGTAACAATGATTACCACTGCCAGAGCTCTGGCTTCCCACTTCTGGGCCACCGTGGTCCTGGGGCAGGGTGGAGGTGGTCAGCTCCTCCTCCTGGGTGGTGGGGAGGCTTTCGGATGCTGGCACTGTAAAAAAAAAGTCAAAATAATTAGACTGTAACGTACAGTACAGTAAATGGTTGAACTCCAGATAGTATATGGCGAAAATACTGTAACAGGTCTTTGTTCACTAACAGGCCCACTGTATACTAAGAACACACGGCCATGTACTGTACTGGAGGAAAATACTGTAAATTCCATACTGAATTAATTTAAGAAGAATCATCACCATTAGAGCAGTAACATTCATTCATTGGCGGTGGGGGTGGTTACAGCAACTACTGTTTATAAATTGCAATCAAAACTGGATACATTTTGGGCCACTAAGGGAATCCTACTGTACAGTATACTGTACTGCAGATACAGTATGTTTTACTCAAGTCAGTACAGTAGTTACAAGTTACTGTAGATACTGTCCAGTACAGTCGGTTGAACTTGACGGACTAACGTCTTTTTTCAGCCTTAATTACTACCGTACAGGTACAGTGCTACTGTACAGTATGTTACAGGGTGGGCCCACAAGTACAGTTTTTTCTGGTACACATGGCAGGACCCCTGGTGTTATACTGTACAATACTTACCATCCGCATGGCACACATGTGGGTCCCACAAGTGTTATAGGGTTCACATGGTGGGCCCACAGGTGTTACACAGTACACATGTCGGGCCCACAAGTATTATATTATTCAGCACACATGGCGGGAACACTGGTGTTATACAGTACAATACTTACCATCCACGCTGGGTCCCGGCTGCTGCTGCTGCTCCGGGTCCTCCAGGGCGGTGACCATGGTTTTGGACACTGCAACAGAAAAAGAAAAGACAAAATACAGTAAACATACTGTATCGTACAGTAAATGGTTGGACCCCAGATGGTATAAGGTACACAAGGTGTTATATGTGGGTCCCATCCGCATGGCACACATGTGGGTCCCACAAGTGTTATAGGGTTCACATGGTGGGCCCACAGGTGTTACACAGTACACATGTCGGGCCCACAAGTATTATATTATTCAGCACACATGGCAGGAACACTGGTGTAATACAGTACAATACTTACCATCCGCGCTGGGTCCCAGCTGCTGCTGCTCTGGGTCCTCCAGGGCGGTGACCATGGTTTCGGACACTGCAACAGAAAAAAAAGACAAAATACAGTAAACATACTGTACCGTACAGTAAATGGTCGGACCACAGATAGTACAAGCTACACAAGGTGTTATACCGCATGGCACACATGTGGGTCCCACAAGTGTTATAGGGTTCACATGGTGGGCCCACAGGTGTTACGCAGTACAGATGTCGGGCCCACAAGTATTATATTATTCAGCACACATGGCGGGAACACTGGTGTTATACAGTACAATACTTACCATCCGCGCTGGGTCCCGGATGCTGCTGCTTCGGGTCCTCCAGGGCGGTGACCATGGTTTCGGACACTGCAACAGGAAAAAAAAGACAAAATACAGTAAACATACTGTACCGTACAGTAAATGGTTGGACCCCAGATGGTATAAGGTACACAAGGTGTTAAACCACATGGGACACATGTGGGTCCCACAAGTGTTATAGGGTTCACATGGTGGGCCCACAGGTGTTACGCAGTACACATGTCAGGCCCACATGTATTATTTTATTTGGCACACATGGTGGGAACACTGGTGTTATACAGTACAATACATACCATCAGCGCTGTGTCCTGCCTCCTCCTCGGAGGTGGTGCTGCTCTCCTCCTCCTCCTCGGAAGTGGCCTCCTGGGTGGGGGTGGGGGCGTGTACGCTGCCACGGGCTGCATTGCTGACTTGGTGGCACTGTGGAAAAGCAAACCAAAAAAAGTATATTTTGTAACACACCTGTACATGTGTACACAATGTGTTACAGTATGACACCACATGCATACATTACTGTACCTCCCAACATGACCCATTTTAGGAGGGACAAAATGCTCTGTTCCTTGACTTCCATGCCAGTGGCAGTTGCAGAGTTGCAGGACTGCAGCAGAGTCCAAAAATCAGATAGGGGAGCCCCACCAACTGCCACCCCAAACACCACAGTCCAGGACTCACTGTGTGGCTCCCCTATTTGAACTTTGGACAATGGTGCAGTCCCACCTCTGCAACTGGCACTGGCAAGGAAGTCCAGGAGCAGAGCAGGTACAGTACAGTATGCCACATGTTCGAAAGTCAAAATCCATATTTGTGTGTACAGCAGGCTACTGTATACAGTATGCACTGCAATGTACAGTACTGTACTTACAATGGCGTTGGTGCCTCTCCAGCGGCGTCATCCTGCTGATATCTGTAAAAATAAGAAATACAGTATACAGTACCCATGAAAAAATGCACGCAAATACTGTACAACATGGCAATGAGAATGTAAGGACATGTAATGACCCCATGGCAACAGGCATGTAATGGCCACATTGAAAACAAATATTGTAGAAAATCCCTCGTGCCAACCAACTAGCATGTAATCACCCCATGACAACAGGCATGTAAAGACCACATTGCAAACAAATACTGTAGGAAATCCCTTGTGCCAACTAACTAGCATGTAATCACCCCATGGCAACAGGCATGTAATGACCACCATGAAAACAAATGCTGTAGGAAATATCTTGTGCCAACTAGCATGTAATCACCCCATGGCAACAGGCATGTAATGAACACATTGAAAACAAATACTCTAGGAAACTAGCATGTGGCAACAGGCATGTAATGACCACATTGAAAACAAATGCCGGCCCTAGGCATAGGCAAATTAGGCAAATTTCTAGGGCGTTTGGAATGCCTAGGGGCACCAGCAGCTAGGCATAAAATGATATGTTGCATGTCTATATTCTGTGTGTGAATGAGGCTGTATCTGCATATGAAAAAGTGTACTCATGGAAATCACTGTAACATACTGTACTGTAGCATTCCATATGCAGGTACAGCCACAGTCGTACACAGAATATAGGCATGCCGCATATTATTGTAATGATCAAAAACTCCTTGTGTGTCCTGGTCACATAACAATGCAAATACTGTAAGATGAATTTCCAGCTAAAAAGGCACCCAATGTTAGCAGAACTGGCCAGGAGCTGCGTGGCCTATTGAGGTAGAACTAGTGGCGGTGCTAGGGGGCACCAGCCAAAATCTTGCCTACAGTAGGGGAGTCATTTAGGCTAGGGCCAGCTCTCGACCACATTGAAAACAAATGCTGTAGGAAATCACCCATGGCAACAAGCATGTACTGTACAGCATAGTTGCCTACCCTCCTGCATTCTGCAGGAGACTCCCTGAAATAATGTAGCAGCAATCTCCCTCATTAGTCTAGCAATCTCCCTCATTTCACATAACCCAGATTACATTGTTAAATGTTTTGGGGAAAAAAGGAATGAGAGAAAGATACTGTACTGTACATTTACATTGAAACATCAGCACTTTACCACGTACTGTATAGTACTGTAGCTCTTACTAACTGCTTTGGGGCTCATCTACATTTGGATATAATATACTGTACAATATAAAATGACTATTTTAAAAGATTCCTCTCAGTACACACCCACACTTCTACTGTAGGTGCCATGTTCACAATCTCTTTTCACAATATCTCCATATACAGTATGGAACTAGACAGGCCCTTTGGGTGGAGCATGACATGCCCTCTCAACCTGTGCAAAATTCTACTACCAACTATAATCTCCCTGAAACTCATTTTCAAAAGTAGGAAAGTATGCTGTACAGTAATCAGCTCATTAAAAACAAATAGGAAATCCCCCATGGCAACAAGTAGAAAATACAGCACCTAATACTGTACAGTACTTACATTCCCTTAGGGAGTCCAGCAGTTTGGGGTCCCGACAGACCAGGTCGCTCCATCGGCGCTGGAGGGCCCTCACTGTCCTCTCCCTCCTGAAGCGCACCCTGATGGCTTGGCTAGCCTCCTGGTAGGCCTCCACAACCTCTCGGTTGGACACCAGGGGCCTGTCCCGCCAAGCCACCAGGATGAGGAGCTCTCCTCGTCTGAAGGGCCTAGCTCTTCTTGCTGAGCATTCTGCCATACTGTCTTCTGCAGTAGCTCAGCAATAAAGCAATAAAGATGGCGCCCTCACGTGCGTCCTGTGCGGAACAAGCGTCACACGCCACCCACTGAGTAGTCAGTACAGTAGTTTATCACTGGCCAATCAGCTCCTACAGTAACTGTGAATTTACTGCACTGTACATGCTTGGCTTGAAAAAATGACAGGTACTGTACAGCACAGTAATGTACTGTACTACAGTATACAGTAGCAGCTGATTGACCACTGATAAAAACCAGATATTGCATCACTTCAACGAGCTTACTAAATCTACAGTACCACTGTATACTGTACACGACTGTAACAGTACTGTGTGTAAAAGTAAAATGATCCCTATACGAATCAGTAACTTACTGTGAATGTCATAAGACCAACAATGTGGCCACCGTTAGAACATATACTGAGACGCATTAGCGTCCGTGCCGCTCCAGTATAGTACCAGTATAGTACCCGTGTAGACGCTGAAGCGCCCATGCAAATTTAGATGCCAGGAAAGTCTTATTGGTAACCGGAATTTTTTATGTGTGTTAAAACTACAATACTGTACTAGCCAAAGGCCAGCACCTTTCAACAAAACCAATGAGACGTACAATACAGTACAGTATAATTTAATGTAATGATTCTGTACGCAATTCAATGTAATTTTATTTATTAGTGTGTACACTATCTATAGAACAGTACAGCTTGCTGGACACAGCACAATAGTAGTAAAGTACTTTACTGTAGTACCCTGCCGTAATAACAACTCAGAAGCAAAAGCGTCTCATTACTGGAACGTCTGTGCAACTGGGTCGCAAGAGCGTCCGTCAGAGACGCTCCTGCGTGTCAAACAAATGCATCGCCTCTCCGCCCGTGTCAGCATGATCCACTCTCCTCCAAAGAGACGGGATCATGCTCGTGTCGTCGGTGTGAGAGAGACGCTGACTAAGGCTTGCCAGGGACAATAAATTATTTACTGTAGTTCTTGCGCTTCATGCACGCGCTGCAGCACAAATTTTACGCATGCGCAATGAGGTTTTCAAAAGTGACATCTGGTGGATGATCACTGGTATTGCACTCATCCAGAGACGCCACGGCGAATCGCCAAGCATTTAAAATGTATTGCGATGGCGGGTGCCGTGGCCAGCCATGGCCAGCTGGCGGAACTCTCGCCATAGGTAGCAAGGATGAGACCTGCCCCATCTGTACCCTGATGCTCTAATTCACCCGTACCTACCCTGACACTCTCATTCACCCATGCCTACCCTGACGCTCTCATTCACCTGTGTCTACCCTGATGCTCACATTCACCCGTGCCTACCCTGAAGTTCTCATTCACCCATACCAACCCTGACAATCTCATTCATCCATACCTACCTTGACGCTCTCATTCACCCATACATACATACCCTGACGCTCTCAGTAATCCATACCTATCCTGATGCTCTCATTCATCCATATATCCCCTGATGCTCTCATTCACCCATACCTACCCTGGCGCTCTCATTCATCCATTCCTACCCTGATGCTCTCATTCACCCATGCATACATATATACCCTGACACTGTTATTTATCCATACCTACCCTGACGCTCTCATTCATCCATACCTACCCTGACGCTCTCATTCATCCATGCATACCCTGATGTCCTCATTAATCTATACCTACCCTGATGCTCTCATTCATCCATACCTACCCTGAGGCTCTCATTCACCCATACCTATCCTGACGCTCTCATTCACCCATAAATACCCTGACACTCTCATTCACCCATACCTATCCTGATGCTCTCATTCACCCATACCTACCCCGATGCTCTCATTCATCCATACCTACCCTGACACTCTCATTCACCCATACAGAACCTGACACTCTCATTCACCCATACAGAACCTGACATTCTCATTTATACATACCTACCTTGACGCTCTCATTCATCCATACCTACCCTGATGCTCTCTTTCATCTAAACCTACCCTGACACTCTTATCCATCCGTACCTTCACTGATGCTCTCATTCACTTGTACCTACCCTGATGCTCTCATTCATCCATACCTACCCTGACACTCTCATTCATCCATACCTACCCTGACGCTCTCATTCATTCATTAATACACTGAAGCTCTCATTCATCCATAACTACCCTGACGCTCTCATTCATCCATACATATCTTGACTCTCTCAGTGATCCATACCTACCGTGATGCTCTCATTCACCCATACATAACCTGACGCTCTCATTCACCCATACATAACCTGAAACTCTCATTCATCCATACCTATCCTGACGCTCTCATTCATCCATAAATACATAACCTGACGCTCTCATTCATCCATACATACATACCCTGACACTCTCATTCATCCATACCTACCCTGACGCTCTCATTCATCCATACCTATCCTGACGCTCTCATTCATCCATACCTACCCTGATGCTCTCTTTCATCTAAACCTACCCTGACACTCTTATCCATCCGTACCTTCACTGATGCTCTCATTCACTTGTACCTACCCTGATGCTCTCATTCATCCATACCTACCCTGACACTCTCATTCATCCATACCTACCCTGACGCTCTCATTCATTCATTAATACACTGAAGCTCTCATTCATCCATAACTACCCTGACGCTCTCATTCATCCATACATATCTTGACTCTCTCAGTGATCCATACCTACCGTGATGCTCTCATTCACCCATACATAACCTGACGCTCTCATTCACCCATACATAACCTGAAACTCTCATTCATCCATACCTATCCTGACGCTCTCATTCATCCATAAATACATAACCTGACGCTCTCATTCATCCATACATACATACCCTGACACTCTCATTCATCCATACCTACCCTGACGCTCTCATTCATCCATACCTATCCTGACACTCTCATTCATCCGTACCTACCCTGATGCTCTCATTCACCCGTACCTATCCTGACGCTCTTATTCACCCATACCTACCCTGACGCTCTCATTCACCCATACCTACCCTGACAATCTCATTCATCCATACCTACCCTGACAATCTCACTCACCCATAAGGGCATTCACCCTGACGCTCTTAAAAGAGCAGCGCTAATATATAATAATGTAATGGGTGGGATTGGTTAAAGATTTTTAGTACATTTATTGTATACAATGATAAAATACTGTAAACACTGTTACAATCAATTGAAAAAATACATAAATATATATATATATATATATATCGGAAGTGAAAAAGGGCACTCACCATTTTTTTTAAAGTAATTTTTGTACTTTATTCCATCACAATGAAAAAAGCTAACGTACCATTGACGTGACGTGACGTTTCGGTCTTGTGACAGACCATCATCAGGATTCCATGCAGCTTATAAACAGCAACTGTCAGACACGCAACCTGGCATCCATCCCTGGGGAGGATACACCTGTACTGCCTCACCGGGCCAGCTTAAATACCCATATGCAGGAAGTGACATCATCTCCCATGCATTTCCACTTACAGTCTATCAGTCTCTAAAACATAATATAAATGATTCACAGCGGTCACCAACCAAAAGGTATAGGTGCCACACTAAAAAAACGCCATTCCAGCAGTGACATACATGTTGTAAATCGTGTGTAAACACACTTACCACGCAAGTAGCCGCCGGACCGGAAGTGCGTCAGCCCGGAAGTACCTTGCGTTCCAAATAGAATAGGGAATTATATGGATGCGTTCCACAGCGCTCCGTCTACCCGGAAGCCAGCTGTGTCGCATCTAAACAGTAAGGGGATACAAGTGAACAGTCTGTCTGTTCAACCCGGAAGCGGGTTGCGTTCCAGCAAGCGTCATGTGCGTTCCAACTGCCTAACTGACAGTTGGAGGATCGCACTATATCATATGCTTGGGTCTGCATTTTATAAGTATTGCGGACACTGTATAACGACACATATCACCCTTAAAGGAAATAGCAACAAAAAGGGGGACAAAAAGAACTAGCGAAAAAAAGAGACTGATTATAGACGTGGACAGGTAATTCAAACCAGCCCAGTGAGCAGCACTCACAATGGCCTAAAAAATACATACATGACAAAAATTAAATACATACATAAAGAATAATAATACTTTTTTTTTTGCATAAATAATAAATTACACCATAACGATGTAATATTGATTGGTAATTATATCAATCGAATCATCTCACATCAAGAGGCTCAAAAATTCTATTTATCTTAATTTTGTGTATTTATGATTTTTTAGTGATTTTTTAATAATTTTTTAATTTTTAATATTTTAAAATTTTGTACCACAAATGATGTAAGATCATAGTGAAAAGATTTTCTTATATAAAGTTGTGTTAATTAATTTACAACTATCGGTACCCCACTCAAAAAGCCAATCTGGGTAAGGAGGTCAGACCATAGTCTGAGGTTACATCATGTGTTGTCTATTTAAAGACCTAAGTAGATCATATCCGATGTTCTTATAGGTACCGATAGCACATAACCATATGTACATATATACAATAAACACAAATATAGCACAGAAAAAAATATATATATAGCACAGAAAAAAATAAAGAAAAAGAACAACCTGGAGACACCCACTACTACTTCAAAAAAGAAAAAAATCCAAACTCAAGCAATGTAGAAATTAATCATAAAAATGAAAAAAAGGGAAAAGGGGATGGGAACTCAATGGATTTTATCTCAAGAAAATTGAGAACGGATTGTATTCATTTAGTCCTCGAGGGGACAAAGTGTCCAAGTCAAAGATCCATTTTGACTCCTTTTTCTTTAGCATCAGATAACGGTCACCTCCTCTAGTCGGTTTTGGAACAAAATCGATGATCATGCATCTCAGACTTGCCACACTATGGCCTTTCAACAAAAAATGTTTAGCCACAGGTTTATCAGTGGTCTTGGACTCTATGGCTGATCGAATGGACAGACGATGATTCGCCATTCGTTCACGAAAGTTCCTTTTCGTCAACCCCACATAATACAGCCCACATGGGCATATGAGGATGTAAATCACATGATCCATGCGGCAGAGTAAACGATATTTAATGGGTATCTTCTTCCCACTATGTGGGTGCGCAAATGTGGATCCAGTGTTCAGAGATCGACAAGTTGTACAATCACTGCATTTATAGCAGCCATATTTTTTAGATGGAAGCCAGGTGTCTGCTTGTCTGGTCGGCTGTAATAGCGGTCTCATCAATAGATCTTTAAGGTTCCTGCCACGACGGTAAGCACACATTGGAGGTATAGGGCTGACGTTAGAAAACACTTGATCAGTCGCAATAATAGGCCAGTGCTTGGCAATCTTCTGTTTCCTGTATGTATTGGCATAAATTAATCGTGGTCGTACATCCGGTGTGGATGGAGTACTGGGACCCATGATCCTGCTTTTTGCTTTGGTGAGGCACCTTGATAAGGTCACTTTCGAGTAGCCACGTTCCAAAAACCTTGTATACATTTGGGCTATTTGTTCATTAGCCGTTTCTGATGAAGAATTATTCCTAAGAACCCTTAGGAACTGAGATATAGGAAGGTTTTCTTTAAGATGGGGAGGATGGTGACTGGATGCATGTAATAACGAATTTCTATCTGTATCTTTTTGATACAGTCTTGAGCCCAGTCCGTCATTTTCTCTATACAATGTAACATCCAAAAAATTAATTTCAAAACAACTAAAAGAAAATGTGAAGCGAATGGGCGTCTCCAGGCTGTTCAAAGAAAAAAGCATGTCCTGCAACTCCTGCTCAGCGCCCAACCATATCAAAAAAACGTCGTCGATATAGCGACGGTAATAAAAAATATTTGTACCATAATCAGGAAAAATGTGCTCCGTCTCATACCTAGCCATATACAAGTTGGCATAGGCTGGGGCCAAATTCGACCCCATAGCCGTGCCCGTAATTTGTAACACAAATTTATCTTTGTAAAAAAATAATTCCTGGTCAATACCAGGGACGTCAATTCAACGAGAAATTCCGTGGGAGGACCAGTACGTAATGGGTCACTTAGGGTGTGTTTAATAACATCCAGTCCTTCAAGGTGTGGAATCACAGTATATAACGAGGAAACATCCATCGTTACAAGAATGGCATGTGGGGGGATAGGGGGAAGTTCCTTTAAGCTGGTAAGAAGGTCACCTGTGTCTCGTAAATAGCTTGCTGTGCGCAGCACATAAGGCTGCAAATGATGGTCCACGTACTGCGCCAAAGGTTGCAAGACGGATCCCCTGGCCGAAATTATGGGTCGGCCAGGGGGATCCGTCAAGCCCTTATGAATCTTCGGCATGGTGTAAATCACCGGGCAGATGGGAAAATCTACCATAAGAAACCCACAGACATTTTCATCAATCCAACCAGAGGTCAGAGCCAATTTCAAGATTTGATTTACTTCCCGTTTAGTATCACCCCCAGGGTCACCAGGAAGAACCTGGTAGACCAATGTATCACTTAATTGACGCATAATTTCTTTGTCATAGTCCATCCAATCCTGGATGACCAACGCTCCTCCCTTGTCGGCCTGTCGAAAGACCAGGGAGTCGTTGGCCATCAAGGATTTGAGGGCTTCTCGTTCAGAAAGTTGTAAATTATGGTATTTATGACGTGAAAGCATAGTATTTTTAGTACAATCAGTGAGTCTCAAAAAAGTCTTAATGCTAGGGTTAGCACTCTGTGGGTCAAACGTACTGGGTTGTTTGAACAACGGTATATTGGGTGACATGTCAGAGGAATTACTTTTATTGTTAAAAAACTCTCTGATTCTGAGCTTACGCCCAAATTTATACTGGTCAATAGCTGTACGGAATGGTTGATGCTCACAGGTTGGCACGAAAGAGAAACCTAAAGATAAAATTTTAGTTTCACTGGGATTAAGTTGATAGCTAGACAGATTAATGACTGAATCTAAGGCTTCCGATTTTTGCCCCTCCTTCTTCGTGTGGTACCCACCTCTTCTAGAGGGGTATCTGGGTCGTCTCCTGTTGTTCCCTGTTGTGCTCTGGTTTTGCGAAAAAAACCAGAACCAGTGGGGGGTTTGGAATATCTCTGATCACCTTCTCCTCTCTCAGATTCTGAGTTAGAAGGGGAGGTGGAAGAATAATTCTGTCTTTGCTGATAATGTCTAGACTGATTTCTGTTGGGCCCTGAGTTCCCCTTAATCCACCTATACACTTGATGTGTACTGTAATCGATGTTTACTGTAGCCAATTTCCTTCTTTTAAAGGCTATAAGATCCTTCTCAAACGTGCCAATCTGCTCTCTCAACTTATCCGTCCATTTACTTTTCTTGTCAGCAAGAAGAACTGCCAAATAGGTAGCATTAAATGCTTCAATCTCTGACCTAATTTTATTGAGCTCCGTACCGACTTCTTCTATTACAAGGACCATAAGGTCCAGGGCACATTTGTTCAACACTCCACACCATTTGGCGCAAAACGCAAGGTTATTGCGTCCAATGGTGGGAGTGTTGACAACTCTAAAACCCCTGGGGATCTTTCTATTCCTATAATACTCAGACAAAAATTGTCCGTGTAAAGTGAGCTCTACCTCACGTTTCTTCAATTTGTGTAGTCTGAAATAAAGGTCGGATGGAGTATCATCAGGCAATTTAGCAAATTCGGCAGCATCAAACAGTACTTTTTCTGCGTCGTCATCAGTTAGTGACACCACATTACTTTCAACCTGTTGATATAATGCTTCATCCAAAATATGTGTCGGAGGAACCTGAGACATATTTAGTATGAAGAAACAATGGTCGTAACAATCTTAATGGCAAACTATGTAAGTCGCTGAGACAGGAGCTTAGGGACATGCACCAACTAAAATTTAAAGTGTCAAACCCAAACAAAAAAAGACACAAAAATAAAACAGAAAGAATGAAAAAAACGTGAAAAAATAAAAAAAATGAAAAAATGAAAAAAAGTTCATGGACAACAAGAAAAACAAAAAAGGCCATTCGAGTGCATGACAAATGCCTTTAAGTCATGTCAACCTTTAACCCTGTCGACCTTGGGGCCAGTCGACCTTCCGTGGTCGACCTAATGACTGTCGACCTAAGTGTGGTTTCCCACTATCACACACTCCCTAACCCTTAACTTTCTCCACAGCCCTTACATACTCACTCTCCCTGCAGCCTAACCCTGACTGCATCCTAATGCAACACCCTTGGCTGATTTACATGTGCTTCACACTAGTTTAGTTTATTAATGCAGACACGAAACCCACACACACATACTCTTTCTCTTTCACCTCTTACAAACACTGAAATCTCCAGTCTGGGCAGCCATTTATTTCCCTATTTCTGTGGATTGTAATCAGGCCAGTTCTGTGCAGCCCTGCCCCCCATTGGGTCTGTGTAGCTCTGCCCCCGCCATGTCTGTGTAGTTCTGCCATCCCCCCCCTGCCGAGACCATGTAGCTCCACCCCCCACTGCGTCCCCTGAAGCCTGCAGTGTATCGCAGTTTGACAGACCGGCTGAGGTAGCCCAAATAGCGGGGGGTGAGGGACTGGCCTGCCGGAAATCTACTCGGTTTCCCAGCATCCCAACCCACCCCTGCAGTAGCACTGAGGCATGGATTGTAGCCCCAGGACCTCAGTGCTCAGTGCCCTATGTATCCTCCACCGCATAGTGAGCCAGCTAGCCTGGTCTACTGTGAAGCAGTGTTTGCTTTTTTCTCTCCTCCCCCAGGCAACCATAGGTAATGGCACCATAGGTACCTCCGGATCGACGGAGGTACATTCTCATGCCAACTTGCTGCAGCCAATGTGAATAGCACCGGGCTGCAGTGCACCCAAGACCCAGCAGCGGCCTCCGCTCCCCCTCAGGTGCTGCCTGCTGGGAGCTTTATTCAGGACTCCCAACCACAGAGCCCAGCTGCCTTCCACTCCTGGACACGCCACAGCCCATATAGGGGCTGCAGTGCCCCAGTCCAGCAGACTATTGGTGCTTAGGAGCAGACTTCCTGGATGCAGCGGCTCCCGGTGCACCACTCACCCATGCTACGTTCTCCCCCCAATGGACCTGGGGTGGCATTTTGAGAGCTACCACAGCCTTAGGAGGGGGTCCGGGGCTGTGGTGCACACAGACACTCTGTACCTAGTGTTGCTAGTACATTTTTGGATTCTCAAGTGGGCCAGTTTACCCGGGCACCCCATGCATGCGATATGTACACAGTCTATCGATAATCACTCGCTGTGAGAATTTACAATTGTTCAATCAGGCCTGAATCAGGTCCCATATCCATCAACTTGAAACAGATTAATGTCTATGCAAAAATTGCTTTCCCTTTCTGTTATGACATCTTTTAATATACAAAGGAGAAATTTGGTCCATCAAGTGACCACTAGTGGTCACTGGTGGTACTTCACTTCAGAGAAGTGAGGAAAAGTTAGCCTTTTATATACTGTACTAACTTAAAGCCTGTCAAAATGACGGCTTAAGGTGCCCACACACAGTGCAATTCTTGCATGTGATTTAAACTTTTTAGTTAAAATTACATCACGTCTAGTTCAAATCACACCATGTTTATTTTGCCTTGCGGGCTCCGTGTAGTCCATACCGCAAGGCAAAATAGTATGTGCAGGCAGCTATTTTCGTATTACATCGCATCATGTCTAGTACTTTGCATTCAAAATTTCATACTGTATACTAGTCCTTATGTAGTTTCAATCTTATGTAGTTTAAACAGCACAGTGTATAAAGTTCAAACTGCATAGCACACATTGGGGAAAATTTACTAAGATTTGAATGGCCACGAATGGCCGTATTCGTAGCCATAAGTACCAGTTTCTGGCCGTAAATACATATTTCCATATTTACAAAGGCCATACGTATTCGCATATTTGTATTTCTATTCAGGAATACAAATGCATACACCACCCAAAAGAATACGAATAGGAATCACCGCTTATTCGACTGGTGATTCCAAACTTTCTAACTGCCGGATGTAAAATACGCCAGGTATATGACCCGAAAATACAGCTGGAACATACTCCTCATTTTCCAGCCATATTTGGCTAAAGCATGCAAGAATCAGTTAAATAAATATCCTAGTGGTATGCGTGTGTAGGGTTTTTTAAGTCCTGCGATGCCTACTATGGAACAAAGAGGACATGATCTATGACGGAGGACTCTTAAGCAGAGGCGGAGCATGTGCTCCGGGCGCCGTAATGTCACCAGGTGCCGGAGAAGTGCACTCTGCCACCGGCTCCCCCGCCCTGCTCGCCTGCTCCCCGCTGTGTGAAAGAAAAAAAACGGCGAGCGCTCTCACTGCTTAATATGCCAGTTTGGGACGCCGGTGCCAGGGATGCAGTGCCATGACATCACAACGGCACTCCCTCCTTCCTCTGCTCCAGTACAGGCTGCCTGCTCCTATGTAAAAGGACATTGCTTTTCTTTGTTCTGCCCGCTCCATTCCCCTGCTAAATGCCACAGTGTATGAGGTGGTGTATAATACTGGGAGTGCTGTGTATATAATGTATGAGGTGTATAATACAGGGAGTGCAGTGTATATAATGTATGAGGTGTATAATACAGGGGGTGCTGTGTATATAATGTATGAGGAGGTGTATAATACAGGGGGTGCAGTGTGTGTATATAATGTATGAGGTGTATATAATGTATAAGGTGTATAATACAGGGGGTGCTGAGTATATAATGTATGGGGTATATAATACAGGGGGTGCAATGTATATAATGTATGAGGTGGATAATACAGGGGGTGCTGTGTATATAATGTATGAGGTGTATAATACAGGGGGTGCTGTGTACATATATATATACTGTGTATATATATATATATATATATATATCAAATATATGTAATAATGGGGAAGTTGGTGTGGGGAGAGGGAGTTGAGGAATTATAATTAATAATCATATTAATTATTAATATAATAAATAAGTACATTTATATTAAGGGTCCCATTTACTAAGGATTATATATACAATGCGCTCTGGGTGGAATATTACCGCACACGCAGGGACAGGGCTCTGAAAGGAACCCATCAATGTGATGCGCTCAGCTATATGCTGGGTGTGTGTGTGCGCTTGTATGGTCAGTGCTGATCCACTCCCCCCTTTTTTTCTATTCAAATGTAACATGCCACCATATGTTAGCCACGCCCCTAATTCAATGGGGGCGTGGCGAAACATGCCCTTGCTCCGAGCACCATGGCACCTAGGTACACTGCTGTTCGTAAGTATAATTTACTTCCACAGGTACCAAGTGGATGTCTTCTGGAAAAGGGGACGAGAAAATTATGGAATCCATAGGTATGTATAGTGTGAATTATTGTACTGTGTACTAAACTTGTACTACTCTGATGTGTGCATGTTTAATGTAAGTGTTTGTTATGTTGTAGAACTACAAGTATCAATAAACCCTTTAATGCCCCGACTGCTGGGACTTGTGGTTCTCCAAGTCATAGTTACATAGTAGATAAGGATGAATAAAGACTTGCGTCCATCTAGTTCAACCTAGGTTTATAATAGCTATCCCTGGTTGTATATTATGTTCTGATATTTTTAAAGACAGATTTATTTTTCTTAGATGTACCCATGGATGTTTTTAACCAATAAATGCTTATCCAACCTTATTTTAAACATATTTATTGTGTCTGCCGACACCACTTCTCCAGGAAGAGAGTTCCAAAGTTTGACTGCTCTGACAGAATCTTTTTTCTTCTAATCTAAACTTGTGCCCTCTTGTCCTAGATTCTTTTCTAGCAGAAAAAAGGGAGTTTGACAGTTCCTTATATTGGCCCCTGATATATTTGTACATGTTAAGCATATCCCCCCTTAAACGTCTCCTCTCTAGTGTGAACAGTCCAAATTTGCTTAATCACTCCTCGTAGCTTAAATTTTCCGTTCCCCTACTAAGCTTTGTTGCTCTTCTTTGTATTTTTTCCAATTCTATGATGTCCTTTCTATAGTGCGGGTCGAGAACTGGACTCCATATTCGAGGTGAGGCCTAACCAATGCTTTGTAGAGTGGCATAATTACTTTTGAGCCCCTAGTTTCCATGCCCCTTTTGATACCAGGGTTCGCAAAAACGCGATATAGCGCGTATTTTACCCTAAAACGGTCCCCGGAGACTCAGTTTTTAAAACTAAAGGGGTCCCCGAGGACGCACTGTGCTGGACCTGTGAGCCGCTGTGAGCCAATCACTGCAGCAGCAGCCGGCACCCAATCATTGAAAGTGGCCGCCCGGCAGCCAATCACTGTAGGTTTTACAGGTTGCTGCCACTGCGCACCCTAGGGTAGCAGCATGTTTTCTACGTAGAGATGTAAGCACTGAGGCTGCCTCTCCTCTCCTGCTGCACCCAGGTAACACACACAACAGATGGCCACGGGGTTATTATTATCACTATAAGCTGCTTTGTCTCCCAGCCCCAGGTGCTGCCCTGCTGACCATGCTTTCACCTTCCTGTCCCCTCCCACGTCCTGAAGCGTCCACGGTTACCAGGCAGCGCTAGTAGTTACCAGCTGGCGTCAGACACCATGGCAAAGTCTCACCGGGACTCCGTGCTGGCCGCGGCATGTCCAGACCCCCGTGCACCCCCACACGCGGGGCCCGGTCACCCTGTACGTAAGGCAGGAGGCAGAGCGATAGAGGTTCATCAGCGGCAGCAGGGCGCCCCCAGGAGGAGAGGTGAGAGCCAGGTGTGCTCAGCATTGCCCGCAATGTGTATTGGCTGATATTGCCCTTAGTGTGCCCTAACTGCCGCCCCCTGCCATGTAAGTCCATTCCGCTGCTGAGAGTGGGGGGGACAGGATGGGATGCGGCTGTAACAGCCGCTCTCAGCAGAGTAGGTCAGGGTGGCGGGGGACTGGATGTGGCTAAAACAACCGAGAGCAGTGTGTCAGCGATTCCAGCCACATCCAGTCCCCCACCGCGCTGATAGCCCGCTCACCTACTCTTCTGAGCAGCATGTTGGCTTTTACAGCCCTTGGGCAACGACACCCCCCCCCCCAATCCATGGCAACAGGCAAAAAATGCCCCCCCCCCCTCCACTGTGGCAACGAACCTAAAATGCCCCCACCCCCCGCCTCATGGCAACCAGCATAAAAAGCCCCCTCCCCTTAGGCAACCAGCATAAAATGCCCCCCACGCATGTAACCCCTGCAAGGAGTATATAACCCCTAGCAACAAGCATGTAGGTAAGCAGCATTTATGTGCTATAATATATACTGGGCATTACAGTGTGTACTATAATGTGTACTGGGCATAACGGTGTGTGCTATAATGTGTACTGGGCATTACGGTGTGTGCTATAATGTGTACTGGGCATAACGATGTGTGCTGTAATGTGTACTGGGCATAACGGTGTGTGCTATAATGTGTACTGGGCATTACGGTGTGTGCTATAATGTGTAGTGGGCATTACGGTGTGTGCTGTAATGTGTACTGGGCATAACGGTGTGTGCTGTAATGTGTACTGGGCATAACGTTGTGTGCTGGAATGTGTACTGGGCATAACGGTGTGTGCTGTAATGTGTACTGGGCATTACGGTGTGTGCTGCAATGTGAATTGGTACCACTACATGACCACACCACTTCCCCCGCACTGTCCCTGTTTTCAGGATTATATAGTTTCTAGTACAGTATATATGTAACTTTATACGAGTGGGCCAATTGATACTTCCCCCCCGACCCACATGTGCCATGCTGGGGAGAAGGGAAGAGGAGGCTTTATTCCGTTGGGACCCAGAAAAAGTCAGGTAGGACCCCAATTTTTAGAAGTGAAGGGTCCCTGGGACCCACTTTTTTGGGTGGTTTTCGCAAACACTGAATACATGCTAGAATTTTTTTTGGCCTTCTTTGTTGCTACGTTACAATGGGCACTGCTCCCCAGTTTGTTGTTAGATCCTTTTCAAGTACTGAGATACCGAGTACCCCCGCTTAGGTTATAACTAGCACACTGGTTATGTCTCCCAAGGTGCATAATCTTACATTTATCCACATTGATCCCCATCTTCCACTTTTTTGCCCACTCATCTAGATTGTCAGGATCGATTTGAAGCGTGGTGACATCTTCTGATGATTTAATAACTCTGGGGTAGATTTATTATTATTTAGACGCGCCGCTATAACAGTTCCTGCTTTGCCTCATTAGCGAGGAGAAGCAGGAGGGGACATCGACAAGATGTATCAACATCTTGCCGGCCGAACCGGGGGAGCACTAACTCCTGGAGACAGCACATCAGTTAATACTGATGCGCCGTCTCCTCCCCCCCCCAGGCTGACTGCGCATGCGTGGGATCTCGCTACTCTCGCGAGATCCCCAGCGCAGCTCAGAGCCAGCAGCAGGGACAGCGCTGTCCCTGCTGTGGGCATACGGCATCGCCGCCTGCAGCTGTCGAAGTCAATAGCTGCAGTCGGCGGACCGGTCAGCGATGCTGACCGTTCATAAATTAGGCAGGAGGCAGGCACGCACTACAAAATATCGTAGCTGCGCTATGCCTAAATCTACCCCTCAGTGCTTTTGTGTCGTCTGCAAAGATGGATACATTGCTGAGTAACCCCATCCCAATATCTTTAATAAAAATGTTAAATAAAATGGGCGCTCGTACCGAACCCTGTGGCACGCCACTTAGTGCTGATGTTATATTTGATACGGTACGATTCACAATCACTCTGTTCTCTATTACACAGCCAGTTCCCGACCCATCTACAGATATTTGCCCCTAATCCCATGTCCTCCATTTTGTTTATCAACCTCTTGTGTGGTACCGTATCAAAAGCTTTAGCAAAATCAAGGAAAATCACATTTATAGCATTTCCATTATCAAGGTTTTTCCTAACCTCCTCATAGAAGCCTAGTAAATTCGTCTGGCATGAACGATTTTTCACAAACCCATGCTGGTTAATACTGAGTAGACTATGAAGGTCTAAATATTCCTGGGTACTATCCCTTAAAAATCCTTCAAATATTTTACCCACTATTGATGTTAAGCTCACTGGTCTGTATTTAGCTGGATCCTCCCTTTTTCCTTTTTTGAATATTGGCACTAACTCTGCTATTCTCCAGTGTTTTGGTACCTTACCTGATGATAGTGAATTATCAAAGATGTAATATAAAGGGGTCACTGGTTCCTCCCTTAATTCCATTAGAACCCTAGGATGAATCCCATCCGGCCTTGGCAATTTGTTTGTTTTGATTTTGCCGAGCCTCAATATTATTTTCTTGGTCATGAAGTCAATATTGTGATCCGGCTTATCCCCTTTGTGGTACATGTGTGTTCCACGGTCTGCTCTCCCCTAGTAAACACTGATGAGAAGAACTCATTAAACCTTTCTGCTTTTCCCTTATCCTCCGTAACCCTTTTACAATTGATATCAGTTAATGGGCCTATGTTCTCTTTAATTATTCGCTTACTATTTATGTACTTGAAAAACTTCTTCATAATCCCTTTTAGCTACTTTGATGACCCCTTTACAAGATTTGTTTGCTTCTTTGTACTTGTTGAATACCTCCTCGTTTAAGTTATTTTTATAGAATTTAAACACTCTTTTTTTTATTGAATTTACCATTATTTACTTTAGGAATGTATTTAATAGTTAATGATTCGAGCACATATTTTAGAGTATCCCACATTTCCTCTGCATTTTTCCCCTCAAATACCGTTTCCCACACAATTCCTTTTAGGGCTTCCCTGAATAAATCGAAGTTAGCTTTTCTGAAGTTTATTATTTTTGCTGATCGTTTATGATATAGTTTACTGAAGTTGATTTCCAGTGAAACCATGTTGTGGTCACTGTTCCCTAGATGTTCAATTACTTTGGGGTTTGAAACTAAATCTATTTTATTTGTTAATACTAAATCCAATAGTGCCTCATTACGAGTTGGAGCTTCTACCGTTTGTGTGATAAACTGATCTTTGAGTAAGCTTAGGAACCCACTGCTTCTTGATGGTTTACATGCTTTGTTTTTTCCTATCAATGTCTGGTAGATTAAAATCCCGCATAATTAATACCCTGATCTGACGATTGTTTGATTTGGTTTAAAAGAAGAGACTCATCCAATTTGTTCATGTTTGGTGGTCTATAGCATACCCCTATTAAAATTTTGTTATTAGGTTTTTTTGTTATTGTCGGTTATCTCTGCCCACACGGCCTCTGTGTTATCTTCCTCTGAACCTGTGCTCATTTCTTTCTCACACGATGTTGTTATTTTTTACATATAGGCACACACCCCCTCCCCTTCTATTTTCCCTGTCGAGTATAGTAGTTCCCAGTCTTATACACTGTAGAGTGTATATCTGTTTAATGCCCTGTTGTGCGACTCAAAACACCATGTTTCTGTAATAGCAATAATGTCATAATTGTCCCTAGTGACCACATTTTCTAGTTCCCCAATTTTTCCTGCTAAGCTTCTTACATTAGCCAGTAAGCATTTTAGTTTATGTTTACTTTTAGTTGCATCCCTAACATTGTATTTAATTTCTCCCCAAGACTTAATTGTATTCCTTACTACCTCGTACCCACCTCCCCTTCAATAGACTCTCTACAGCCCTCCCACGACAGTATGTCCACTGCACGTCCTATTCACATTTTTGAGACCTCTTCCTTTGTCATTCACACCTTCCCATATTCTAAGATCATCTGTACCTAAGAGCTGTAAAGAGTTAACATAACTGTTATTATATAACATTTCTGTTCCCCTCAGCACCGCGGCCCCCTCCCTGCATGCAGTGCAGGCTTGCTGGAACTTCTAGTTCCACAACACAGCACAACCGGCTTCAGCCTGGGCAGGGGGTATCCTGGGGTGGGGGTGGGAACCCTTCATTGTAGGGTCCCTTCATTGTGGGGGTCCCCACAGTGGTGCATGCAGGAGGGTTTCTGATTGCCCAGAAACTCCTCTGACAAGCCAGGTTATTTTATTAGGCTGCCGACCTCCTGCCGCTCCTGCTTCTGAGTACCCAGCTCCTCTGCGTTAAAGAGCTCTCTGTGTATAAGACAGTAGAGCAGGAAATGAGCAGCTGCGAACACTTGTATGAAGCAGCGGCCAGATGTCAGCAATGGCGGGATCGTGTGGCAGGAGGTCTGTAATGGAGGAAGGTGTGAGAGTTGAGTGCTGTGACAGGGAGCCAGTGCCATGGGGACAATGGTCGGCACAGGGTCTTGAGGCCTTATTCTGGTTCACTCTCAGAGGCAAATTCCTTCTCAAATGGACAAAACCATGTGCACTGCAAAGGGAGCAAAAGTAACATGTGCAGAGAGAATTAGATTTGGGTGAGTTATTTTGTTTCTGTGCAGGGAAAATACTGACTGCTTTATTCTTACACTGCAATATAGATTTCATTTTGAAGAAAGACCCCACCAAAATCTAATTCTATCTGCACATGTTATATCTGCCCCACCTTCAGTGCACATGGTTTTGTCCATTTGAGAAGGAATTTTCCTCTGAGAGTGAACCAGAATAAGGCCCTTGGTGCAGTGGCCTGCTGAGCCGGGTGCTGCGGTAGCCAGAGGCAGGATGAATGCCCTTGACAGTCACTGCTCCCTGACCATGTACATTGTGCAGCTGGCGGAGCCGAATGAAGTGGGGGCCTGGGGAATAACATAGTAACAAAGTAATTAAGGCTGAAAAAAGACGTTAACCATCGAGTTCAACCTATCTAACTTGTAACTACTTACTTAAGTAAGTCATATCAATAGGATTCAAAAATCCAAAATGCATCCAGTTTTGATTAAAATTCATTAACAGTGGTTGCTGTAATCACCCCCACCGGCAATGAATTTTACTGCTCTAATGGTGAAGAATCCTCATCTTAATTCAGTACGGAATTTATTTTCCTCGAGCCTCAGTACATGCCCACGTGTCCTAAGTACAGTGAACAAATCATCTCCCAGTTCCATATGATTTCCAATCCTGTATTTGAACATACTAATCATATCACCTCTCAACCTCCGTTTCTCCATTGAAAACATATTCAGCCTGGTTAACCTATCTTTGTATTCTAAGACCTTTTACTAGCTTAGTCGCCCTTCTCTTTAACAATGGAAGAGAAAAAAGGTGAATCAGTTTGACTGGGATGCACTCCTGTTCCACAGTAATAAAATATAATTTTTACCTAAAAAAGGTGTATACTTTATTTGTTGACGTATTTGATTATTTTTAGAAGTTTTATTTATTAAACTTTATTAAGAGCTAGTAGGTCATCATTCTGTAATGGTGCTGGATAATACAGTTTGTCAATGATATGAGACCTTAAGGTAAGTAGTGAAAATATTAAAACAAGATATAGATTTAAAGAGAAAAAGAAATTTTAAAGATTAAAAATCACTCTGTGAATATTGTAGCTTGAGTATACTTGTCTAGTTACTGCTTAAATTCCACAGTGTGATAGTGGATTAATGCAGTGCCTGTGTAGGGTGTTTGATTAACACGGTGATATTCTCACTGTCTGTTGTCTAATCAAAGCAATGTATTGCCCTCTGCGTATATATTCCTCAAATGGGGTTGATTCTGCCCACGATAGTTCTATCTGAACCACTGCATATGGTGCAGATGTATAATCCGTACGGACAGGTTTGTCCTACACTAGTACTAGTGCTCACAATCTGTCAGGCAGAGTCACTGGTAATTGTCAAAGGGTGTGCACTCAATTAGTGCCGTGCACACTGTGCGATCTTCCAATTGGATCTATGCTGATCCTATAAGGTGCTCTGCATACAATTCATGTGGCACATATACGTGGGTCGTACACACTGTGCAATCTTCCGATTGGATCTGTAATGATCCTGTGCTTCTGAGCTTAAATGGCTGATGTGCTTTATGGTGCACTACATACAGTTCATGTGGCACGTATACATAGGTAGGAACAGTACTGATGGTATGTTGTGCACAGTTTAATGAATCACGTGTTCACATACATGCATTTCTTTATTGGGCAAGATCACTGGTAGGCTGCCAGTACGAATGTGTGATCGCTGGATGTCATACACACTATGCAATCCTCAGGTTGGATCTACACTAGCATTGTGTTTTTGTGCTAAAATAGCTACTGCATTTTGTAATGCGCTGTTAACAAGTTAATATATCACATATACATCAATGAAAGCAAATGCCAGTGGTGTACTGCACACAGTGAGTCACTGTTAACTGCCAAGATGGATCTTCAATCACTGATTGCCATACACACTGTGCAATCCTAAGATTGGATCAACACTCGCACTGTGCTTCTATGTTTTGATAACTCATACGCTTTCTGATGCGCTTATTAACGAGTTCTGATATCACATATACAAGAGTGAAAGCCAATACCAGTGACGTATTTGACAGGCTTAAATGGATTATATGTGCACAGCAAAACAGTTCTCTAACGGGCACAGTTACTGGTAGCTGTCGCAATAAATGTGCAAACACTGATTGCCCTACACACTGTGCAATCCTCAGATTGTATCCCCACTAGTGTTGCGCTTCTGTGTTTTAAATAACCAATGCGCTATTAAGGGTTAGTATAACATATATATGTGAATGGAACTTGTGTCAGATCGTATACACTAGATTCTATGCCAGGATCTCCTTTACTATTGACAGTGATCCATTGCCTGTGTAGGGTGTTTGATTAACACGGTGATATTCTCACTGTCTGTTGTCTAATCAAAGCAATGTGTTGCCCTCTGCGTATATATTCCTCAAATGGGGTTGATTCTGCCCACGATAGTTCTATCTGAACCACTGCATATGGTGCAGATGTATAATCCGTGCGGACAGATTTGTCCTACACTTGTACTAGTGCTCACAATCTGTCAGGCAAAGTCACTGGTAATTGTCAAAGGGTGTGCACTCAATTAGTGCCGTGCACACTGTGCGATCTTCCAATTGGATCTATGCTGATCCTATAAGGTGCTCTACATACAATTCATGTGGCACATATACGTGGGTCGTACACACTGTGCAATCTTCCGATTGGATCTGTAATGATCCTGTACTTCTGAGCTTAAATGGCTGATGTGCTTTATGGTGCACTACATACAGTTCATGTGGCACGTATACATAGGTAGGAACAGTATTGATGGTATGTTGTGCACAGTTTAATGAATCACGTGTTCACATACATGCATTACTTTATTGGGCAAGATCACTGGTAGGCTGCCAGTACGAATGTGTGATCGCTGGATGTCATACACACTATGCAATCCTCAAGTTGGATCTACACTAGCATTGTGTTTTTGTGCTAAAATAGCTACTGCATTTTGCAATGCGCTGTTGACAAGTTAATATATCACATATACATCAATGAAAGCAAATGCCAGTGGTGTACTGCACACAGTGAGTCACTGTTAACTGCCAAGATGGGTCTTCAATCACTGATTGCCATACACACTGTGCAATCCTAAGATTGGATCAACACTCGCACTGTGCTTCTATGTTTTGATAACTCATACGCTTTCTGATGCGCTATTAACGAGTTCTGATATCACATATACAAGAGTGAAAGCCAATACCAATGACGTATTTGACAGGCTTAAATGGATTATATGTGCACAGCAAAACAGTTCTCTAACAGGCACAGTTACTGGTAGATGTCGCAATACATGTGCAAACACTGATTGCCCTACACACTGTGCAATCCTAAGATTGTATCCCCACTAGTGTTGCGCTTCTGTGTTTTAAATAACCAATGCGCTATTAAGGGTTAGTATAACATATATATGTGAATGGAACTTGTGTCAGATCGTATACACTAGATTCTATGCCAGGATCTCCTTCACTGTTGACAGTGATCACTGAGTGTACACGTGCTGCTAGCGCTGTCAGAACATGACACTATGCGCTGCTGTACACGAGTAATGATTGTGGCTATACGCCAGTGTGGGCAAGGACGCTCACTCTCCTATTAATGCCTGTTGCCAGGGATGTAATCCCCTTGGCCGGCGTGTGCTGCTGCGCCTCAGCGCTACTCGCACAGGAGCTGCTGAGCTAACTAAACAGAGGTATTTTTACATGAGACAAACAGACATTACATAATTTAACAGGCTAAATTGCTACAATTTCACAGAGGAGGGCTGCCAATGCGCATTTCACTAAGTAGCTTTTTCAAGGCTATCACCTAAGTACCTGGCCCCCCCTGGATTGGTGATATTTATGGGATCAGTCTAAAATGGGCGTATTTTGCTTGGAGCCAATGGTAGTCCGTTTTTTCACTATTCAAATGGACTTTGGCATTCTCATTGATTGCTTGAGCTTCCCAGGGAATAGGGGAGGATTTGTCTGATCCATCATAGAATGTGAGAGAAGTCACATTGCATCATTTTTATACAGATATGGCAACACATTGTACAATGTTATTGCAAATTATTGCATGGTAGAAGTAACACATTACCAATGTGTCACTATTAAATATTAATAGTGACACATTGGTAATGTGTTACTTCTACCATGCAATAATTTGCAATAACATTGTACAATGTGTTGCCATATCTGTATAAAAATGATGCAATGTGACTTCTCTCACATTCTATGATGGATCAGACAAATCCTCCCCTATTCCCTGGGAAGCTCAAGCAATCAATGAGAATGCCAAAGTCCATTTGAATAGTGAAAAAACGGACTACCATTGGCTCCAAGCAAAATACGCCCATTTTAGACTGATCCCATAAATATCACCAATCCAGGGGGGGCCAGGTACTTAGGTGATAGCCTTGAAAAAGCTACTTAGTGAAATGCGCATTGGCAGCCCTCCTCTGTGAAATTGTAGCAATTTAGCCTGTTAAATTATGTAATGTCTGTTTGTCTCATGTAAAAATACCTCTGTTTAGTTAGCTCAGCAGCTCCTGTGCGAGTAGCGCTGAGGCGCAGCAGCACACGCCGGCCAAGGGGATTACATCCCTGGCAACAGGCATTAATAGGAGAGTGAGCGTCCTTGCCCACACTGGCGTATAGCCACAATCATTACTCGTGTACAGCAGCGCATAGTGTCATGTTCTGACAGCGCTAGCAGCACGTGTACACTCAGTGATCACTGTCAACAGTGAAGGAGATCCTGGCATAGAATCTAGTGTATACGATCTGACACAAGTTCCATTCACATATATATGTTATACTAACCCTTAATAGCGCATTGGTTATTTAAAACACAGAAGCGCAACACTAGTGGGGATACAATCTTAGGATTGCACAGTGTGTAGGGCAATCAGTGTTTGCACATGTATTGCGACATCTACCAGTAACTGTGCCTGTTAGAGAACTGTTTTGCTGTGCACATATAATCCATTTAAGCCTGTCAAATACGTCATTGGTATTGGCTTTCACTCTTGTATATGTGATATCAGAACTCGTTAATAGCGCATCAGAAAGCGTATGAGTTATCAAAACATAGAAGCACAGTGCGAGTGTTGATCCAATCTTAGGATTGCACAGTGTGTATGGCAATCAGTGATTGAAGACCCATCTTGGCAGTTAACAGTGACTCACTGTGTGCAGTACACCACTGGCATTTGCTTTCATTGATGTATATGTGATATATTAACTTGTCAACAGCGCATTGCAAAATGCAGTAGCTATTTTAGCACAAAAACACAATGCTAGTGTAGATCCAACTTGAGGATTGCATAGTGTGTATGACATCCAGCGATCACACATTCGTACTGGCAGCCTACCAGTGATCTTGCCCAATAAAGTAATGCATGTATGTGAACACGTGATTCATTAAACTGTGCACAACATACCATCAATACTGTTCCTACCTATGTATACGTGCCACATGAACTGTATGTAGTGCACCATAAAGCACATCAGCCATTTAAGCTCAGAAGTACAGGATCATTACAGATCCAATCGGAAGATTGCACAGTGTGTACGACCCACGTATATGTGCCACATGAATTGTATGTAGAGCACCTTATAGGATCAGCATAGATCCAATTGGAAGATCGCACAGTGTGCACGGCACTAATTGAGTGCACACCCTTTGACAATTACCAGTGACTTTGCCTGACAGATTGTGAGCACTAGTACAAGTGTAGGACAAATCTGTCCGCACGGATTATACATCTGCACCATATGCAGTGGTTCAGATAGAACTATCGTGGGCAGAATCAACCCCATTTGAGGAATATATACGCAGAGGGCAACACATTGCTTTGATTAGACAACAGACAGTGAGAATATCACCGTGTTAATCAAACACCCTACACAGGCAATGGATCACTGTCAATAGTAAAGGAGATCCTGGCATAGAATCTAGTGTATACGATCTGACACAAGTTCCATTCACATATATATGTTATACTAACCCTTAATAGCGCATTGGTTATTTAAAACACAGAAGCGCAACACTAGTGGGGATACAATCTGAGGATTGCACAGTGTGTAGGGCAATCAGTGTTTGCACATTTATTGCGACAGCTACCAGTAACTGTGCCCGTTAGAGAACTGTTTTGCTGTGCACATATAATCCATTTAAGCCTGTCAAATACGTCACTGGTATTGGCTTTCACTCTTGTATATGTGATATCAGAACTCGTTAATAAGCGCATCAGAAAGCGTATGAGTTATCAAAACATAGAAGCACAGTGCGAGTGTTGATCCAATCTTAGGATTGCACAGTGTGTATGGCAATCAGTGATTGAAGATCCATCTTGGCAGTTAACAGTGACTCACTGTGTGCAGTACACCACTGGCATTTGCTTTCATTGATGTATATGTGATATATTAACTTGTTAACAGCGCATTACAAAATGCAGTAGCTATTTTAGCACAAAAACACAATGCTAGTGTAGATCCAACCTGAGGATTGCATAGTGTGTATGACATCCAGCGATCACACATTCGTACTGGCAGCCTACCAGTGATCTTGCCCAATAAAGAAATGCATGTATGTGAACACGTGATTCATTAAACTGTGCACAACATACCATCAGTACTGTTCCTACCTATGTATACGTGCCACATGAACTGTATGTAGTGCACCATAAAGCACATCAGCCATTTAAGCTCAGAAGCACAGGATCATTACAGATCCAATCGGAAGATTGCACAGTGTGTACGACCCACGTATATGTGCCACATGAATTGTATGCAGAGCACCTTATAGGATCAGCATAGATCCAATTGGAAGATCGCACAGTGTGCACGGCACTAATTGAGTGCACACCCTTTGACAATTACCAGTGACTCTGCCTGACAGATTGTGAGCACTAGTACTAGTGTAGGACAAACCTGTCCGTACGGATTATACATCTGCACCATATGCAGTGGTTCAGATAGAACTATCGTGGGCAGAATCAACCCCATTTGAGGAATATATACGCAGAGGGCAATACATTGCTTTGATTAGACAACAGACAGTGAGAATATCACCGTGTTAATCAAACACCCTACACAGGCACTGCATTAATCCACTATCACACTGTGGAATTTAAGCAGTAACTAGACAAGTATACTCAAGCTACAATATTCACAGAGTGATTTTTAATCTTTAAAATTTCTTTTTCTCTTTAAATCTATATCTTGTTTTAATATTTTCACTACTTACCTTAAGGTCTCATATCATTGACAAACTGTATTATCCAGCACCATTACAGAATGATGACCTACTAGCTCTTAATAAAGTTTAATAAATAAAACTTCTAAAAATAATCAAATACGTCAACAAATAAAGTATACACCCTTTTTAGGTAAAAATAATATTTTATTACTGTGGAACAGGAGTGCATCCCAGTCAAACTGATTCACCTTTTTTCTCTTCCATTGTTATTGCTCATTTTTGAATCAGGGGATTAGCACCCTAAATTGCCAGGAAAGATATTTATAAAAATTTCCAGCGAATATAAGCACAACTATTCCACGATACCATACATTGCTTCAAAAGCACCTTATGGTGCGGGTCTCTCCACTTCTTCTCTTCTCGCCCTTCTCTTTACCTGTTCCAATTCTTGTCCTTTTTAAGGTGCGGTGCCCAGAACTGAACATAATATTCCAAGTGTGGTCTCACCAATGCCTTGTAAAGAGGAACTATCACATTGGCATCCCTTGAATCCATACCCCTTTTAATGCATGCCAGTGTCTGGTTTGCGTTCGCTGCTGCACTTGAGCAGTGTGCACTATTAACCTATTTTTCATCTATGAGGACCCCCAAGTCCTTCTCTACAGCAGAATTCCCTATAATAACTCCATTTAGCCTATAAGTAGCTTGTTCATTTTTGTTCCCATAATTAATTACTTTACATTTTTCAATGTTAAACTGCATTTCCACCTTTCTGCCCACCTTTCCAGTTTGTTTAAGTCACTTTGTAGTGTTTCCACATCCTCTCCTGAGTTAATTTCCTTACTCAATTTTGTGTCATCCCCAAATATTGCAATTTTACGCACAAAGGGGTATATTCAATAAAGTTCGAAACTGCCATCTTGCTGAAAAAATGAATACATCGGAAGGGGTTACGATCTATTCAATCATAGCTTTTTTTTCCCGGCATCTCGAAATGTTTCGACATGCCGAAAAGCAGGTGGATTGACGGAAGAGCCACTAATTCACCTGCTTTTGATGGAAACACCACCAAAACTGAAAGGTTTTGGCTGTGTTTCCGTCATTCTCAATCCTGCATAACAAGATGCCGGATTGAGGCAGGGAGGATGGTGCTGGCCGGGGGATGGTGACTGGTAGCCCGGAGCAACGCAACGTATTGCGGTCTGTACTCTTAGAGTAGACCCCAGTGGTGAAACGGCCTTCCTTCAGGCACACCGCCACATCGAGGAAGTTGGCATTGGCCAAGTCACAGGTGAAAGTAAATTTAAAGAGAGGATGGCTGCCCACCGCTCCTCCATCAGCCTCACTTTGAGAGGCAAGGCGGTGGATCATCCGGTGCCCCGACATTTCAAGGCCACGGGACACACTTTAGAGGAGTTGAGGTACTTTATGATTGACCACGTCCCCCCATCTATACGCGGGGGTGACAGGGTCAAAATTTTGATTATTAGAGAATCCCAGTGGATTTTGCATTTAGGGACCGCCAGACCTGGCGGCCTGAACGACAAGATAAACTGGAATTCTCTCACATGATTGTGGCTTTGCTTATATGTATTACAGTATCTTGTATGTATATGTTGTTTTTGATTACATGTTCTTTTATTGTTTCAGTGTGCACAACTATACCATAGAACCTGCTCAGGCTGATCCAGGAACGCCAGGTATCCCGGATGACATGCGCAGCTCATGGAACGCTGCGTGGTCCTGGTGGAACGTAAGCATTGCGGTTACCATGGTACCGCTGCTGCGAGGACCGGAAGTGCGCCGTCTGATGGTTTCCGGCGCCATGGAGGCAGTTTGCAGGGACGCCGTGGTATGGTGAGTACAGGGGTATATGTAGGGGGGTTGTCTGTCTCATTCTGTGCTGTAGGATTTTCTGAGGAAAGGGCTTAGGTCCCGAAAACGTTAAAACTTCAGGCCAGCACTCACCCCAACTGTATATGTGAGTATAGGTCCTGAGTACCCTCCGGAAGAATTAGATATGTATCAGCAAGAACAACAGTGGCACTCAGCGGGTTGATAGAGAAAAATTTAGTGGAAATAAACCAACGTTTTGGGGCTTAACATAAGCCCTTTTTTTTAAAGGTGTACAAGCAATAAAACAGTGCACAAATAAACCTTAAATACCTGTGGATGTGACTGTGAATCAAACCAGACACGGGCTCCATCGGCAGCGTCTGACGCAGCTTCTGGTCAGATCGGAATATGGGGTAGTATCGAGCGTTTGTGAACGCTACGTCGGGCGGCTCAGCCACTTGGTTGTTTATTCGCAATTATGGAAACACAGGCTCATGCTTGTCTGCCTGGTGATCTGAATTGATGCTTGCCGATGCCTCGCTGGGTCAGAGTGCCGGGGACTGTGTCTGGAAAAGTGTAAACATTTTTTTTGTAAATATACATAAAATTGACATACTGTATGTGAGGTTATCGGATCCTTAGTAAAACTGTAATTATGGTATTTTATTATGTGTAATGATTAATGTACTTTTTAGTCCGTCTGTACCCTATTGTTCTCTATATATGTCTCCATTCCCCATGTGTGTGTATTTCTAGAACTATAGTATTAGCCTGTAGATTATATGCTGTTGCCCTTAGATGGTCAGACAGGAAGTATCCCAGGAGGATGATAGCTGAAAGGCAACCTACACAGGGGGTAATCAGGACATAACCCAATTACCTTGTGATTGTTACTTTTATTTGCACTTCGTTGTGCATCTTTGAACTGGAGCAGACATTGTGAAGCCTGACACAGCAGGGGGGCAGCAGAAGATTGACAGCTGAGGGAGGAAGGAGGGGTAAACCTGATGCTTGAACCCACCAATCAGAAACTTGGGCAAGCCCACGGTTGGTGCAAGCACCGTGGTAATTTAGAAGGTCTTAAAATGGCTTGCACAGGCCAGCTCCGGTGGTTGGTCACTGTCCTGGGCTAAGACCTAATACTCTGCCTAAGTATCTTGGACCGCATCATCTGCCCTGGGTGGTCCCTACTACGCTATTGTGTGGAACATCTGCTATCACTGTTGTGTGGATAAGTGATAGTTTTGCTCTGTGGAATTGGTTTGGAACTGTGACCATACAAGGACTGCCTGTTCGGACTGCTAAATGGATATCGTTTCTATGCTACATTTTGCCTCTTGTTCCTGTTTTTATCTGTTTGTGTGTGCTGTGTTAAATAAACCGTTATTTTGGGTTCATCTGCTCGGTGTCTGAATGATTGGGGAACCATCAACAACCTGCGGTTAAGGTTGTTGTAAGCCTGAATTCAATCAGGGGTATCCTCGAGCATTACTAAGGTTGTTACATGGTTTTGATAATATAATTAAAGTTATAATGTATGACTGCTGGAAAACGGTTAATCTTCAGTCACTTAGATAAAGATATTAAAAGACACTCTGTCATTGAGTCCCATGGCTTTACTGGACTTCAGTGTGTGGATCCATTTAAGTTTGCGTCGAAGCAGTTGCTCTGCTCTGTCTCCACCTCGCCTTGATTCTGGGATCTGGTATATGACAATGTGTTTCAGATCTGAGATTTTGTGTCCCATTTCAGCAAAGTGCCTTGTGACAGGCCGTTCTGATACCTTGCCGCCCACCGCTTGCTTAATTGCAGATCGATGTTGCGCCATCATCTCACGCACGGTGCAGGTTGTTTTCCCAACATATATGTAGTTGCATGGGCACTTAATGATTTATACCACGACGGTGGAGAGGCAGTTCACTGTACATCTGATGTTATACTTTTTTGTGCTCCGCGTCTTGAAAGCTGTTGCCCACTAGCATGTGATTGCTGGTGGTGCATTGAAGACATTTAAAATGGGGTATGTGACTGGTATCCTTGAAGTCAGAAATGTCCGTTTGTACTAGAAAGCTTTTAAAGTTCTTTCCCCTGGAATAACAGGGTATTGGTTTCGTGTTTCTTAAACTGTGTAAGGAACGGTCCGTGGACACAATGGGCCAGAGTGCCCTGGTGGCCCTTGGTATAACAGGACTAGCCATGTTGTACTTGGTGATCCAGGGTAAGACTTCACGTGGCGGCTTAAGTTTGGTTGTAAGGAACTGGGACCTAGGTGTTGCTAGGATTTCCGCTTTAAGTGCTAGGAGTTCCTTCAGGTTATAGCCCCTTGTCACAAATCTTTGGACCATTTTATCACATTCTTGCGGAAGGTCAGTTAGGTTACTGGTGATCCTTGCTACCCGAATCATTTGCGCGGAAGGCCTCGTTTCAATGCTTTGGGATGATGACTATTGTAGCGGAGGAGTGTATTCTTGTCTGTTGGTTTGGAATACACAGAGGTTTGTATTATCCCTTCCACTTAAGACACTTGACATCCAGGTAATTCAAGGAGGTATCCAAATATTGAGATGTTACCTTAATTGGGGACTCTCTGCTGTTAATGTGGTCCAGGCAGGCTAGGAGGGTCTCTTCACTGCCTGTCCATAAAATGAACAGGTCGTCGATGAACCTGGTGTAAAGAAGGATATTCTTGCTGGTGGCCTCATTCATAAAAACATGTCGCTCTCCTCTGCGAACATAAAAATGTTGGCCAAGGAAGGCGACACGTTACTGCCCATAAAGCATCCCTTTCGTTGTAAATAGAATTGCTTGTTGAACAGGAAATAATTCCTTTTTAGTGTCAGCTCAAGTAGTTGAAGAAACAGGTCATTATCCAATGTGTGGAGATTTTCCCTTGCGAGGAAGTTCCTCATTACTTGTAAGCCCGACTCATGGGGTATGCTGGTATAAAAGGAAGTTTTTTGGAGGAGACTCTTCAGGAGGCGCATAAAACAATGAGTAAACAGTAACACTCTAAATGTGATTATAACAATAAAATAAAGTGAAAAAGGAAAAAAAGGAAAATTATTGTCTTATTTGGTTGTTAACTGTGTCCTTTCTTTCGATGCTTCGTGTTATGGTGCTTTTTCAAGGGGATATATTCCACAGTAGATGTGTGATAAAGGAGTGAAATAAATATGTGATTAGATCATTATACGCATATTGTGAAAAAAATAAGTTTTTCTGGAACTTCATATAACATTGGGCATACCCCAACTCACTCTGATGATGTTTATTTTCAAACCTATAACGGTTTCTTTTTTCCTCCTGGGGGTGGATGGTTCCTCGCCTTCAGAAGTTCTTAGAGTGGGTCTTCATAAAACGTGTTCTCGTGATATGAAAAGTGAAAAACAACAATGTGTTTTTGCAAGTTAGAGAACTATGGTTTTTCTTCAAAAAATAGTGTATTTTGCTCACCAAACGGTGAAGAGGGACGCCTATAAAAGGTGTTCTTTTAAATGAAATTCACACAAAATGAAGGTATAGCGTACTCCAAAGACTTACAATCAATATATGTGATGACTCTCATAAAGGTTTCTTTTTGTCAGGATGGACTATAATGGGGGGCGTACCATTACTCACAGAAAACACGTGATGGGGACACCTATCACAGTTTCTTTTAGACAGTTCGTGAAGTCTCCTCTCAGGGTTTCTGTCAATATCTTTGGTGTTTCTCCTTATTCAGTCCTCAGGAAATTGCATTCGCATAAATACCGAAGAGTAAAAAGAGAAAACAATCCAATGTATGGTATTTCAGGGGTGTGTGTTCAATATAAACACAATGGTGTAATTCCCATCACCTTTATTAGAGAAAAGGGAGGGGGGCACACCTGTAGTGATTTCTTTAATTCTATGGTTGCCGTGGATAGCGTACCTAACTCATAGCTTATAGCGTTTACTTTATTATCTCCGACAGCAGGGATATTTCTATTAAGGGCTAGAGAAGAAGGGTGTACCCTACTCACTGCTTGTTATAGAGATCCTCCACATATCCTTATATGTGGAGGATCTCTACACAGCAATGTCCTCCTGTACGCTGCAGCCCGCACCCTCACGCCGCTGCCCGCACCCTCCAGCACCCTCCCACGACTCCCGTACATACCCGCCGTCGATCCGGGTGAGAGCAGCTCACCCAGCTCCATCCAGGCTCCCTCAGGTTCCCGATGCCTCATGCCATCTCCTGCTGCCGTGCTCACACAGTGTGAGCGCTGGCCGGGTGAGTATCAATCATCGGACAAATCCGACATCCAGATTTGGCCGCTGAATTGAATAATGGATGCCGGATCCATTCCGGCAAAAGAATGTATATGTTGAATATAGTCCTATGTCACTTTCAATAACATTAATTAATATATTAAACAAGGTGTGTCAAATATTGAACCTTGCGGGACTCCACTTTGGACCTTACCCCAGTTTACCACCACTCACTGTCCCTGATTATTCAACCAGTTTTTAATCCAATTACAAATGTTAACTCCCAACCCTAAATGACCTACTGTAGTTTCATTAATAACCTTTTATGAGGTACCATGTCAAAAGCTCTAGCGAAATCAAGCAATGTTACATCAACAGATTTCCCTAAGTCTAGCCCCCTACTGACTTCCTCATAGAAGCTAATTAAATTAGTCTGACTTGATCTATTTTTGACAAACCCATGCTGAGCCTTACTTATCAATTTCTCCTGTTCTAAGAAATTGTGGATACTATATCTTATTATTCCTTCTAATATTTTCCCCATAATGGATGTAAGGCTGACTGGCCTATAATTTTCAGGGTTACCTTTCTTCCATATTGGTACTACGTTAGCTATGCGCCAGTCCATTGGTACCATCCCTGAGTTCCTCTAGCCCCTGATCAAATCAGGTTTCATCAAAGATACTACAGACTCTCTTCATAAACTTAATCAGGTCAGGGTAGTCCCCAAAGGAACCATCATCTGGGTATTAGACATCAACAGTCTTTATACCAGCATACAGTGGAAAACGGGAGTGAGCAACAATCACAGGTGGCACTATCTGGAACAATACAACAAATACTCCTAATCATGTGCAAGAGGTAGTGCTAATTAAATAGCAAGCAGCTGGTTAAATTCTGGGGACCATCAATCTCCCCCAATTAGGAAAAAACCCAAGATATACAATATACAACAATTGAACAAAACCAGCGCTACTGGAAGAGCGGTCACAGATGGTGCGAGCAGCATGTATTACCAGTTTACCTGATAAAGTGCCTGAGGAACTTGATAAAATGGTTGCCAAGTTTAGAGAGAGGAGGTATGACCCTGAGGTGCTTGAGCAACAAAAAGTTAAAGTCCTGGGTATGTCCAGGAGTCAATTGATGGACCCTGCCCTGAAGTCTATGACAAGCAGGATACCGTTTGTCAGCGACTTTTCAGTCTCTAGTCCCATTGTGGGCCGGGCTGTCAATGCCCTGTGGCCCATTGTGAGCACTGACACCTGTTGGTGTTAGCTCAATCTAAACCACTACTGTCTTATAGACGTGGTAGAAATTTAAGAGACCGTCTGGTACACGCTGACGTCACTGAGGTTCCCCGGCCTATGGCCAACGTGTACGTTAAACCATCTGGGTGCTACAAGTGTAGTAATTGTACTACCTGCTCCTTCATGATCGCATGCAAGTCTTTTTCACATCCTCATTGCGATTGCACATATGATATTAGGCATGTGCTTTCATGCAATTCTTCATATGTGGTGTATGTTGTTACCTGTCCCTGCGGCCTATGGTATGTTGGCCAAACCTTGAGAAAATTTAAAGAGAGGATGGCTGCCCACCGCTCTTCCATCAGCCTCACTTTGAGAGGCAAGGCAGTGGATCAGCCGGTGCCCCGACATTTCAAGGCCGCGGGACACACTTTAGAGGAGTTGAGGTACTTTATGATTGACCACGTCCCCCAATCTATACGCGGGGGTGACAGGGTCAAAAATTTGATTATCAGAGAATCCCAGTGGATTTTGCATTTAGGGACCGCCAGACCTGGCGGCCTGAATGACAAGATAAACTGAAATTCTCTCACATGATTGTGGCTTTGCTTATATGTATTACAGTATCTTGCATGTATATGTTGTTTCAGTGTGCACAACTATACCATAGAACAGTGGTCTCCAACCTTGGTCGGGGTGTGAGCTACTTTTGAAAAATGAAATCTCTGTAAGAGCTACTAAAATTTTTTAACAATAAAAACAGGCTAATAACCACATTTTTCATAGAAATACAAGGTATTTATTTAAAAAATAATACAGACAGTATTACAGACATTAACATGAAGTAATACAGGCAAAATATGCTTGCAAACATGTGTACAGCTACATTTTTGGATTAAAGGTTCATATCCAACCATTTTGTAGTACAGATACATCAAAAACTACCATGTTGAATTATTTTTAGATAAAAAACCCACCAACAAATCCTCTCTGAACTACTGACTTGTGCCAATGTAAGGGTTGGCTATTGCTCAAGGGTGCAAAATATGCTTGCAAACATGTGTGCAGCTACATTTTTGGATTAAAGGTTCATATACAACCATTTTTTAGTACAGATACATCAAAAACTACCATGTTGACTTATTTTTAGATAAAAAACCCACCAACAAATCCTCTCTGAACTACTGACTTGTGCCAATGTAAGGGTTGGCTATTGCTCAAGGGTGCAAAATATGCTTGCAAACATGTGTGCAGCTACATTTTTTGATTAAAGGTTCATATCCAACCATTTTTTAGTACAGATACATCAAAAACTACCATGTTGAATTATTTTTAGATAAAAAAAACCATCAAAAACATCCTCTCTGAACTACTGACTTGTGCCAATGTAAGGTTTGGCTATTGCTCAAGGGTGCAAAATATGCTTGCAAACATGTGTGCAGCTACATTTTTGGATTAAAGGTTCATATCCAACCATTTTTTAGTACAGATACATCAAAAACTACCACGTTGACTTATTTTTAGATAAAAAACCCACCAACAAATCCTCTCTGAACTACTGACTTGTGCCAATGTAAGGGTTGGCTATTGCTCAAGAGTGCAAAATATGCTTTCAAACATGTGTGCAGCTACATTTTTTGATTAAAGGTTCATATCCAACCATTTTTTAGTACAGATACATCAAAAACTACCATGTTGAATTATTTTTAGATAAAAAAACCCATCAACAAATCCTCTCTGAACTACTGACTTGTGCCAATGTAAGGGTTGGCTATTGCTCAAGGGTGCAAAATATGCTTGCAAACATGTGTGCAGCTACATTTTTGGATTAACCCCTTACCGCCGCAGCCTGTTTTTGCCTTCCTGACAGAGCCCTTTTTTTCAAATCTGACATGTATCACTTTATGTGGGGATAACTTTTTTTTGCTTTTACTTATCCCAGTGATTTTGAGATTGTTTTCTCGTGACACATTGTACTTCAAGTTAGTGGTAAATTTTGGTCGATACAGTCTGTTTTTTTGTGTGAAAAATACCAAAATGTCGTAAAAAAATTGAAAATTTAGAAATTTGCAAAATGTTAAATTTTCTGCTTGTGAGACAAATAATCATACCACTCAAAATAGTTAATAACTAACAAAGACCATATGTCTACTTTATTTTGCCATCATTATTTCAACCTCCTTTTAATTTTTTTGGACACTAGGAGGCTTAAAATATGAATAGCAAATTCTTAAATTTTCAAGAAAATTTCAAACACTGATTTTTTTAGGGACCAGTTCAGTTCTGATGTGACTTTGAGGGACTTATATGTGAGACACCCCCATAAATGATGCCATTTCAAAAACTGCACCCCTCACAGTATTCAAAACAGCATTTTGGAAGTTTGTTAACCCTTTAGGTGTTTCACAGGAATTAAAACAAAGTGTAGGTGAAATTTCAAAATTTCATTTTTTTTGCAGATTTTCAATTTTAATAAATTTTTCTAAGGAACACAGTAGATTTTACTAGAGAAATGTGACTAAAAATTGATTCCCCCAATTCTTTTGTGTTCATAAATATCCTATATGTGGCCCTAGTGTGCACGTTGACCAAACCACAGGCTTCATAATAGAAGGAGCACCTACTTGATTTTGGAGCCTCCTTTTTATGAGATTATTTTTTAGGCACCATGTAGGTTTCTAGGCACCATAAAATGCTAAAAGTTAGGAACCCCCCCACAAGTGACCCCATTTTGCAAACTACACCCCTCAGGGAATTAATCTAGGGGTATAGTGTACATTTCAAACCCCCAGGGGTTTCACCAATTTTGGTACAACTGGGCTGTGAAAATGAAAAATTAAATTTTTTTACACAAAAATGCAGTTCTGGCTCAAAATTTTTCATTTTCACAAGGAATGAAGGAGACAAAGCACCACAAAATCTGTGCCGCAATTTCTCCCGAGTACGGCAATGCCTCATATGTGACCAAAAAATACCATTTGGGTGCATGGCAGGACTCAGAAGGGAAGGAGTGATATTTGGATTTTGCAGCACAGATTCTGGTGGAATGAATGGTGGGTGCTATGTCGCATTAGCAAGATCCCTGAAGCACCAATACAGTGGAACCCCCCCACAAGTGACCCCATTTTGCAAACTACACCCCTGAGGGAATTCATCTAGGGGTATAGTGTACATTTCAAACCCCCAGGGGTTTCACCAATTGTGGTACAACTGGGCTGTGAAAATGAAAAATTACATTTTTTTACACAAAAATGCAGTTCTGGCTCAAAATTTTTCATTTTCACAAGGAATGAAGGAGACAAAGCACCCCAAAATCTATGCCGCAATTTCTCCAGAGTACGGCAATGCCTCATATGTGACCAAAAAATACCATTTGGGTGCATGGCAGGACTCAGAAGGGAAGGAGTAATATTTGGATTTTGCAGCACACATTCTGGTGGAATGAATGGTGGGTGCTATGTCGCATTAGCAAGACCCCCGAAGCACCAATACAGTGGAACCCCCCCACAAGTGACCCCATTTTGCAAACTACACCCCTGAGGGAATTCATCTAGGGGTATAGTGTACATTTCAAACCCCCAGGGGTTTCACCAATTGTGGTACAACTGGGCTGTGAAAATGAAAAATTACATTTTTTTACACAAAAATGCAGTTCTGGCTCAAAATTTTTCATTTTCACAAGGAATGAAGGAGACAAAGCACCCCAAAATCTGTGCCGCAATTTTTCCCGAGTACGGTAATGCCTCATATGTGACCAAAAAATACCATTTGGGTGCATGGCAGGACTCAGAAGGGAAGGAGTGATTTTTGGATTTTGCAGCTCAGATTCTGGTGGAATGTTGGTGGGTGCTATGTCGCATTAGCAAGACCCCCCAAGCACCAATACAGTGGAACCCCCCACAAGTGACCCCATTTTGCAAACTACACCCCTCAGGGAATTCATCTAGGGGTATAGTGTACATTTCAAACCCCCAGGGGTTTCACCAATTTTGATACAACTGGGCTGTGCAAATGAAAAATTACATTTTTTACACAAAAATGCAGTTCTGGCTCAAAATTTTTCATTTTCACAAGGAATGAAGGAGACAAAGCACCCCAAAATCTGTGCCCCAATTTCTCCCGAGTATGGCAATGCCTCATATGTGACCAAAAAATACCATTTGGGTGCATGGCAGGACTCAGAAGGGAAGGAGTGATATTTGGATTTTGCAGCACAGATTCTGGTGGAATGAATGGTGGGTGCTATGTCGCATTAGCAAGACCCCCGAAGCACCAATACAGTGGAACCCCCCCACAAGTGACCCCATTTTGCAAACTACACCCCTAAGGGAATTCATCTAGCGGTATAGTGTACATTTCAAACCCCCAGGGGTTTCACCAATTGTGGTACAACTGGGCTGTGAAAATGAAAAGTTACATTTTTTACACAAAAATGCAGTTCTGGCTCAAAATTTTTCATTTTCACAAGGAATGAAGGAGACAAAGCACCCCAAAATCTGTGCCCCAATTTCTCCCGAGTACGGCAATGCCTCATATGTGACCAAAAAATACTATTTGGGTGCATGGCAGGACACAGAAGGGAAGGAGTGATATTTGGATTTTGCAGCACAGATTCTGGTGGAATGAATGGTGGGTGCTATGTCGCATTAGCAAGACCCCCGAAGCACCAATACAGTGGAACCCCCCACAAGTGACCCCATTTTGCAAACTACACCCCTCAGGGAATTCATCTAGGGGTATAGTGTACATTTCAAACCCCCAGGGGTTTCACCAATTGTGGTACAACTGGGCTGTGAAAATGAAAAATTACATTTTTTTTTACACAAAAAATGCAGTTCTGGCTCAAAATTTTTCATTTTCACAAGGAATGAAGGAGACAAAGCACCCCAAAATCTGTGCCCCAATTTCTCCCAAGTACGGCAATGCCTCATATGTGACCAAAAAATGGCAGGACTCAGAAGGGAAGGAGTGATATTTGGATTTTGCAGCACACATTCTGGTGGAATGAATGGTGGGTGCTATGTTGCATTAGCAAGACCCCCGAAGCACCAATACAGTGGAACCCCCCCACAAGTGACCCCATTTTGCAAACTACACCCCTCAGGGAATTCATCTAGGAGTATAGTGTACATTTCAAACCCCCAGGGGTTTCACCAATTGTGGTACAACTGGGCTGTGAAAATGAAAAGTTACATTTTTTACACAAAAATGCAGTTCTGGCTCAAAATTTTTCATTTTCACAAGGAATGAAGGAGACAAAGCACCCCAAAATCTGTGCCCCAATTTCTCCCGAGTACGGCAATGCCTCATATGTGACCAAAAAATACTATTTGGGTGCATGGCAGGACACAGAAGGGAAGGAGTGATATTTGGATTTTGCAGCACAGATTCTGGTGGAATGAATGGTGGGTGCTATGTCGCATTAGCAAGACCCCCGAAGCACCAATACAGTGGAACCCAACACAAGTGACCCCATTTTGCAAACTACACCCCTCAGGGAATTCATCTAGGGGTATAGTGTACATTTCAAACCCCCAGGGGTTTCACCAATTGTGGTACAACTGGGCTGTGAAAATGAAAAATTACATTTTTTTTTTACACAAAAAATGCAGTTCTGGCTCAAAATTTTTCATTTTCACAAGGAATGAAGGAGACAAAGCACCCCAAAATCTGTGCCCCAATTTCTCCCAAGTACGGCAATGCCTCATATGTGACCAAAAAATGGCAGGACTCAGAAGGGAAGGAGTGATATTTGGATTTTGCAGCACACATTCTGGTGGAATGAATGGTGGGTGCTATGTTGCATTAGCAAGACCCCCGAAGCACCAATACAGTGGAACCCCCCCACAAGTGACCCCATTTTGCAAACTACACCCCTCAGGGAATTCATCTAGGAGTATAGTGTACATTTCAAACCCCCAGGGGTTTCACCAATTGTGGTACAACTGGGCTGTGAAAATGAAAAATTACATTTTTTTTACACAAAAATGCAGTTCTGGCTCAAAATTTTTCATTTTCACAAGGAATGAAGGAGACAAAGCACCCCAAAATCTGTGCCCCAATTTCTCCCAAGTACGGCAATGCCTCATATGTGACCAAAAAATGGCAGGACTCAGAAGGGAAGGAGTGATATTTGGATTTTGCAGCACACATTCTGGTGGAATGAATGGTGGGTGCTATGTTGCATTAGCAAGACCCCCGAAGCACCAATACAGTGGAACCCCCCCACAAGTGACCCCATTTTGCAAACTACACCCCTCAGGGAATTCATCTAGGAGTATAGTGTACATTTCAAACCCCCAGGGGTTTCACCAATTGTGGTACAACTGGGCTGTGAAAATGAAAAGTTACATTTTTTACACAAAAATGCAGTTCTGGCTCAAAATTTTTCATTTTCACAAGGAATGAAGGAGACAAAGCACCCCAAAATCTGTGCCCCAATTTCTCCCGAGTACGGCAATGCCTCATATGTGACCAAAAAATACTATTTGGGTGCATGGCAGGACACAGAAGGGAAGGAGTGATATTTGGATTTTGCAGCACAGATTCTGGTGGAATGAATGGTGGGTGCTATGTCGCATTAGCAAGACCCCCGAAGCACCAATACAGTGGAACCCCCCACAAGTGACCCCATTTTGCAAACTACACCCCTCAGGGAATTTATCTAGGGGTATAGTGTACATTTCAAACCCCCAGGGGTTTCACCAATTGTGGTACAACTGGGCTGTGAAAATGAAAAATTACATTTTTTTTTACACAAAAAATGCAGTTCTGGCTCAAAATTTTTCATTTTCACAAGGAATGAAGGAGACAAAGCACCCCAAAATCTGTGCCCCAATTTCTCCCAAGTACGGCAATGCCTCATATGTGACCAAAAAATGGCAGGACTCAGAAGGGAAGGAGTGATATTTGGATTTTGCAGCACACATTCTGGTGGAATGAATGGTGGGTGCTATGTTGCATTAGCAAGACCCCCGAAGCACCAATACAGTGGAACCCCCCCACAAGTGACCCCATTTTGCAAACTACACCCCTCAGGGAATTCATCTAGGAGTATAGTGTACATTTCAAACCCCCAGGGGTTTCACCAATTGTGGTACAACTGGGCTGTGAAAATGAAAAATTACATTTTTTTTTACACAAAAATGCAGTTCTGGCTCAAAATTTTTCATTTTCACAAGGAATGAAGGAGACAAAGCACCCCAAAATCTGTGCCCCAATTTCTCCCGAGTACGGCAATGCCTCATATGTGACCAAAAAATGGCAGGACTCAGAAGGGAAGGAGTGATATTTGGATTTTGCAGCACACATTCTGGTGGAATGAATGGTGGGTGCTATGTTGCATTAGCAAGACCCCCGAAGCACCAATACAGTGGAACCCCCCACAAGTGACCCCATTTTGCAAACTACACCCCTCATGGAATTCATCTAGGGGTATAGTGTACATTTCAAACCCCCAGGGGTTTCACCAATTGTGGTACAATTGGGCTGTGAAAATGAAAAATTACATTTTTTTACACAAAAATGCAGTTCTGGCTCAAAATTTTTCATTTTCACAAGGAATGAAGGAGACAAAGCACCCCAAAATCTGTGCCCCAATTTCTCCCGAGTACGGCAATGCCTCATATGTGACCAAAAAATACCATTTGGGTGCATGGCAGGACTCAGAAGGGAAGGAGTGATATTTGGATTTTGCAGCACAGATTCTGGTGGAATGAATGGTGGGTGCTATGTCGCATTAGCAAGACCCCCGAAGCACGGTGAAATGATGAACCTAATAATCCATAGATGTGTGGTATATTTTAAAGCACTCCTTCATACATAGGCCGGGTTTGTCGGGGCAAGTTTCACAGTGGAAAATAGTTTGCTTTCGTATTCCCTTTTTATAGCAAACTTTGCACCTTTTTTGTGTCCTGCCCTTTTTTCCAGTGGAGGGGATTTCGTTAGGAAAATGCTGCCCTGATACAATACGGGGGCCAGTACTATAAGTACTGGGGCCAGTACTAGAAGTACTGGGGCCCTCTGCCTGCTGGTTCCCAAATATTAGGCCCTTTATGACTTCCTCTTGAAAGTGCATAAATGTCCCCGTCTGGCTGGTAGAACGGAATAGTACGTAAGCGTTATACAGTGCCATCTGGATGATATACACGGCCAGCTTCTTATACCATATTTTTGTTTTCCACAGGGCACTGTAGGGCTTCAGTACCTGATCTGAAAGATCCACTCCGCCCATGTACTTATTGTAATCTAGGATACAAATAGGTTTTGAGGTGTGGGTACTGGTACCTCGTACAGGGACGGAGGTGGTACTGTCTCCGTGAATTGTTGTCAGTATAAGGACATCCCTCTTGTCCTTATATTTGACCAACAACATATTTTCGGTGCATATTCCCCTGCTTTCACCCTTTCTCAGTAATTGGGCAACGTGCGTTTTTGGGAGGCCTCTTTGGTTCTTGCGCACAGTACCGCAAGCTGCTGTACCTCTTGAACCAAGGGCCTTAAACAGGGGGATGCTGGTGTAAAAGTTATCCACATAGAGGTGATAACCCTTATCCAGGAAGGGGTGCACTAAATCCCAGACAATCTTTCCACTAACACCTACGAGGGAGGGGGGGCATTCTGGCGGTTCAATTCTTGTGTCCTTCCCTTCATATACCCTAAACCCGTGGGTGTACCCTGAGGTACTTTCGCACAGCTTATACATTTTTATGCCATACCTTGCCTCTTATTGGGAAGGTACTGGCGGAATTTAACCCTTCCTTTAAAATGTATAAGTGACTCGTCCACACAAATGAATTTTTGGGGGATGTACATCTCAGCAAATTTGGCGCTGAAATGATCAATGACCGGCCTGACTTTGAATAGCCGGTCAAAGGTGGGATCATCTCTGGGTGGGCACTGTGCATTTTCGTTGTAATGCAAAAATTTAAGGATCGTCTCAAAACGAGTCCGGGTCATGGCCATACGATGAAGTGGGGTGCTGTACAGAACATCTGTACTCCAATATTGCCTAATTTCTGGCTTTTTAACTATGCCCATATGTAACACCAGACCCCAAAACGTCATCATCTCTACTGCATCTACAGGGGTCCACCTAGCAAATGATGACGTGGGGTTTTGGGCAATAAACTGCTGGGCATATAAATTACTTTGGGCCACCATTAAATTTATAAAATCATCAGAGAAAAAGACTTTGAAAAAGTCAATTTCTTTGAGGCCTGTACTATCAAATTGGATTCCTGGGTTGGCCAAAAACTCAGGAACCTGGGGCTCAAAATTGTCTGGTGGTGGGGTCCATACGAGATCAATCATTGGGGGGGGGTCTCAGCTGCTCTACGGGGGCGTCTTTGAGGGGGTCCCTCATCACTAGAGGAGGAAGAGGAGCTTAAGACAAATGCCAATTCATCGCTTACTTCACTGGCTGTGTCAGTGTCAGAGGCAAGAAGGGCATATGCCTCCTCCGCTGAAAACAGTCTTTGCGATGATTGGGACATTTTTATTATTTTTAAGTGTAGTGTTTCAACACGTGTATAGTGTAGGGGGGGGGGACAAACTTTATTTCAACACGGGGGGTATGTAGTGTGTATGTAGTGCTTTAACACGTGTAAGTTTAAAAGAAAAAAAAAAAAGCTCCTGCGCCAAATATTTAGCACAGATGTTGGTCAGTAACGTCCGTCACTGATCAGCGCTCAGCGGGCACAGGACACCCACAAAAGCACCGTGGGTGTAAAAACAATTTAAAAAAAAAAAAACCCACAGCACTCTCCAAAAAAAATAAATAAAAAAAAAACTGCTGAAAAAAAATTATATCAACCCTGTGCCAAAAATGCTGTTCAGTGAAGTATGTCACTGATCAGCGCTCAGCGGCCACAGGACACCCACAAAAGCACCGTGGGTGTAAAAACAATTTAAAAAAAATACCCCACAGCACTCTCCAAAAAAATAAAATAAAAAAAAACTGCTGAAAAAAAATTATATCAACCCTGTGCCAAAAATGCTGATCAGTGATGTACGTCACTGATCAGCGCTCAGCGGCCACAGGACACCCACAAAAGCACCGTGGGTGTAAAAACAATTTAAAAAAAAAAACCCACAGCACTCTCCAAAAAAAAAAAACTGCTGATCAGTGATGCAACACTGATTAGCAGTGAGGGGCAGCAGGCACACAACTGTGTGTGCAACCTGACAGGGTATATATATATATATATATATATATATATAAAAAAAAAAAACCTGCACCCCAAAAAAGGTGCTGATCACTTAGTTTATAGTGATCAGCACAAAAGGGGGGCAGCAGGGGGCAGCAGATACAAAATTATAGCACACAATTATAGCACACAATGACACAATGACGCTGCTGCAGCAGCAGCAGCACAAGGAAGTCACACCAGGAGCTGGCAGCACGGATGCCACCAACGCTGATCAGGTCAGTATAGGGCACAGATGGGCACGGAGACCGCTCTGCACGCTGTTCCTGACCGGAATGGCGGCTGCAGGGCTGTCTCCGTTATTTCATCTGAGGTGAAATGGCTGTGATTGGTCCGTCGGTCCGACGGACCAATCACAGCCTTTGGGGGCAGGTGGGGTGAGGTGGGGTGACCACCAGTGTCACCCTTACACCCGGTGGTGATTGGTGCTGTACTTTACAGCACCAATCACCACCAATCCCTGTGTTACCGGCGAACGTTATTCGCTGGTACACAGAAAACGCTGTAATTGGCTGTTCACATTGAACAGCCAATCACAGCGATCGCCGATGGGCGGGGGCATCGCTGCCCCCCCTGGGCAATGAGGGAAGATGTCTGCTGTCAGGGACAGCAGACATCGTCCCTCTGTCACCGCGTCTATAGACGCGGTGACAGTTAATTGGCATGACGTACATTTATGCCATGTGTCGGGAAGTACATCCCGACCATGACGTAAATGTACGTCAAATGTCGGGAAGGGGTTAAGATGTGTCCCGGATGAAAGGGATGACTTGGTCACCCTATCTAACCCCTAAGTGTGTATGTTGTTACCCACTTTGTTTTTTTACTGAATACTATAGTAATACACAATTGATTCTGCAGTGCTACATTACAAATAATAGGGCTACAAATTAGTAGTGATGCATTATGTATACCTACCACTTTCAGCCACCTGCACCTCACAGGCCTCCTCCTCTGTCAGCATATCCTCTCCCACTTCCTCCTCTGCAAACTCCACCTCTGCAGCCTCCTCCTCGACAACCACCTCTGCAGCCTCCTCCTCCACAACCACCTCTGCAGTTTCCTCCTCTATCACCACCTCTGCAGCCTCCTCCTCCACAATATCTTTCTCTGCCACCTCCTCCCGGCCCTGCTCCTCCTCGGCCTCCTCCCGGGCCTGTCTTGCGCATTCACGTGCTGTTAAAAATTAAAAAATGCAGAGTGTTAATTAAGGCACATGATTTTTTCATTCATCAATCCCCAAAAACAATGACATATTATACCTACATTACAGCATGTCAAACAGGAAGTCACACATATATAGTGAATGATTTTTCTAATCATTAACAGCCATTTACCCACATTAACATAAATAATCTATTAAAAACATTCACTGGTAAATATGTAATATTTGCATTAAAACTCACATCTTGCGATCTGTAGCCTGAGGCGTTGCAGTAGCTCAGGCTGCCGGCGCCGCAGATCTGACCACCTTCGCTCCAATTGGGCCACGGACCTCCACACCTGTGTGCGTGCGAAGATCTGTCTGCGGGCTGCACGATAGGCCTGGCGCTTTTGTGCATTTGTAATAAAGGGCCCCGCACGCCCTAGCCTGGTCTCCATTACAGAGACCAGGGCCCTTAGCTCAGCAGTACAGAATGGCGCTGCACGATGGGAGGTCGCCATTTTCCCAATGGGGCACCACAAGCAATCATGGACTGTAATTGGTTGGTAAGATTGTTATTTGGTATTAACTTTGTTGTTCATTTTGACAGTAACAGCGTGTATGCGCCACAACAGACGGCTAACCCATTGCATCGCAAACCCACACTTGCTGTACCTTTGCATAGTTGAGCAGACCATGCCATTACTTACTATCTCCTAAACAGACAGTGTAAAATAAGTTGGGAACCCATTATATATAATCTATTACATTCACCAAACATGGGTATAAGCAACAGGTGAAATAGTCTGCATCACTAGCCAGTTACACCTAACTCTACAAGGTACTAAACAGCTTTATTATAGTGAAAGCTATACAGCAAAAACATAGCAAATAGTGCCAGACCTTTTCCTAATATTAGGCCATGGTGCCATGTGTACACTTACCTTCTATTGGGCCACACTAGAGATGTGGAATGAAAAGTAGCTAGCATCAAGGCTGAATTTGGAGATCTTTCACATGTGATTTGGATGCTAGCACTGATTACTATTGCCTAAGTGGTGGACTGGATTTACATATGGAATGGGTAGTGTCATTTGTACTACATACCAAACAAGTGCACAGTACAGATGTACATTCACATATACATTTCATGTCTGACCTCAGTTTTATTTGGTCATTGGAGTAAAAATCTGCAATTACCTACTAAATCTAACTTACTAAGTTTGCCAGGTTTGAATTTTTTTTTCCGCAGCTAGGGCGTGGCCTATGCGCCGCACGGTCGACGCTGCCGTACGGAACGCGGCCGTACGGAACGCCGGGTGTCGCTAATGTACGCCAATTACAGAAATAGGATATAAAGGTGTGTTAGACAAATGCAATGTTGTTGCAAACATGGCTGGCTCAGATTCAGAGGTAGACCAGGTGTTGCAGGAGCTGTTTGGCAACATGGACTCCAGCACCACCTATGTCCCCATCAACCCAGACCAGCCATTGGGAGAAGAGCAGCCAGATGGGCCATCTACATCAGGCCAATCGGCAGCTGGCCCATCTTCAGCCTCAGCAGAATCATTGGGAACTCAGCAGGTGGCTTCCCAACAGATTAGCCTGCCCAGCACTTTGAGTACAGCGACAGGTGGCCGTGGCCGTGGCGGTGCCAGTGGCCGTGGCGGTGCCAGTGGCCGTGGCCGAAATAGGGCAACAGAGGAACCAACCACCAGAAACATGGCATTCGAAGCGCAGGAGCTTGCCATCCTGGTGCCCCGCTCACGGGATTGGATCGAAAAGAGATGGAAGATCTGGGAGGACATAACGGCGGAGATTAATGCGGTGGCTCCACAAGTTCGTGAGACGGAGCACGTTAAAAAGAGGCAAGTTCATGTGTGTTACATTTGAGCAGTACAAGACCAGTAATGTTTACATTAGAGGTTAGATGGAGTTGGTCAATGGCCGGTCACGTTGCTTGGAGGCACAGACATGTTTGCCATGTCATTTAATTGATAGTTATTATTATTATTATTATTAACAGTTTCTTATATAGCGCACACAGATTACGCAGCGCTTTACAGAGTATACAGTTGTACAGTAGTTGAACATTCACATCAGTCCCTGCCCCAGTGGAGCTTACAATCTACGACACATATACACGCACACACAGACATTCTAGGGTTAATTTATTAGGAGCCAATTAACCTACCAGTATATTTTTGGGTTGTGGGAGGAAACCGGAGTACCCGGAGGAAACCCACGCAAGTACGGGGAGAATATACAAACTCCGCACAGTTAGGGCCATGGTGGGGATCGAACCCATGACCTCAGTGCTGTGAGGCAGTAATGCTAACCATTACACCATCCGTGCTGCCGATAGTTATTGTAGGGTGAGTGGGTTGGTTTTCAAATTTAATATAATGTAAGTTTGGTGTCATGAGGCACATGTTGTAATCTGTTGCAGATTGCAATGGGTGCTACAGCAAACATGAGGAGTGACATGTACTAATATGTAAACTTTGATTGCAGGTGGCACGACTTCAAAACGAACCTCAAGAAGAAATTGACCCAGCGGTGGGAACACAGCCACACCTCTGGGGCTGGCCCCATGCCATCAAAGCTAAAGCTCACCCCCCTGGAAGAGATGGCAGAGTGCTGCATTGCAGTCGAGGAGGTCCGGGGGGTGAGCACCATGGACAGCGAGGCCCCAGCGGAAGTCATGGCTTCTTTGCTTGAAGGTAATTATTTCCCATGCCATAAGTAGCTGGTTCTAATTTTGCATGGAATGTTTTGTAATTGTAATGTTCTCTTTCACCAGCATCCCCACCGCTTGGTCAAGAATCTCTTGAGGAGGTTGAGGAGTCTGTGCCACCTGCCACCAGTACCAGGCCCGTGCAGCAGCAGCAGCCACTGACCGATTCTGAATTGACCAGGTGGGTGCAGGTGCTTTCCCATATTCAGCTGCAGGGAGAGTCGGCATCAGAGCGGGTGCGTAGGACCGAGGAGGTCTTGCAGGGTTTGGTCACCAGCCAGCAGAGTATCGCTGGGAGCCTGCAGGCTATGGCTGCCACCCAGCAATCAATTGCTGCTAGCCTGCAGGTGCTGGCTGATCAAGCCCTGCGGCAAAATGACCTCCTTCTCCACCATAATGAGTTTATGGTGGAGCTAGTTGCCAGCAATAGGGTCCTAATGTCATCCGTTTCTGGTGCATTCCCACCATCAGCACTCCTTGCTGCCAGAGGGGGAAGACCATCCACCCCCTCACCAACATCTGCTCCACCTGGGCCACCATCTGACCGTGGCCGAAGAGTTGCTGCACGTGGCAAGGAGCCTGCCAGGGGCAAACGTGCCCGCAGATAAACTTGTGTCCGCATTAATCTCCACCCTTATGTCTTCCCAAATCTTTCATTGAGCTGTGTGTGTCAGCTTCCTGTGTCCAATTCCGTGCAGAGGGTACCCACATTTGCCCTCGTTTCGAATGTCATGTTTGGTTCCCCTGTTGCCCTGTTTCGGCTACCATTACTGTCTGCTGTACTTGAAGTGTTGGTGCTATACTTTTGTTGTGAAGCCACCTGATGTGTTCCTAATGATTCTGCTGTGGCTATGTATGTCTACAATACATGTATTTATTATTTATTATTTACTTTTATTCCTGCAATGGTACCTTTTAATTTGTGATGGTTTCTAATTTATTTTATAAGTTCATTTAATAAATGATTTTTTGTTTCCCCCAAATGTGTGGTTTAATTGATACATGTAGAAGTGACATGTGTATTTGTATTATTAATATTAAGTTGTGTTCATTAGTTGCAGTGTAAATGTCACACGTAGCCGCGACGGAGCACGACGGGTACAGTACTCACCCGTCCGCGCCCGCCGCCGGCTAGCGTGTGCAGGTCCCGGTCTGCGGTGTGCGGGTAGCGGCAGCTCTGGGTAGGGATGGCAGCAAGGGAGCGTCGGGTAGCGGCGTCCTTGCAGATAGTGGAGCCGGGAGGCCGGCGTCGCCATCTTGGTTGAGGGCAGGAGACAGATTGGCCCAGAGTGGAGGTTCCCTCCTCATCCTGTGCTGACAGCCAATGGCAGCCACCCCCTGGGGATATAGGGGATCTGCCTAGGCTGATTCAGTGTCAGTGCAATGAGTCTTTGGAGTCATTCACAACTCCTAGCCGATTCCCGGATCCTGGCTCTTTCTCTCCTGACTCTGGTGCCTTGCTCCCTGCATCTTGCTACAAGGAAGTTTTCTCCTGACACCAATGCTGCAAGTCCTACCTAGTGCTTGTTCCTGCTTGTGTCCCAGAATTACCCTGCACAGCCTTCCGCTGTCCTCCTTCATACAACTCATTCATTCCATCATCTTTCAGTCATCCGGATCCATTTCTTCTGTCATCAAATCAACCTCTTTCCGGATCCTCATCTATGTACTCTGGCTCACCAAGTATACGTTTCCAGATTTCCCTGCCCGTTATTAGTATTGTGCTGGACTCTATTTAATTTATTCCAACTGTCACTTAAAGAAGTATTTGAGTGAAGTTTATCATTTATGAAATCCGTTATTAAACCTGCACGTTTCATCCCTACTCCTCCTGGTCCGTCTCCGGTTCCTGTGCACCACACGACTCCATCCAGCCCTTTAGCCGTGACAGTTTGCACTGACCCGATGGAATCGGGTGAAGCACAGGCCTCCATGACGGATGTTCTTCAAGGCATCATGGCTCGATTGGAACAAGTAGAGACTACCCAGCGTCAAGTGGCTCAATTTCTCCAGACCTTGTCATCACCTCAGGCGGCTCCCTCAGTTTCAGCAGCACCAACCTCCGGAGCTTCGGCCTCTGCTGCTCCCCCTGGGCCAGCTGCTCCTCACCATCTACACCTGTCAACCCCCAGTAAATATGACGGGTCCCCGAGGGGGTGTCGAGGATTCCTGAATCAATGTGACGTCCATTTTACCCTCCAGCCTTCCAATTTCCCCTCTCCCAAGACTCGGGTGGCTTACATCGTGTCCCTACTGGCGGGTCCAGCCCTGGAGTGGGTGTCCCCCCTTTGGGAGCGTACTGATCCCATCCTCAATAACTATGAAGAATTTGTGGCCTCCTTCCGTCGCATCTTAAGGATTCGTCAGGGCAGTCGCCCAGTGGGACAATATGTCGTACAATTTCAAACCCTGGCTTCCGAACTCCGATGGAACGAAGAGGCTCTCGTTTCTGCCTTCTGGAACGGCCTAGCCGGGCGCATCAAGGACGAGTTAGCAACTTGCGATTCTCCTTCCACCCTGGCTGAACTCATTTCATTATGTAACAAAGTCGATCTGCGACTCCAGGAACGCCAACTTGAGAGGAATCGCTCTGATCGCCTTCGCCCTCGATTTCCTTCCAATGTCGCACCAGCCTCCAAACCAACCCCGCCTCCTGCGGTGTCAACAGATGAGCCCATGCAAATCAACCGCTCCCGTCTCTCTCTCGAAGAGAAGTCCCGAAGACGGCGAGAGAATCTATGCATGTACTGTGGCTCCTCAGCTCACTTATTGGCTTCCTGCCCGCTGCGGCCGGGAAACGACCGCTCCTAATCTCCCCGAGGGAGGTCCGATTAGGAGTCTTGCTTCCATCTCCCTCTTCTTCTGATTCCACCATTCCGGTTACCCTTGTGTGTCCCCAAGGGAGAAAAAGAGTTCAGGCCCTATTGGACTCTGGAGCAGCGGGAAACTTCCTTTCTTCTTCTTTTGTCACCCAACATGCCCTGCCTGTGCAACCCCTGGATCACTCGCTGGTCCTCACTGCAGTGGATGGGAGTCGAATTCGTAGTGGACAAATCACCCATCAGACCACCCCGGTGACACTGCTCATAGGAGCTCTACATCAAGAGACCCTCGAATTCTTCATTTTTCCACAGTCCTCACACCAAATGGTCCTGGGTCTTCCCTGGCTCTCAAAACATAACCCACACATCGATTGGACCAATATGGAGGTCAAGGCCTGGGGAACAGATTGCCAGTCTACTTGCATTCCTCAGATCCTTCCGGTCTATCAGACCCATCCACAACGTGAGGGTAACTGTCCTTCATCCTCTTCAGCTCCACTCTTGTCTATACCCGCACCATATCGTTCATTTACAGATGTCTTCAGTAAAAGAGGTGCCGACACCCTGCCTCCTCACCGTCCTTGGGACTGCCCGATAGAACTGGTGGCCGGTAAATTCCCTCCTCGTGGCCGCATCTATCCCCTGTCGCTACCCGAGACTGAGGCCATGTCCTCGTACATTCAAGAGAACTTAAACAAAGGTTTCATTCGACCATCTACTTCTCCGGCCGGGGCCGGGTTTTTCTTCGTGAAAAAGAAGGATGGCGGTCTTCGGCCATGTATCGACTATAGGGGCCTGAACGACATCACCATTAAAAACCGCTATCCCTTACCCCTTATCGCAGAACTATTCGACAAGATCAGAGGGGCAGCAATCTTTACTAAATTGGACCTGCGAGGGGCCTACAATTTGATCCGGGTCCGTCCAGGTGACGAGTGGAAGACGGCTTTTAACACGCGCGACGGCCACTATGAATACCTGGTGATGCCCTTCGGCCTTTGTAACGCCCCCGCCGTCTTCCAACAGTTTGTAAATGATATCTTTCGGGACTTGCTGTACCATTTCATCGTAGTCTATCTAGACGATATACTCATCTTCTCTCCAAATCTTCAACTTCACAGACAGACAGTGTCCGAAGTCCTACGACGTCTTCGCCAAAATCAACTGTTCTGCAAGTTGGAGAAGTGCGTTTTTGAGGTCACGTCCATTCCATTCTTGGGTCACATTCTCTCCGCCACTGGGATAGAAATGGACCCAGAGAAGGTGAGAGCCATCCAAGACTGGGCAGCCCCCACAACACTCAAAGGAATTCAGAGATTCCTAGGGTTCTCAAACTATTACCGGCGATTTATCCGGAACTTCTCTACTATCGCTGCTCCCCTCACTGCTCTTACTTGCAAAGGAGCTGATCCAAGCCGATGGTCGCCAGAAGCATCCTCTGCCTTCCAGCAGTTAAAAAGAGCATTCGTGACGGCACCAATCCTCCTCCAACCAGACCTCGACAGGCCCTTCATTCTCGAGGTGGACGCATCCTCGGAAGGGATCGGGGCCATCTTGTCACAAAAAGGTAAAGATCAAGAATTCCACCCTTGTGCCTTCCTCTCCAAAAAATTCCTTCCGGCAGAGAAGAATTACCCCATCGGGGAACAGGAGTTGCTTGCAGTCAAAACTGCGTAAGAGGAGTGGCGATACCTTCTGGAGGGGGCACGGCATAAGATCACCGTGTATTCAGACCACAAAAATCTGTCCTTTCTTAAACAGGCTCAGTGCCTTACTGCCCGCCAAGCCCGTTGGGCCATGTTTTTTGAACGCTTTGATTTCCAAATTAAATTCCGACCTGGAACCACGAATACTAAGGCAGACGCTCTATCCCGCTCCTTTGAGACGACCTCTGACCTAGAGACACCTCCTAGTCCAATCCTCGATCCGCTGGTCTTCGCCCAAGTGACCGTACAGCCATCTCCTCCTCCAGGTAAAACGTTCGTTCCCCCCGAACTCCGCAAGAAAATATTGTCATGGGCACATTCTTCCCGCTTCGCAGGGCACGCAGGAGCACAAAAGACCCTGATGTTCCTGTCACGTTCTTATTGGTGGCCAACCATCCGCCACGACATAACCAACTTCGTCGCCTCTTGTGTAAGATGTGCTCAGCATAAGGTGCCCAGAACAACTCCCGCTGGTCCTCTCCGCCCTCTAACCATTCCCACAGAACCATGGACCCATCTGTCAATGGACTTCATTTGCGCACTACCTCCCTCCAAAGGTCATACCGCAATCTGGGTAGTGGTCGACCGATTCTCGAAAATGGTCCATTTTTTCCCACTAAAAGGTCTCCCCTCTGCTCCAGTACTGGCTCAGCTATTTATCTCAACCATTTTTAAACTTCACGGACTGCCCAAAGAGATTGTATCCGACCGCGGAGTACAGTTCGTTGCAAAGTTCTGGAGAGCTCTCTGTGCCGCGGTACAGGTCAAACTCAAGTTTTCCACTGCCTTTCATCCCCAGACCAACGGCCAGACAGAACGGGTGAATCAAGACTTGGAGGCCTTTATCCGACTGTTTGTCTCGTCTTCCCAAGATGACTGGGTGGATCTTCTCCCGTGGGCAGAATATATGCATAACAACTCCTATCACTCTTCCTCCGGAACCACCCCCTTCTTTACAGTATTCGGCAAACATCCACGATCTCCGGATTTCTCAGAATTATCCTCTTCCGAAGTTCCTGCAGCAACCACTTCATTACAACGCTTTGCTAAAATCTGGTCGGATGTCCACACCGCTCTTCTTAAATCTTCTGCCCGATACAAGAGGATGGCAGACAGGAAAAGAAGGGCAGCGCCCAGATTGAAAGTCGGAGACCGGGTATGGCTGTCTACACGCCATATACGCCTCCGTCTGCCCTCTATGAAGCTGGCTCCCCGGTTCATTGGGCCATACCCTATCATCCAAGTCATTTATCCTGTCGCTTATAGACTTCAACTTCCTCCTTCCCTAAGGATTTCGAATTCCTTCCATGTGTCCCTCCTCAAGCCTTTAAGGTTGAACTCTTATCAAAAGAAGATTCCCAAACCGCCCAAGATTAACTCCGAAAGTGGGGCTGAATTCGAGGTAAGACGCATTATAGACTGTCGTTGCCGCAATTCTCGTAACCAGTATCTGGTGGAATGGGTTGGGTTTGGTCCCGAAGAGAACTCTTGGGTGGATTCCATTGATTTGCACGCTCCAAAACTGGTAAAGCAATTTCTCCAGAGAAATCCGCACAAGGCCCATAGGCGCCCTGGGGTCACCCTGAAAAGGGGGGTACTGTCACACGTAGCTGCGACGGAGCGCGACGGGTACAGTACTCACCCGTCCGCGCCCGCCGCCGGCTAGCGTGTGCAGGTCCCGGTCTGCGGTGTGCGGGTAGCGGCAGCTCTGGGTAGGGATGGCAGCAAGGGAGCGTCTGGTAGCGGCGTCCTTGCAGATAGTGGAGCCGGGAGGCCGGCGTCGCCATCTTGGTTGAGGGCAGGAGACAGATTGGCCCAGAGTGGAGGTTCCCTCCTCATCCTGTGCTGACAGCCAATGGCAGCCACCCCCTGGGGATATAGGGGATCTGCCTAGGCTGATTCAGTGTCAGTGCAATGAGTCTTTGGAGTCATTCACAACTCCTAGCCGATTCCCGGATCCTGGCTCTTTCTCTCCTGACTCTGGTGCCTTGCTCCCTGCATCTTGCTACAAGGAAGTTTTCTCCTGACACCAATGCTGCAAGTCCTACCTAGTGCTTGTTCCTGCTTGTGTCCCAGAATTACCCTGCACAGCCTTCCGCTGTCCTCCTTCATACAACTCATTCATTCCATCATCTTTCAGTCATCCGGATCCATTTCTTCTGTCATCAAATCAACCTCTTTCCGGATCCTCATCTATGTACTCTGGCTCACCAAGTATACGTTTCCAGATTTCCCTGCCCGTTATTAGTATTGTGCTGGACTCTATTTAATTTATTCCAACTGTCACTTAAAGAAGTATTTGAGTGAAGTTTATCATTTATGAAATCCGTTATTAAACCTGCACGTTTCATTCCTACTCCTCCTGGTCCGTCTCCGGTTCCTGTGCACCACACGACTCCATCCAGCCCTTTAGCCGTGACAGTAAAAGTGTGTGAAAAGTGCAGCATATATGTGTGTGTTTAGTAATGGTCCATTTAAGCTGCAATGGTTCCAATTGAAGCAGTGACAAGCGTGTAATTAACAAGTAATGAGTAAAGGAGTGGATTGTATTGTGTTCAGCTGCCAATGGTTTCAGTGATTAGGCGTTCCGATTGCCTAGCGCATGAACGAGTGGTGTCCGCAAAGCAATACTTGCTTATGGACACCGCATATTTCTTGCCTTTTTGTTCGCATGCATTCGGTGTGCTGTCCGAATGCACGCCTACCAAAATAAGTGCACTCCCCCGTGTCCGCCCATGTTTCCGCCCAGTTTAGCCCACTTTGAAACTACGCCCCTGTGTATTTCCGAATGACGCCCATAATACGCCCATATTTCACGAGTGATTGCGCTGCACATTTCTGTACGGTATTAGTGAGAACAAGTACGTAGACCATGCGTGGCACATGCGCATAGCGTTCCCCACGCATGCGCAGATGGCTAAAAAACGCCATCCGAAAGAATTCGGGAAAGTACGCACCAACCAGAATAAGGCCCATAATCGGGACAGTGAAAAAATAAAAAATATTCTAACAAAACACTGGGATGTCCTGTTGTTGGATCCAGTCCTGAAACCGCTACTTTCTCCCAAACCACAGGTTATAAAGTCTATGAAAGCTGCCTCTTTAAAAACTGCATTAGCACCGAGTATGCTAAAAGATAAACATGATAAAAATGAACTTTGGCTTAAAACTGTCAATGGCTTCTTCCCTTGCAATAAATGCAAAGTGTGCAAGAATTCCGATAAATAAAGGTCACAATTCTGGAATGCTGACCACACTAAGGGCCTTATTCTGGTTGGTGCGGGCGGGCCGTACGCGTACGTTCCGGGGTTTTTTAACGATCTGCGCATGCGTACCATCTCTAATGCGCAGGCGCGAACACTCCACAACGCTTACGGACGGGTCTCTCCGTGCGAAAAAACCTGTACGCGAGAGTACGGGCATTGGGGGCGGCATAGGGGCGTGTTGAGGGGAGCGGCCGAAATAATGAGGAAAAATGGGCGTAAACATGGGCATACACGGGGGTGTGCAGCAAAAATGAACGGTGCTACTACCGCTCGATCGGCTAAAGCACCGTTCATTTCGGACACAAAACAGGCGGCCGCCAACCGCCACCTCAGACCACCCCTACAGATACCGCATGACAGCGGACGCCTGGGTCTGCTTATTAACGCTGATTACTACTCAAACACATACACCTGAATGTAATAAGCAATGCTGCAGTCTATTAAGTCCAAACCATGATTTCACTACCTGCAAGCCACACACAGCACTCAAACACCTTGGAAGCTTATCTTTCTATACTTCTCGACATTTAAAGGTTTGTTTAATTTAAGGTAAGAATCTTTGTAAGACCTGCTTATATATGCTAAGGTAGGTATTTGTTAAACAGTTATACACATTCACTACGTGCTTTCATAGACTTTACACAGTAGCACACTCAATCTACACAAGTCGACATGTGTCAACGTGTTCACTCTAATACAAACATAGGTTTTGTATTTATGAAACAATAACATAAACCACATCTAACACCTACAAAGGATGTTTCAGCAATGTTTTAAGCCCATGCCCACTATTTTGCACACAATCTTTATATAGTACCCAAAATACCAAACTGTACCACTTTCTGATCTGCTATGAATTGGATTTTACTACACTCTGGATGTAAGATGCCACCAATCACATTATTGCACTCATCTCTCTAACAAAGGATTCCTACATCTGCTTATGACACTGTAAACTCATATATATTTAAATAGTTAAACATGTTTGTTCACAAGCAATTTTATCATGTTTGGCCGATTCACACATCTTTTTTTAGGGAGGACACATATGCATTCCTACACAAATGTCCCTTTTGACCCTTGTTTGTCTACCTCACCCACTCTATGAGGAAATCATTGTTCTGGACCTGCTTTTACCTACTAATGTAGGAGCTCCCTCACCTGCACACAAACTGCTTTCTCACCTATTAAGTTGGTCTGCACATGTGCTGACACAAACTAATTAGCAGGGAAAAGTTGGATATGAACATGTGAATGGCCATGGAGAGGGTTACACATGGGAAACTTCTACCACACTGCAAGAAATGCTCAAAAATACCCTGCTCAGTAAGTACACATAAATGTATTATTTGTTTCACACAAGAAATTACACATACAACAATTGTGTTGTAATTGGGAAAATAAATTTATTTGCTGTTCAGCATCACAGCTTATTTGCCACTTTAATGTCATAAATAAAAATAAAATATAAAATATACACAAAAATTTAAATCAGCCAGAACAAGAGGTTGCATATCTCCAAACATGTGTTACCCTGCAAATGCAATGGTGAAAGAAATGTGGACACCAGAATACGTACTGCAACAACCAGGGTGAATACTAAGCATGATACACACCACCAAAAATTTATCCTGCATTTCTAGAGGTCAAAAAAAGAACTTTAATGCCCATGGCACGAAAATTGATTGATGGCCAACTCAGGAAGTGGATGTCCAGTGCAATTTAAACATTTGGGGTCCAACCACAGAGGACGTGAACCAGGTGTCATTTGGGCCCTTTTTTCCCCTTTTTAGATGGGCCTTGGGGACAGGGGCCTTTGGCTCTGATGGCTTGCGCCATCTTCCCCTACTGGACACAGGAGGGTCAGCAGAGGTGGAAGGTTGGGGAGCAGCTTGGGGTGGGCCAGCAGATGGGGGATTGTCCCTTAGGGACCAGGCGGTGGGGAGCAGCTCCACCAGAATGTCATTCTGGCGGCTGAATTGCTGGACAATGCTTTGCATGCCAGCAGCCAGAGTGTCATTGATGCGGTTTAAGGCCTCACACTCCTGCCTCTTTGTGGCCTTCCAATCTGCCAGAAATCCCATAACCTGCTGCTGACAGGCCGCAGAATCCTCCACTCGCTGCTCCATCCTCTCCAGTATCACCATCCACCTGGCATCCCATGTGTCCTGTGGCTGGGGGTGTCGTGTTGGTGGAGGCTGGACCACTTGCTCCACCTGTGGCTCTGCAGAGGAAGATGCTGCCGGTTCATCCTGTGTTTCTGCTTCTTCTAGGATAATAATTGAAAACAATGTCACCATCACATACGCACTAAAAAATATCTTTCCAAATACAATGCATTACTGTGACTTACCATCAAAATCAGCAGCAAAGACCTCCACCGGGAGCTCACTATCCACATTGGATATCCCCCTGACCTCGGCCACATCAATAACATCCAAGGCGTCCTGCTCCAGGGGGGTATATTCCAAATGATCTGGCATAGGCCCCCTCCCGGTGGACATGCTGTGGTTGTACCGGTCAGTCATCTTCCTCTTCAGTGTAGTTTTGAAGTCTGACCACCTACAAGTTTAAAAATACAAATATCACCATGAGATATGTGCACCACTGTGCTAGTGAACATCATGACTACGTTACATTTCCTAGTGTGGGTGATCTTATGTTTTTTAGCCATATGTTTCCCACACACACATTAATGTCTCCATTATGAGGCATTTCAGTGTCTCATCTCATTCATTAGGCCACTAAATGCACATACATAGGTCACTATGCAGAAATGACATCATCCATGGCCAAATTATGCACCTCCACCTGTTGTGAAACTACACATTCCACCATAGCTTGACAGTGTGGTTATTATGGAGTAATTTAACTATGGGAAGGCATACTGGGATGTGTAGTTTCTCACCAGCTACATGTGCACAGTTTGGTCATTCTTGTTTCAGTAGCATCATATGGAACATGTTACAACAACTCTTTTTCAACAACACACTTTCTGTTGTCCCATCACATACTTCACATGAGCAGAACTGTGCCCATAACCTCACATCACACCAATGGTGCATGTTTGATATATAAATGTGGGTTATTAGACATGGTTTTGTTCACATGTGACATTGAAGTGTAGCACTATCTACAAACACACCTTTCTATTATTCTCAAAACATACATGTAACATATGTACACACATATGACATTATCAGGGGGAGAAACACACTTGCCTTTTCTTCACTGCTAGCCAATCTCTGACCACTGGTGACACCTGGTTCACTTCCTCTGTGATCTTGTCCCAAAGATTTCTCTTTGCACTGGCACCCGGCTTCCTGGTTGGCAATTCGATCCATTTGCGTGCCCTGGGCACTAAAATTCTCAATTCGGCCTCTACAAATGCAGGGTTTCTCTTTTTGGTGGTGGTATCCTGCTCAGTCCTCGCCCTAGATGTTGCAGCTCGTTTTCTGGTGGCCCCAGTTCTCTCACCTTGCACCTGCTGGGTCACACCTGTTTGGAGAGATGCAACCTCTTGTTCTGGCTGGTTGCTTGGCCCTTGTGTAGCTGGTGGCATTGCAGTAGTGGCTGTTAGTGAGGGGCCCCCTTGATCTTGGGTCCTTCTTGTCCTCTCCTGCTTCCTGTGCCTCAACCTTTCAAGCAAGGATTCTGCTCTTGCTCTCTGTAGAGCGTCCTCAGCTGCGGAATCATCTGAGCTAGACATGTTTGCAGCAATTCTGGCCTGCATCTGCCTGAATATTTATATGGTAATCTCCCGCCATGAACAAGGGGGCGTATATTTTTCCTGCAATGTAGTAGCTAATTTACGCCGATATTTCCCGGCGATAATTCCCGCTTAAATTACGCAGGTCTCAACGCACCTGAACATTCACCTGTACATGCACATACACCGGTTGTGGACCATTGTGTGCTACATGGTGAAATGTGTGCACCTGTCATTCCAATGATGAGTGTTGTCAGGTGGTATCTGTTGGAGTTTGTGTATGCTTTCTGAATCACATTTCAAAACATCACATTATAATGCTTTCCTTACATATGTAATGAGTATGAAATTGTCATACACCAACATGTTGCATTGTGCCTTTTTTAGCAGCGTATTTATTAGTAGACGGTTGCGTGTATTATTTTCAGCACACTGTATATACAGTACGGCTCTCCATGGAAATCGTTGTATTGTGCCTTTTTTAGCAGCGTATTTATTAGTAGACGGTTGCGTGTATTATTTTCAGCACACTGTATATACAGTACGGCTCTCTATAAATTGAAAGCATACTGTTGATTATGGTGTGTGTATATCAGAACGGTCCGCGTAAGTTTCTATTCGCATCCAGTTTGTTAATGTAAGAAGGATTAATAAAGTTAATACTAAACAAACAAGTTTTTAGACCAATCAGCAAGCACCAAAAGTTATATATGTATCTGCAATTAATAACTGCGCCATTGCCAATATGTCTTCAACCAGGGCTAACGCCTTTTCGAACCAGGAGCTGGTGGCCCTGGTTGAGGTGATGGACAGGCGCCTGGGGTCCAGGGGCCCATATGTGTCCAACATGGACAAGCGGCGGGCATATAATGCTGCCCGCCGGCTAATATACACCCGGACCGGCGTCCGCAGAAGCCTGGCACAAGTGGAGCGGCGCTGGTCTGACCTGCGCCGGCGGCAGCCAGTGATGCTCTCTTCAATTCGCTGCCATATTGCCCGATGTAAGTTTTTATTTACTAGTATGTCTGCGTTTTTTTGCAATGATTTCTGTACTTTTTATAAATCTGTTCATGAGTATGTGGGTGTATATGGGGTGTATATGGGGTGTATAGGGGGTGTATAGGGGGTATATGGGGTGTATATGGGGTGTATAGGGGGGTATATGGGTGTATAGGGGGGTATAGGGGGTGTATATGGGGTGTATATGGGGTGTATAGGGTGGTATATGGGGTGTATAGGGGGGTATATGGGGTGTATATGGGGTGTATAGGGGGTGTATAGGGGGTGTATAGGGGGGTATATGGGGTGTATAGGGGGTGTATAGGGGGTGTATATGGGGTGTATATGGGGTGTATAGGGGGTGTATAGGGGGGTATATGGGGTGAATAGGGGGGTATATGTGGTGTATAGGGGGTGTATATGGGGTGTATAGGGGGGTGTATGGGGTGTATAGGGGGTGCATAGGGGGGTATATGGGGTGTATAGGGGGGTATATGGGGTGTATATGGGTGTATAGGGGGGTATATGGGGTGTATAGGGGGGTATATGGGGTGTATAGGGGGTATATGGGGTGTATATGGGGTGTATAAGGGGTGTATAGGGGGGGTATATGTAGTCGCTCTGTTTTTGGGTGTAGCATACAGATGGGTCTTGTCCCATCTTTGCAGGGGATGGCGCTGGCGTCGCCAGCCGCCATCCCCCGCCAGCGCCATGGCGACGGTGAGAAGCGGACGCGCGCGCACGAGAGGCGCGCGCGTCCCCTTCCGACGGCGCTTCGATGCGTTCCCCCGGGTCCCCGCCGGCTTGCCGGCGGTAACCCGGGGTCCCCGCCGCCTGCCCGCACCCCCCACTAACCCCCCTAGCCCTGTCCGTCTCCCTGAGGCGGAGACGGACAGGGTTTCCGTCGCGCTAGCGACGGAGACTGAGACGCGCGTGCGCGTGAGACGCACGCGCGTCTCAGTCTCCTCGCTGGCGAGGCTGCTGGCGGGTCGCCAGCGCGTACGTTCTGGCGACCCGCCAGCAAGGATGGCAAAAGACCCATCTGTATCAATTAGTTAGCATGATAAATGTATGAAATATAACAGAAATGATAATTTGTAAGGTTATGAGCATGACTAATGTGAATTTTTCATTCCCCCATTTTTATGAAACCCAACCTTCGATTTCTATGCCATGAACATTTCAGCACGCGCAAGGGCACGCATGGAAGCCCGGGAGGAGGCAGCCCGGGAGGAGGAAGAGGAGGAGGAAGAGGAGGAGACATTGGGTCCTGCTGGTGACCACCCCATTTCAACATCCCCTTCCACCAGCCACTCCCCTACCCCCACCCCCACCCCTACCCCCACCCCTACCCCTACCCCCACCCACACCCCTACACCCACCAACACCCCCTCCCCACCCCATTTCCAACCCCCCTACACCTCCCCACCACCCACCCCCAAACCTCTCTAATCCCCACTCCAACCCACTACCTGTATCCCAAGTCCTATCCCATCCCCCTTGCTCCTGACCCCCCCAACCACCGGACACCCAACCAGCGGCGAGCAGGATGGCTCATCTAGCCGTAAGTAAATAATGTGTCTAATGTTTACAGACACATTTCTACACATAAACAATCACAACAACCACATATGTGTATCCAACATCAACATTAGTTGCAACATATCACTGCAGGGCTACCATGAGGTGTGGCCTGTCCTTTTCCAGGAACAAGGGTCCCCTTGGTGTTTTTTTTGAGTGTGGCCATGGCTCACCCCTTGAATAATTGACATAACAGTACATCCAATGACATATCCGACATTAGTGGTGTTGTAGTTATGTGGGTCCAGGTGTTGGGTAACTCCACTTCCCAGCATGATGTGCAACATTAATTTATAGATTGTTTTGTTCATAGTGTGTGAGGCCATGCGGATGCATGCTTTACAAACATAGCTTTAGGCCTATAATTTGTACAGCAATGTCCTAAATTTAAAATAGTAAGGAGTGCTTAAGCCGCAACAATGTCATAACCCTTAAATAGCACAGCCTAATTGTGAGGTTAGAGGTGAGCCCCCCAAAACAAAACTACCAATTGGGATACAGCATACATTCATCCAAGAAGGAGGAATCTATTTAATGTTATGTAATATGTACAGTATGTGTGTGTCAACAGAATAGTATTTAGGACCGTGTTTACAGCATACCCATCTTCAATGTAGTTTAAAAATGTATGTGGCCTTCACACTTAACTCACAACTTCTTATTATGTACAAATACAACAAACATTTGTGTATGGTATATAATATTATTATTTTTTTATCCCTTCACTACAGACACTGAACAGCACCAGGAGGAAGTGGACAACATTTTGCGGGAGATATTCCTAACCCTATTTTATTTAAATATTCTTTATTTACGTTTGGAGGCCCTCATTTAATTTATTTTTATCTCCCCCCCCTTATTATGTTTGTTATTAATAAAAGTTTATGTTCAGTTAGAAGTTGCCTGTGTTTTTAATAATAAATATGTTAGAAGGCTTGTAAGGGTAGGTACATACAGATGTGTAATGTAAGTTATATTTGTAATTTGAGGTGAGGGGTAACGATTGATGTGTGAATGTGTGTGTGTTTTTGAGTTAAATAACACATAGTGAAAATGCATGAATGTTTAATGTTGTTAGATTAAAACATCACACATAACATCAGGGTAGGTATACATGTTACACATTTTGGACAAAATAATTATGGACATAATTTAGTACATACACACAAACACCAACATAAATTTATTTAAAAGTAAAAGCAATGTGGGGACACATAGATAGTGATTAAAATGCCACATTAGAACATAACAAATATACATGTAATGAGGGTTAAAATGTTGTGTTATTAGGGTCTTTATTAAGGTAGACAATTGAGTTAATAGAAAACAATAATTGAATAACAATTAGAATAATTAATTAATTGTCTTAATTATAGTTGAAAGGCAAGATTTGCAGGTCCATATATGTGAAGGGTATGCCAGCGTGCACGGACGTACGCTCACTCTCATGAGCGGTGACATACGCTGAGTTTTCCATTGAAAACAATAGAGACCCATCCCTGCACGGTGGCGTACGCTCAGATAGCCGCAAGAAGTCGGTGGGAAGACGGACGAGAGACGTCCGTAAACGGTGGCGTACGCTCTGTTGTACGCCAGTTGTCGGAGTCTAAGGGCTGATCCGTCCGTGTATGTTGGCGTACGCTCAATTGTACGCCACTCCCCTTCAACGTTGTTTCTTGCCGTACGTAGTACGTATGCGGCTGATTTGTGGGTGGACTTAACCTCAACGGCCGCGTACGGAGAGCGTGCGCTAATATGGGACGTACGCACGTTTGGCCGCACCAACCAGAATAACCCCCTAAATCCTGGAATATAAAGAGCCGCATGACTTGCCTCACAACTCACGTCATCTACATGTTGACGTGTAGATGTGGTATGAGATATGTCGGCAAAACTAAAAGGGTTTTAAAATTAAGGATTTTAGAGCATACTGGGAGTATAAAAAATAAAAGAGTGGCTCACAGTGTTCCTAGACACTTTTCTGCTTGTTGTTCATCCAATTTGGACTGTTTACGTTTAAGGCTCTTGAGCACATAACTATGGATCTTCCCCTAGTTGGATCTTCCCCATAGTGATATTCTCGCCAAATTGAGTAAGAGGGAAACTTACTGGATTTATATGCTAAATACTCTATCTCCTGGAGGTTTAAATGAGGGTGTCAACATCACCCCCTTCCTGCATTGAGGTGACAGCACGGGTTTCGCTCTGAGTGGCATTGTAGCTTTGAGGTAACACTCCTTCGTCATCTCATTGGTGTGATGCTTGTTGCGTGTGCTGAGCAGGAGGATGTCGACTCCGTTCATTCATTCATTTTTTCACTCCAGATAATGTTCCCTCTATAGTATGGTATATTCATTTGAACCTTCCCACTATGTTCATATATTAATCATTCAACAAAAATCACTAAATGTTTAGTGGAGGATTGGGCGCTAATTATTTGATTTAAAAGAAAAAAATAAATATATACAAATGTAATAATTTTAAATTTAATCAATCTATATTCTAGCTGCAGTTCTCCCACGTGTATCAGTGCAGATACACTTAATCTCTCTAGTGCCCGACCTAATAAGGTACAGGCTCCAAACAGATCCAAGCGGAAACCAAAAAAGACAAAAATGGAGTTTCTGCGCTGTTTTTATCTAACTATTTGCACCATGGATGAAATCACTTCAAACATACAATTTTCATTAATTTTTGGATGATAATTTTTATGTATTTATTTTCATATAAAAGATATCATATAAAATACAGTACAATTTTATAGGTGGCCACCTACAACTTCACAAAATAATAATACGATTACATAACCATTTTAATGCCTTGGGATAAAAGATAATATAGTCTCAGTCCATAGGTCTAAAGTTTAGGAAGAGATTAATTATTTTTGAAAAAACTGAGTAGGTCTTTTTCTCATAGAGACACTAATAGCCTTTACCTCCAGGTATAGTCCTTTCAATTAAAGGTATATTACACGTTCTGTAGTGTCTATGATTAATTTTAGCACAAATGACACGATGGATACGGTATGTGCACAGTCGTGTGCCTGTAGTGAGTTTTGGCATACAACTTTGTGGTGGGTATATTGCACAGTGGTGCGTCTCTCACCTGCACACACTGTGCATTGGTATCTGCGCCGGTATTGGAGTGTCTCTCCGGTGAGCGGGTTAGTAGGGGAGGGCGCCGAGTGGATGTTGGTAGCTGGCGTCTCACTCACCCATGTAGTTGGACCTGATGGCTGGCGCTGCTCTCACCTGCGCCACCGTATTACCTCACTCTCACCAGAGTTCTCCTGGCGGTTTAGGAACCGTGATGACGTGGAGCCTGATCCGTGCTTCTCCCAATCGGATGGTGCTGCACATTGCTTCAAATTGCTTACTAATATATTCTCGGTACTTGTGTAGTTTCACGGCGCCACCGCACGCACAGTCTGTGTTTGAAACTTGGCAGCTTGCCAGACTCTGTGTTTAACTGTGCGCGTGCCGCTCTAGCTGTTCTCAGCGCAGCGCGTGCCTGCTTTACATATGTAATCTACGTTATAAGCGTAGCGCTGGACAGCAGCAGCGCGCGCTGCCCAGCACTGACAGGTCCCTGTGGTACTTGTAGTTCCACAGTGAAATAGACAGTCCTGCACACCGCTGACAACGGGGGCATGTAAACTGGACACCCCGGGACACCGCTAACGTACGGGGCTTCTAAACTAGACACCCCGGCACACACTAAAATTTAGACGCTAAAGCGTCTAAATCCAGGCTCCCTGGAAACCAATAAGAAGGGGGCATCAAAATTTAGACGCTAAAGCGTCTGAATTTAGTTGGATCTAGGGGTACATAGGGGTGCACTGTGCAAAACACTCTTAAACCTGTTCACAATGACACTAGTCGACGTAACAGCTGTCGACCTTGTTAATTCCACTATCCACGCCACCCCGAAGCGTGGCGAGCGCAGCGTATACGCATCCGCTCGCCACACTTCGGGGTGGCATGGATAGTGGAATTAACAAGGTCGACAGCTGTTACATTGACTAGTGTCATTGTGAATAGCTTTAAGAGTGTTTTGCACAGTGCACCCCTATGTACCCCTATACCCAAATAAATTCAGACGCTTTAGCGTCTACATTTAGATGCCCCCTTCTTAGCGGTTTCCAGGGAGTCTGGATTTAGTCGCTTTAGCGTCTAAATTTTAGCGCGTGCCGGGGTGCAGGGAGTCTGGATTTAGACACTAAAGCGTCTAAATTTTAGTGTGTGCCGGGGTGTCTAGTTTAGAAGCCCCATAGGTTAGCAGTGTGCCGGGGTGTCCAGTTTACATGCCCCCGTTGTCAGCGGTGTGCATTTCACTGTGGAACTACAAGTACCACAGTGACCTGTCAGCGCGCGCTGCTGCTGCCCAGCACTACACTGATAACGTAGATTACATATGTAAAGCAGGCACGCGCTGCGCTGAGAACAGCTAGAGTGGCACGCGCACAGTTAAACACAGAGTCTGGCAAGCTGCCAAGTTTCAAACACAAAGGAAGAAAGATTGTGCCAGCGCTGGCTGTTTTAAGAAAAGTACAATGCACGGTTCTCAAAATATTATAACAATTTATTATCAACAATAATAAAACAATATAAAATATATAAAATGGTGAATCACTCTAGTATTTGTAACATGTTGAAGCTAGCTATCACGGGGATAATCAGGTTGTTTTAGCTGGTCAGCTAAGGGTGAGTTCAATTGTGAAACAAAAAGTTTGAGCTGTATATTACCATCCCATTTGGCCCGATTTGAAATGGCCTGATGCTGTGACACGATGTCCAATGGATGTCCTATAATTTCAAGGACTCAGGATTCCCAATGATATCCTCTTGTATGCGTCTGGATCGATTAGGGATCATGCAGTTATCCCACAGGTATTTGTAGTCCAGGAAAAAACGAGGGTCCTTTTGGGAGAGGTGGACAGGTCACTTGGCAGGATGGAGGGAGGTATATGAACAGCGGTATTCACAGGTGCTCAACGCGTTTCCCCGGTATCACCGGCTTCATCAGGAGCAAGTATGTTTGTGTTGGGTTCAGGATATGGTTTTATACCTGATTGCTAATCATCTAGGAGATTCACCTGTGTACACAATTAAGTGCTAAAAACATTTCTACTAAGAGAACCGTGTTTTTCAATACTACATATGGTAATCACATTCATAGAGGAGGCAGTCATATAATTATAAATGTATTTTGTACACATAAAATAGTTTTTTAAGGCAAAAAAGGGTATCTGGGAAGTCCCTTTGTTTGGGTCACGTGACCCACGACAATTAATTCTGTTTAAATATAAGGAAGCACGATCCAAGCATGCAATTAAACATTTGAGGAAGGTCCCCCCGGCTGTGCCACAGAGGTGTCCGGGGCATACCGCCGCCACGAGCCGATTGCCGGTATCAGCAACATTGGTGGCGATCCACACACGGAGTTCCGGGCACAACAATTGCGTTGCCGGGCAACAAGCGCGGTCACGTGATAGTACGTGACTCGCGTCGTGCTCGGCAACTGGATGGACGTCCTTGGTCGCACACGTCTTTTGGGGAAGACAAGCGTCATAACATCACATGACATGTGATGCTCCCCGGCAGGGAGGCGGAGTCCGGACGTGGCATCGCGTTGTCATGGCAACGCCCAATTGTCAGATCTCGAGAGATGTGAACGGGGAGCACAATACATTTAATTCTGGATTCTATTAACACAAAAATCCACAGATAAGGTACATAAATGACAAGGCAGTGTATAGAGAATAATACATATCGTCTTTCGTTTATAATAATAATTTAGATAAGACAGGCAAATGGTAAATTATATAGTGGAGGCATAATTCATTGTTTGATAGAGACATGGGAAATTGTTTGTTAATGTAAACAATAATATATAATATAATATACAGAATTAATATTTATATAGAATAATAGTCAATGGAGATAGATCCATAAATCAATCGACAGAGTATATATAAAAAATGATGATATTTATAATAATAATAATATAAATGACACTAATAATAAAAATATAATAGTAATAATCATAATAATAAAGAAAAAGAGGGAGGTAATAAACATTATTAAAGTACAGTATTTAATTCAATTGTCTCATTCAATCCATCTGGATGTAATGAGTTGAATTTCAGTGTCCAAAAAATCTCCCTCTTGCACAATAGAGTGAATCGATCACCACCTCTCGGAGTATGGGCAATATGTTCCAAACCTGTGATGGATAAACAGGCTGGATTGGCATTATGGTAGTCTCTATAATGTCTGGATACACTGTGTTGTGCAAAGCCCTTCAAAATGTTACGTCTGTGCTCCATAAATCTTGTGCGTAAGCATCTTGTAGTTCTTCCAATATAGGGGAGGTTGCATCCGCATCTTAAGAGATATATCATATGTGTGGAGTCACAGTTCATAAAAGATCTAGGCACATAAGAAGGTTGTTCAGGGGGAGTTGCTGTAATATTGGATTTTTGAGTATGTTTGCACATCGTGCATTTGTTTTTTCCACATTTAAAAAAACCCTTTGGTTTTTCTGGGAGCCACATTAGATGGTCACTGGTCTTTTTAGATGGTCCTAAGGTAGTCTCTTTTTGTAAATGGCTAGGTGCTAAGATGGTTTTCAAAGTTCTATTCTTTTTGTATATCATTTTCGGTTTCTGTGGAATAATTTTTGTTAGAACTTTATCTTGATGAAGTACTCTATAGTTTCTCATGATTATGTTTTTGATGTCTCCTGCACAATTATTAAATTTACTGATAAAGGCTAGATCCCTCTCTGTTTCTAAAGGAGTTTTTTTGTTTTCTTTTTCTCTAGTGGATTTAGGGGATTACTTTGTTTAAGTAGATCTTCTCTATTCAGTAGGAGTGTTTTTTGTATACCTTCCTCCAGTAGGGAATCTGGATATTCTCTCTCACGAAAGGATTCCGACAGAGCATTTGCTTGTTTCAAAAATTGGTCAGTTTCGGTACAGTTGCGCCGAAGCCGCATGAATTGGCCCTTTGGAATACTGGTCTTCCATGGCATGTAATGAGCACTCTTAAAATGAACGTAAGAGTTGGTATTGACAGGTTTGACATAATTTGAAGAAATAATTTTGTTGTTTTTAATCTCGAGAGTCACGTCCAAGAAATTAACAAATGACTCGCTAAAAGTGTGTGTGAAGGTCAAATTATATATGTTAAGATTGAGAGAATGAACAAAATCGGTGGCAGATGTGAAATCCCCATCCCAAATTATAATAAGATCGTCAATATAACGGCCATAGTAGACCAGACTCCGCGCCCAGCTGCTCCCCCACACATGGGTCTCCTCCACCTCCCCCATGTATAGGTTTGCATAGCTGGGCGCAAATCTGGTCCCCATGGCCGTCCCCATCACCTGTAAGAAATATTCACCATGAAACGTGAAATAGTTGTGTGAAAGAATAAAGGAAATGCTATTAATAATGAAATCCCTATGTTCCGACTCCAGATCAACATCCATTTCTAATCTTCTCTGTATCACCTCACATCCCAATTTGTGTGGGATGTGGGTGTACAGAGCACTGACATCCCATTTAAATTTGAAGTTTTAAATGGTTCCGACTCTCAAGTCATATATCAAAGACACTCGAGATCTACTAAACAAAATCCAAAACATCGAATGGAAAGACAGCTATGCCTTTCTAACACTGGATGTCAGTGCTCTGTACACCCACATCCCACACAAATTGGATCTGGAGTCGGAACATAGGGATTTCATTATTAATAGCATTTCCTTTATTCTTTCACACAACTATTTCACGTTTCATGGTGAATATTTCTTACAGGTGATGGGGACGGCCATGGGGACCAGATTTGCGCCCAGCTATGCAAACCTATACATGGGGGAGGTGGAGGAGACCCATGTGTGGGGGAGCAGCTGGGCGCGGAGTCTGGTCTACTATGGCCGTTATATTGACGATCTTATTATAATTTGGGATGGGGATTTCACATCTGCCACCGATTTTGTTCATTCTCTCAATCTTAACATATATAATTTGACCTTCACACACACTTTTAGCGAGTCATTTGTTAATTTCTTGGACGTGACTCTCGAGATTAAAAACAACAAAATTATTTCTTCAAATTATGTCAAACCTGTCAATACCAACTCTTACGTTCATTTTAAGAGTGCTCATTACATGCCATGGAAGACCAGTATTCCAAAGGGCCAATTCATGCGCCTTCGGCGCAACTGTACCGAAACTGACCAATTTTTGAAACAAGCAAATGCTCTGTCGGAATCCTTTCGTGAGAGAGAATATCCAGATTCCCTACTGGAGGAAGGTGTACAAAAAACACTCCTACTGAATAGAGAAGATCTACTTAAACAAAGTAATCCCCAAAAATCCACTAGAGAAAAAGAAAACAAAAAAACTCCTTTAGAAACAGAGAGGGATCTAGCCTTTATCAGTAAATTTAATAATTGTGCAGGAGACATCAAAAACATAATCATGAGAAACTATAGAGTACTTAATCAAGATAAAGTTCTAACAAAAATTATTCCACAGAAACCGAAAATGATATACAAAAAGAATAGAACTTTGAAAACCATCTTAGCACCCAGCCATTTACAAAAAGAAACTACCTTAGGACCATCTAAAAAGACCAGTGACCATCTAATGTGGCTCCCAGAAAAACCAAAGGGTTTTTTTAAATGTGGAAAAAACAAATGCACGATGTGCAAACATACTCAAAAATCCAATATTACAGCAACTCCCCCTGAACAACCTTCTTATGTGCCTAGATCTTTTATGAACTGTGACTCCACACATATGATATATCTCTTAAGATGCGGATGCAACCTCCCCTATATTGGAAGAACTACAAGACGCTTACGCACAAGATTTATGGAGCACAGACGTAACATTTTGAAGGGCTTTGCACAACACAGTGTATCCAGACATTATAGAGACTACCATAATGCCAATCCAGCCTGTTTATCCATCACAGGTTTGGAACATATTGCCCATACTCCGAGAGGTGGTGATCGATTCAATCTATTGTGCAAGAGGGAGATTTTTTGGACACTGAAATTCAACTCATTACATCCAGATGGATTGAATGAGACAATTGAATTAAATACTGTACTTTAATAATGTTTATTACCTCCCTCTTTTTCTTTATTATTATGATTATTACTATTATATTTTTATTATTAGTGTCATTTATATTATTATTATAAATATCATCATTTTTTATATATACTCTGTCGATTGATTTATGGATCTATCTCCATTGACTATTATTCTATATAAATATTAACTCTGTATATTATATTATATATTATTGTTTACATTAACAAACAATTTCCCATGTCTCTATCAAACAATGAATTATGCCTCCACTATATAATCTACCATTTGCCTGTCTTATCTAAATTATTATTATAAACGAAAGACGATATGTATTATTCTTTATACACTGCCTTGTCATTTATGTACCTTATCTGTGGATTTTTGTGTTAATAGAATCCAGAATTAAATGTATTGTGCTCCCCATTCACATCTCTCGAGATCTGACAATTGGGCGTTGCCATGACAACGCGATGCCACGTCCGGACTCCGCCTCCCTGCCGGGGAGCATCACATGTCATGTGATGTTATGACGCTTGTCTTCCCCAAAAGACGTGTGCGACCAAGGACGTCCATCCAGTTGCCGAGCACGACGCGAGTCACGTACTATCACGTGACCGCGCTTGTTGCCCGGCAACGCAATTGTTGTGCCCGGAACTCCGTGTGTGGATCGCCGCCAATGTTGCTGATACCGGCAATCGGCTCGTGGCGGCGGTACGCCCCGGACACCTCTGTGGCACAGCTGGGGGGACCTTCCTCAAATGTTTAATTGCATGCTTGGATCGTGCTTCCTTATATTTAAACAGAATTAATTGTCGTGGGTCACGTGACCCAAACAAAGGGACCTCCCAGATACCCTTTTTTGCCTTAAAAAACTATTTTATGTGTACAAAATACATTTATAATTATATGACTGCCTCCTCTATGAATGTGATTACCATATGTAGTATTGAAAAACACGGTTCTCTTAGTAGAAATGTTTTTAGCACTTAATTGTGTACACAGGTGAATCTCCTAGATGATTAGCAATCAGGTATAAAACCATATCCTGAACCCAACACAAACATACTTGCTCCTGATGAAGCCGGTGATACCGGGGAAATGCGTTGAGCACCTGTGAATACCGCTGTTCATATACCTCCCTCCATCCTGCCAAGTGACCTGTCCACCTCTCCCAAAAGGACCCTCGTTTTTTCCTGGACTACAAATACCTGTGGGATAACTGCATGATCCCTAATCGATCCAGACGCATACAAGAGGATATCATTGGGAATCCTGAGTCCTTGAAATTATAGGACATCCATTGGACATCGTGTCACAGCATCAGGCCATTTCAAATCGGGCCAAATGGGATGGTAATATACAGCTCAAACTTTTTGTTTCACAATTGAACTCACCCTTAGCTGACCAGCTAAAACAACCTGATTATCCCCGTGATAGCTAGCTTCAACATGTTACAAATACTAGAGTGATTCACCATTTTATATATTTTATATTGTTTTATTATTGTTGATAATAAATTGTTATAATATTTTGAGAACCGTGCATTGTACTTTTCGTAAAACAGCCAGCGCTGGCACAATCTTTCTTCCTTTTTGCTCTATTAATTCTGGGCCTGAAAACCCAAGTGCCGGCAGCTGTTGATAGCGCACCACACACCTATCCTAAAGTTTCAAACACAGACTGTGCACGCGGTGGTGCCGTGAAACTACACAAGTACCATATTCTCTTTGTCTTCTTTTTCCTCCCATATGTTTTATGCATTTTTGTGCTATTGGTCTACATATGCCTTGTTCCATATGTACATAACTTATATTTAATCATTGCACATTATGTACAGAGTTTTCCTGTATGCTATATGTTTCATATCTTTAAGTGATTTTTATACTCGTTTAATGATGTCCATTTTAGATGTTATTTTTTATGAGGTAATTTGTCTTTTAAATGACCATTATGTATTCAAAATAATGTTATTTATTTTTACAAAAAAACCTTTTTCATAATTGTCATTCATCTCATTGTAACTTCGATCGGTGATTTGAATTTTGTTTCACGGGTCTGAATCTGTTAAAATTATGCCATTTCTGTAAATTGTGTGTGGATTGCTCCCAATTGTGATATCTGGTGTTCTATCTTAAGCTAATCAGTATACTATTTAAACCTGTCATACTTACCCCAAAACACGTCTCCCGACAAAGTCCGTAGTGATGAAACGCGTTGGGGTGTGGCTTCCTGACGTGCTTACTGATTCACCTGCTGTTCTGTCCGGTCTTCATCCTTGTGTTTGACACGCTGACACCGCTTCACCGCCGGGCTGTTTCCACCTGTGTGACACGCTGTGTCCACATCGCCTTGCTGGGAATTCTGCTGTACTTGTCCAGACGTGGCTTGAGCGGAAAGACACGGTGGATATGCTGATTACTTTTTACTATGAAGTATGTGCTTTTATTACCTTTGTTCAGTAAAGATGATCTATGATATTCATTGGTGCGCTCCTTCTATTCTGTTTTTCATATATATATATATATATATATATATATATATATATATATATATTAGGGCGGAGTGAAAAAACTGAAATTGAGAAATTCAAAATCGGCTAGTGTGGAAAAGTTGTGACTTTACTTGAATAAGAAACGTGCAAAAGCATTTTGATCTGAGTCAACATCTTCTGTTCTGGCAAGAGGCCTGAAGTTTCACTTTTTTGGTGAAAATGACGAAAACTATGAAGATGCTCCGATCTAGTTAAAATTATGTCAGGATGTCTTAGAGTGGTTCATTAATATACTTTAGCATAGTAAAAGAGAGTACGAGATTGTCCTAGTGCAAAGTGACTGACTTTGGTGGGAGAAAAAATCCCTAATAATTGACCCATTTTCATGGTCACAATTGTGAATATTGTGTGTTTTCTCCTGAACGTGTTTATAATAGAAGAAGCACAAATACTCTAAATGGAATTTCGGTGACACTGTGTGAAATATAACACAGCATAATAGCCCTTAATCAGACCTGATCCCAGTACAAATTTGTTCTCAAAATGGGCAAAACAAATGCTGCATTGCAGGTGGGGCAGATGTAACGTGCTGAGAAAGTTAAATTTGGGTGGGGTGTGTTGAAGCTGAAATCTAAATTACAGTGTAAAAATAATGCAGCACAGAAACAAAATAACTCACACAAATCTAAAGGTGGCCATACATCTACAGATCGATTGTCAGCTTGGGCCGGTTGGAACAAACAGCTAGTAATATCTGAATGACAGTTTTTCAGCATTTCAAAGCAAATGGTCAACTGTCATTTGCTCTCATCTTTTACCAGAATTTTGTTCCAACCAGACAGATCGGACAATAAATCTGTAGATTCTCTCTGCACATGTTACATCTGCCCCACCTGCAGTCCAGCATTTTTTTAGCCATTTTGAGAACAAATTTGTACTGCGATCAGGTCTGATTAAGGGCCATTATGCAGTGTTATATTTCACACAGTGTCACTGAAATACATGAAATTGGATTTATGCTGCTCTCTTTGCAGTGCATATACAAAGATAGACAATCATGTGTATATAAATCAGAAATAACTGTTGCAGTCTGTTATTGAAAAACAGTAACTGTTACAATAAGTATTACAAGTAAGTGTAAACTGTCTAATGTATCATTTTACATATCACTTCTGTTTATTGACAGAAAAACAGTGTTGCATCCCCTATGCTGGGAACATGAATTGGCTGCATTACAGCATATAATTATGCCAAAGATAAGCCAATATATTAACTGTTAAATACATTGAAGTGTATTATGATGTAATAAATTGTAAGCTTGCAGCAGGGCCCTCTAACCCCCAAGTCTGCCTGTCATTACCCAGTTTGTTTTATCACTGTCTACTATTGTAAAGCACAACGGAATCTGCTGAGCTATATAAGAAACTGTAAATAAATAAATAAACCAATACATCTAATGTTTAGGGGGAAAAAAACAAGAACATTGATTCAAAAAATAACAGGTTAATCATTCTATGAGTGGTGTCCAGCAGTACATATATGCCAATCACTGTGTTCATTTCTAGGCAGCAGGGTCGTCTTAACAGCAGTGTGGGCACTTGGGCAAAGCAATGCACTGGGGCCCTTACCCATTCTCCCCTCCTAGGGGTAGGGGGTGGTATCAGCAGCAGCTTTGATGTCCCACGGGTGGCAGGGGGTGCTCTATCTTCCATTCAACATGTAGGACCTGGAGCAGTAACTTCTGCTAATTACTCCTTTACTGCACAGGTGGTGGGAGGGTGAACACTAACGTGTGGAAGGGGGCACTGAGCTGTATGAAGGGTCCCTTGTAAATGACTTCCAGGGAGGTAGGGGGTGTTTTATACACAGGGGACGGTTGGATAATGGAGTGTTTAAACAAAAGAAAGGGATGGGGGAATGGGAATGTCAGTCGCACTGGTGAGTGTAAGGAAAGGGAAAAACCCTTTTTCTTATTTTAGACAGAAGACCTCATTGTCATTATAGATAATTTCACAGTTTTAGACTGAGGCGTGCTACCACTGGACAAGAAAAAAACGTACAGAATTGGGTTTATAGAGAAAGCAAGTCTCTATGTGATGCACTTTCAAGAAATTAATATTTAAAGAATAAAAATTAACCTTTAATTCATTTGTTTAAGATGCGAAATATTTAAAACCATACAAACAACATATAACAATTAAGGACAATTTAAAAAGGATATAATTATCCTAACGTGGCAGAGGAAAGAATGTTTTATACTGTGTTTGCAATCACTGGATATAGTAGCAGAGTAATAATTTTTGTGCATCCTTTGATGAGAAGCGCTTGTATAGACTACGGCCGGCGCTGCTTTTGTCATTTGTGATAGTGTAATTATATTTGAAGCGGAATCATACGCATATTTCTAATATATAAAGGAAGACATTAATTACATCTATCTATAACAAAAGCGATCAGTGCAGGACCAGAACGGCCGGGACGCCGACCTGTGTCTGCTCCTTAAAACACTCCAGCTATTAAAACGGTCAATGAAAAGTATAAACACCTGAATTTACACACTAAATATAGCTGAGTGGCACGGTCCCTATCTCTGGTACTATATCCAGTGATTGCAAACACAGTATAAAACATTCTTTCCTCTGCCACGTTAGGATAATTATATCCTTTTTAAATTGTCCTTAATTGTTATATGTTGTTTGTATGGTTTTAAATATTTCGCATCTTAAACAAATGAATTAAAGGTTAATTTTTATTCTTTAAATATTAATTTCTTGAAAGTGCATCACATAGAGACTTGCTTTCTCTATAAACCCAATTTTGGATAATGGAGTGGGCTTAATATTCGTCATTTTCCGGTGGAAGGGCAGCTTGTTTGACTGCAGATATCGTCATTATCTGGAAATAGATTTCTTAGCCTAGTATAAAAACCTAGAGTCCCAACTTTCAGGAGGTGCTGGGAACTTGAGTATCAGAGATCAGGAGCCAGAGCAATCCATTAACAAAAATATAAAACTACACCAGACGTTTGGAGCTGGAGCAGGGACCGGCTGCTGGAAGGCTGATATCTCTGGTTCTGGGCATGATAGAGACAAGCCGCTAGTGTCAGAGAGAAACTGAGAAATATGACTGGAAATTGCATTTAACAGGCCGGATGTGGACTGCTGCTTTGAAGTTGGATATCTGCAGTTCCCCAGGGCCGATTTTCAAAATTCTGGTATCCCTGGAAAAAGGGCTATCAACATACAGCCCTTATACACCTGGGGCCCCTGGGCAAGTGCCCATTAAGCCCATACAAAAAGATGGCCCTGCTAGGCAGGATTGATCAGCAATACTTATTACAGCATAATGCACTTTAATGTATTTAACTGTTAATATATTGGCTTATTTTTGGCATAATTATATGCTGTAATGCAGCTGCAGGTGGGGCAGATGTAACATGTGCAGAGGGAGTTAATGTGGCCATACATCTACAGATTTATTGTCCGATCTGTCTGTTTGGAACAAAATACTGGTAATGGATGAGAGCACTTTGCTTTGAAATGCTGGAAAACTTCCAAAAACTGTCATTCAGATATTACCAGTTGTTTGTTCTAACCAGCCAGATCTGACAATCGATCTGTAGATGTATGGCCACCTTTAGATTTGTGTTGAGTTATTTTGTTTCTGTGCAGGGTAAATACCTGCTGCATTATTTTTACACTGCAGTTTAGATTTCAGTTTCAACACACCCCACCCAAATTTAACTCTCTCAGCACATTACATCTGCCCCACCTGCAATGCAGCATTTGTTTTGCCCATTTTGAGAACAAATTTGTACTGCAATCAGGTCTGATTAAGGGCTATTATGCAGTGTTATATTTCACACAGTGTCAATGAAATTCCATATAGAGTATTTGTGCTTCTTCTATTATAAACACGTTCAGGAGAAAACACACAATATTCACAAATGTGACCATGAAAATGGGTCAATTATTAGGGATTTTTTTTCTCCCGCCAGTCAGTCACTTTGCACTAGGACAAGCTCGTACTGTTTTTTACTATGCTAAAGTATATTAATGAACCACTCTAAGACATCCGGACATAATTATAACTAGATTGGAGCATCTTCATAGGTTTCATTATTTTCACCTAAAAAGTGAAACTTTAGGCCTCTTGCCAGAACAGAAGATGTTGACTCAGATCAAAATGCTTTTGCACGTTTATTATTCAGGTCAAGTCACAACTTTCCCACACTAGCAGATTTTGAATTTCGCAATTTCAGTTTTTTCACTCCGCCCTAAATATATATATATATACAAAAAAAAATAGGTGCTGTTGGCACTCGCTTCGGTACTTGAGTATTATCTGGGCGCCCGATATATCTCATCGCATGCCACTAGTTAAGGCATGCAATGCGATTATACCCGAATTTGAGCCTTTCCCAGGAGGAGTGTACATTTTTAATATTGCGTCGCATCACATGCCTTAACTAGTGGCATGCGATGCGGCGTGGAGTTGATTCTATATAGTGTGGCGAGCATAGTGAGTCACCGAGCGTGAAGCGTGGCGAGCGCACGCGTATTACTTCACATGCATTCAGCGTCCACTCGCCACGCTTCGGGCTCGCCACACTATATGAAATCAACTCCACCCGGACGTGGATAGTGGCGGTATGAAAAGGTCGGAGGACGCGTACCGTCGCCCTTCGCGGGCTCGCTATGCTTCGGGTTGGCATTGATAGTGGGGTGGCGTTAACAATGGGGGGCCATTTAACATAGTAATCACCCATCAGGGTGGGTGTACAAAAATCGGGTCTGGGGGGTCATTTAACATAGGAATCAGGCATCTGGGTCAATCGCGTTGCATCGCATGCGATATGATTGTATGCGATGCAACGCGTTTTTTTAACGTGCAATGAAAAGATAGAGCACCCAGATAATACACAAGTACCCTCGCTTCCATAAGTAGGTAAAAGCCCGGTGCCTTCAGAGCGGGTCCGGCCGCAGCAGGACTCAAAATAGATACACAGACAGGACGTGGCACTCGGGACTAGGATATAAATGAAACACTACATAGTAATGATAAAGTGAATCTTACTAAATACTATATTGTCTATATAAGCTGAAGATTCCTTTAAGTACAAAGTATTAAGGATTATGTGGTATAAGAATTAGAACAAATGTATGGTTCTATCTTCAAGGAGTTGAAACAGTTAATATGAATGTAAGTTCTGTATAAGTCTCTATATTTCCTTAGAACACCAATTAATATAGATTCAAACCAGATGTGGAGTAGATGCAACGACTACAGAATAGACACATTGGGGGAAAAGAATATACATTCCCTTATAAGGCAAGGTTTCTAGAAGGATCTATACATTCTATGGGAGTTGACTGTGATAGTTAGCGTAATATAGAAACTACTCCCAGTCTATAGAGGTTCACTCCTATAATGATGTAAGAGATACCACGTATCATACGTTTTCCTACGTTTCTGTACGTTGAACCAAAGTTTTAATTGTTAACCCCACCTTAGGGGTGTGTTGTATATGAATATGTATGTTTTTTGCAATAAGCACTCCTTTATGGGAGTGAAGGAACAGTGGCCCTTATTCTGGTCGGTGCGTATATTTCCGCTTTATTTCGGAGAGGTCCGCACGCCACGCTGTGCGGACATCGTACGAAAAAACGCCCACCGGTCCTCCGCATTCGGACGGACTCGCTCTTTAAGAAGAGGGCGTGTTTACGGACGACATCCAAACCTTGCGTGTGCGGTGGACACACACATATTCTGCACGGTCTTAAAGCGTATGCACGGTCTTACCGCGTCAGAACGGATGGGAACCTGCCCGTACGCACCGATGCGGTGTATTTACGCACAATTCAACACTATTATCTGAACAACGAAATCTGTAACATGACCCACTTATGCAATTAGGCAACCTCATTAAAAAGGGATTGTTTTTAATGGTCATCTATTATTTCTCTAATTGATAATTAAACACTTTAATACCACTTTAGATTAACCCTTACATCATGCTAAGTTCACCACATTCTTTCTCGCCCCTTTAAGCCCATGTGCTATGTATGCATATTACATCATCAATTATTCTTCACATGCAAACACACACATACACATCAACACACTATGTACATCTTTACATTACCCTTCACTTTCAACCACTTGTATGCAATAAACCCATCTATATACTGTATATACCTTTTGCACCTTACATAAATAAACAGCACTATTTATACTTATATACTTATATTTATACTTATACTGTAAAATAATACAATAACACACAGACCACTTCTAACTTTCATGGAAAAATTTATTTACATAACAAAAATAACAAAAAAACTTTTCACAGCAGGAGGTCGCAGAGGTCCTGCACATCTGCAGCCATGATCAGAAGGTGCTGCCGCAGCCTTAGGAGGGCCCCTCTGACACCCTCGCCTTCTTCCCTCTGGTCATCTGTGGGCATGTTAAAGGGGGTTCAACATTAATTATGCTATTCAGGTAGACCTTGTACAGTCAATCCTACGTACCTACAGCATGATAAATCATACATACAAACAATTACATAGGCAATACTGTTTCTAATGGGAAAATAAATATGATGGTGCCACACACACACACACAGTGGCTTACACTACAGAATATGTGACTGATAAAATTGCCAATGTATGTATCAAAATCACAACAACACTTGAGCCTCACTCACACTTCTCCTGCCTTAACACTCACCAATCTACTAGAAAGCTACATCCATTAGAACATGCCACATTTTGCCATACATATATACCTGCATGTCACTGCTTAATAGCTAAACTGCATGATTGATAGATAGATAGATAGATAGATAGATAGATAGATAACACATTTAAAGGCTAGGCTAGTCCCTCCACCCCTTACTTCATGATTCATTGTCACATTGCCAGATAGGTGAAAGTGCAGAACTAATCCGCTTCCATACACCAAACAATTTCTAAGGTCAATCCATCCTACATAATAGCTTTCAAAAATACATGGCAACAACACGGGACCACTGGCTAGAGGGGGGCCCAGGGGAACTGCCCACTTGTGACTCCATTATAAATCACGCCTGGCCATACTCCATTTATGTTTTATTGGTGCTTCTATACAAAGACCCTCCATAAATAAACACTCATCACTTACATGAGCCTCCAGATTCCACGTTTGCAGCATGGCCCTATAACCCCAAAGTGTGTCTGTTGTTATCCAATTGTTTGGACTAGTCTTTACTATATTAAAGCAAAATGTCATCAGCTGTGCGACATAACAAGCTGTACCTAAGTCAGTAATGATGCATTACGTCTACTTACCCCTGCCTGGCAGCTCCACTATCTCATCATCCTCCACGTTGGGAGGTGGTGGAAAGTCGGCCACGGGTAGGGGCACCTCCTCCTGCTCTTGGTTTTGGGGGGGGGGAAGGTAGAAAGGGGAGGTTGGTGAGTGGCTAGGGGGAGGGGTGTGTGTAGGGGGAGTGGAGGTGAAGTATTCCACCTCATGGCGGCCCTCATCCTCCTCCTCCATCTCCACCTGTCCCGCCTCCTCCTCCACCTCCACCTGGCCCTCCACTTCTACCTCCACCTCCTGGGCCACCTCCTGGGCCTCCTCACGGGCCTGTCTGGCTCTCTCCCGCGCTGTGGGTTAAACAAACAAAATGGTTGAGTGTCATTTGACATTCTAATTACTATAACAAGTACATATCATAGCCACATTAATGCATGTGTTATATATCACACATATAGTATATGCCATTTCTATTTCATCAACACCCAATTGACCTCATGTAATATAAATATTTAATAATGTGAAAATGCAAACATTCACTGTTAATTATGTGTATTTTGCGTTAATACTTACAGCGTTGAAGACGCCGCCTCAAAGCCTGCAGAAGCTTCGGCTGGCGCCTCCGCAGGTCTGACCATCGCCTCTCCAACTGGGCGATGGTTCTCCGCACATTTTTGCGCGCGAATATTCGGCGCCGGGCTGCAACGTAGGCCCGGCGCTTGTCCCGATTGGAGACATAGGGCCCTGCCTGCCCCAGCCTCCGCTCCATAACGGAGACCAGGGACAGCAGCTCCGCAGTGCTGAATGCAGCTGCTCTCTGATAATGCGCCATTTTAGGAATGGCGCATGAAAAATATTCATGTCCTGTGATTGGTTGTAAAGTTTACTATTTTGTATTAACTTTATTATCCATATTGACATGAACATTGTGTATGCGCCCAACAATCTGCGAAAACATTGCACCGCCATGCAACGCGTGCTATAGCTTGGCATCGCATAGCTGTAGTTCGCATTACTTACTGTATGCATTTATGTGTATGCGTACATTTATAAGAAAAAACACATACACATACTAGCAGTTCTCCTGACTACACCATTATATTGGACACCTAATACACCTAAGCTGGCTGCCTGCCTGCCTGCCTGCCTAGCTCCTACTTCAAATATATTTAAAAATAAACACCCAACAATATATATATATATATATATATATATATATATATATATATGTGATAATAAATATTACATCTACAAATAAAATAATCACCACCACATACCACACATACATGGTGAAAAAACATGGGTAACCGGAGTCACCCAGAACCCACGCATCACGGCCTTCAAGCTCTTGGAGTCTCTGCCAAATCCCGGTTTGTCGGATAACATGAGAGTCATGGGCACTTCCGGGAAACTTCGAGTTGAGGGCGAGAATTTCCATGGATGGGCCACATACCACCATCACGTTGAGTGAGTGGAACAATTTTCGGTTCCTATAGATCTTCTCACTTCGTGATGGAGGCACAAATGGTACATGGGTGCCATCCACAGCCCCTATCACATTAGGGAAGCCAGCAATTTGATGGAATGCCTGCTGGCTTCTGTGAAGGGTCTCTTGGGCAAAAGACATGGCCATGAAGTGCCCCTTGCGCCTAAACATGGCTGACGTCACACGCCTCAGGATTCTGCTGAAAGCAGACTGGGATATTCAAGTCAGTACTGCCACTACTTGTTGGAATGATCCTGAGGCGCAGAAATGCATGACCGCCAGCAGCTGAGTGTGAGGCGGAATTGCCGTCGTGAGCCCATGAAGAGGTTCTAGATCACTCTCAATTAAAGAGAGTATATCTAGAATGACATGTGGGGGTAACCGGTACCTAGTAAGTACCTCATCATCGGGCATCCCAAAGAGTGTCACCCGTGTGCGAAAGATTCTTGCATGTCCTGGCCTCCTTGGGCGATGAGTGGGGTGAGCCGCAAGTGCCCTTAGGCTATTAGCCATGAAGTCCATCATTGCTTCAGCAACCTACAATGAAATTATCATAAATAATGAAGCACCTATGCAAAGAATGCTAATCCCAAAAAATTAGTATAATTAGATGAATCCATACGTACAATAGACGGCCGCCCAGTGAAGTCCCGAATATCCATAATGATCTACAATGATGTAACAATAATATTACCTCACCACACAACTTTGTAAACACAAATATCTCTATTACATTTCACACCTAAACACTAATGAAGTATTATAGGTAAGAACAATTGATCATGAAATCATGTAGTCTGACACATGTATGACAAATTGAAAGAATATGTTGGTTGAAAATGCATGGCACAGCAAAGTGTGCGCCTTCTGATGGTGTGAAAGGGAATGTTGTAACATGAATAACCTCCATTGTGAACTGTAACAGTATTTCACATGGAAGTATGACACATTTCAACTATTGCTGGGACATGTAGTTCAACAATATATGGTGGCACACAGGTTTAACACCTGTGTGTTAAATGGTGGCCAGGTAACATGATTAATGAATGCTAACAAGCCTTTGCTGACCAAAAAATCTGTAATATGTGAACCAATGGTGCATACATTATTACCCTTACATTGTTAATGTATATCATCTCTGCAATGACCATGGGAGAGCTTACCTTAGACCCGGGCACAATACAGATCTGGAGACAAATGAATCTAGCAGCAAACCACTATTTATAGGCCTATCACATGTGTTGTGCATGACATCAGTGATGACTATTGCATGACTTGTGGGCTGGATTTCCAAATGGATTGGGTTACTTAGATTTTTAGGACATTCACAACAATAGCACAGTAGTAATGAACATTCACAGATAGCATTTATGATTTCATAACGTTGGAGGTGGCCATTATAATAAATCTTACAACATTTCACCTAAATTAGACTTTGAAGGTACACCAGGTTTTGTTAAATCGAATTGCCGCTACTATGGGCGTGGCCTATGCGCCGCACAAACAGCAAGGCGTACGCTGCCGTACGGAACGCTGCCGTACGGAACACTGCCGCAAAAAAAAAAAAAAAACAGGGTGGGGCTGAAGTACGCCACTGACACAAATAAAGGTGAGCTAGAACCACAAAATGGTGTTGCAAACATGGCTGGCTCTCATTCTGAGGGAGAGCAAGAGATCCATAGGCTCGTGGAACGCCTGGACTCCAGCACCTCCTATGTGCCCCTCCACCAACAGGCATTTGGAGGAGAGCAGGCAGCTGGCCCATCTTCTGCCTCAGCAGATTCATTGGGAACACAGCAGGTGTCTTCCCAAGATAGTAGCATGGCCAGCACTTCAGGTACAGCGACAGGTGGCCGTGGGCGGGGCCGTGGCCGTGGTCAAAAGAGCCCAACAGAGGATCCAGACACCAGGAACATGGCATTCGAACCGCAGGAGCTTGCCATTCTGGTACCCCGTGCAAGGGATTGGATAGAGTGTCCACAGGAGAAGCTGACACACACCAGGAAATGGAAGATTTGGGAGGACATAACCGCGGAGATTAATGTGGTAGCGCCACAAGTTCGTGAGAGGGAGCATGTGAAGAAGAGGCAAGTTAAAGTGTGCTACATTTGTGCAGAAGTAGACCAGTAATGTTTGTATTATATGTTAGATGGAGTTGGGGAATGGTCGGTCACTGTTTGTTCTAAGTGTTGTGTTGATAGTTTCACATAATATAAGTTATGTAGAATGAAGCACAGGTTGACATCGGTAGCAGATTCCAATGCATGCTACATCAAACGTCAGGGGGGACATGTATTAATATGAGAACTTTGCATGCAGGTGGCACGACTTCAAAACCAACCTGAAGAAGAAGCTGACCAAACGGCGGGAACACAGCCAAACCTCTGGTGCCGGCCCCATGCCAGGAAAATTGAAGCTCACCCCCCTGGAAGAGATGGCAGTTGGCTGCATAGCCATAGAGGAGATCCGGGGGGTGAGCAACATGGATAGCGAGGCCCCAGCGGAAGTCTTTGCTGCTTTTGTTGAAGGTAATTATTTGGCATGGCATACGTAGTTGGTACTAATTTTGTTTGAATGTGTTGTAATTGTAATTTTCTCTTTCACCAGCATCCCCGCCGTTTGGTCAGGCAAGTCTTCAGGAGGTGGAGGAGTCTGTGCCACCTGCCACCACTGCCAGACATGTGCAGCAGCAGCCACCGGCCACACAGGATGTGGACAGGTGGGAGGAGCTGCTTGGCCAGATTCACCAGCAGGGAGATATAGCATCAGAGCGGATGCGTAGGACGGAGGAGGTCATGATGGGTCTTGTCAGCACCCAGCAGTCCATAGCTGCCAGCCTGCGGGTGCTGGCAGATCAATCCTGCCGGATGAATGACCTCCTCCAAGACCTAGCTACCACCAATCGGTCCCTATTAGCAGCCGTCTCTGGTGCTTTCCCACCACCAACACTCCCTGCTGGCAGAAGGGGAAGAGCATCATCTCCTTCGCCATCATCTGCCCCACCTGCCCCACCATCCCAACGTGGCCGTGGAGCTGCTGCTGCACATGGCAAGGGCCCTTCCAAGGCGAAAAAGCCCCGCACATGAACTTGTGTCCACATTAATCTCCACCTTTATGTCTTCCCAAATCTTTCATTTTGCTGTGTGTGTGTCAGCCTCCTGTGTGCAAACCAATCCCCTGCACAGGGTACCCAGATTTGCCCTCGGTTCCAATGCTGTGTTTGGTTCCTCTGTTGGCCTCTTTTGGCTGCCATTTGCTGTACTTGAAGTGTTGGTGCTAAACTTTTGTTGTGAAGCCACCTGATGTGTTCCTTATGATTCTGCTGTGGCTATGTATGTGAAAAATACATTTTTTTATTTTGTTTTATTTTTGTACATTCCTGCCATGGTACCTTTGCATTTGTTGCATGTGTCAAATAACATGCTTTCCATTTTCTTTTTGAAGTTATTGTAATAAATTTATATTTTGATCCCCAAATGTGTGGTTTAATTGGTAAATGTAGAAGTGACATGTCTATTTCTATTAATGATAGTAAGTTCTGTCCATTGCTTGCAGTGTAAATGTGTGTCAAAAATGCAGCCGTGCTTTGAGCATAAATTTGTGTGTTAGTCCATTTAAGCTACAAGGTTTCCAATTGAAGCAATAAGAAAAGTGTAATTAATGAGTAATGAGCAAAGGAGTGGATTGTATTGTGTTCAGCTGAAATTGGTTGAGGTGCGCCCGTAGTGATTGGGCGTTCCGAGTGGTGTCCGCAAAGCAATACTTGCTTATGAAGACCGCATGTTCCCTGCCTTTTTGTTTGCGTGCATTCGATGTGCTGTCCGAATGTACGTGTACCAGAATTAGTGCACTCCCTCGTGCACGCCCATGTTGACGCCCAGTTTAGCCCACTTTAAAACTACGCCCCTGTGTAGTTCCGAATGACGCCCATAATACGCCCATATTTCACGAGTGAATGCGGTGCACATTTCTGTACGGTATTAGTGAGAACAAGTACGGAGACCTTGCGTGGCACATGCGCATAGCGTTGCCCACGCATGCGCAGACGGCTAAAAAACGCCATCCGAAAGAGTGCGGGAAAGTACGCACAGACCAGAATAAGGCCAGGTATCTTACAGTATAAATATGAGGACTGTAAAGCATCAATAAAGAACACATTTTGAACTTCTTTCTGACGGTCAGCGTAACTTGTGGTCTGCTGTGATGTCTAAGTACTGAAAACTGCTGGGGCTCAAATTATCTTCCATCAGCCAGGATGCTAGTTGATGTTTCAGCCTTTACTTTGGCTTTTAAGCTGCTTTGATAAAAGCCGAAGTAAGGGCTGAAATGTCAACTAGCATCCTGGCTATGTAGTGTTTCATTTGTATCGTAGTCTCGAATGCCGCGTCCTGTCTGTGTATATATATAAATATATATATATATATATATATATATATGATCCGAGGGAGCCGGCACTCAGAGTTGCTGTATGATCTTCTAGTGCCCTGGTGCCTTCCCTTAAGCCAGAGGGCTGATAGATATATGTCCGAGGTAGGCGGCACTCAGAGACGATGTAAACCATTTAAACCATAACACGGTTTATTGTGAAAAAAATGAGGCAACGTTTCGGGGATGACCCCCTTTCTCAAGCCAAAACAAACAAGTGCAATACAATGAAAAAATGCCAAATAAATACCTTAATGTGTGCAGCAGCCGCCTCCCATCAGCGCCGTGCACGTGCTGCACGCTGACATCTCCCCCCTCCGTCCCATCTTCCGTCTGCTCTCACCAGACTTCTGACGTGGGCGGAAGCTGTCGTGTCAGCTGAGCCGCTCCGTGGGCTGGGCTGGAGACGCGGCTTCCTCGTTACCTAGGTAACGGGGAGTAAACAAACATGCGTACATTTAAAAAACGGCATCTACAAAATCGATACAAAAAACATTAATACAAACAGCGTGAGCATGTGTCTTATATATGTAAGGTGCCTTGTGTTCAGCACTGTGTTGATACCTACAGGTGTGTAGGATTAAAAGGGCATAACTGTGTTACGTGCTGTGTGTGTGTTACTTGGTCGGCTCAGCCGCCGGTCTGTGTGGCAGTCTGATTGTGCTATGAAAAAATGAAAAAGTGATAATCATGTGTTGACATGTCAGTCTATTGTGACCCAGTGTCGACTGACAAAGGGTAGACTGTGTTGAACAAATAAAAAAATATATAAAAAAGGATGGAAGGGAACATACTCCTGTACCATGCTCTCCTGGTAGCTATGTAATACATTGCATGGTGCCAGTAGTTTATGTTTGGTCAGTTGGTTCTATCCATTATGTGTGTCATGTCTGCATAGTCAGGTTTGCATACGCATGCTGCATCCCAAACCTATGGGACTACCTCTGTACAGTATGTTGGGGCAGGGCTGCACATGGAAGACCATGTGGTGGCCAGACCTCCTATCATTGTGCGTCATAACTGCCACCATGAATATAAATGCTATCAATGTGGTGAATGCACATGCATAGACTATTGTGTACATGACCGGGGGTAAATGCTGGGGATGACTGCCAACAATGTTTCCTGAATAGGGAACTGAAAGGGCTATTTAGTACGGTAGGACCGTGATGTCCGGTAAGGCCTATGGATGGCCCATCAGTGCATGTATTTTAAAGAGTCCTAATGGATAAGAATAACTAGTGTAATATGAAACACGAGCGACAAAGTGCATCAAAGTACTCCAGACACATGAAACCTATGTGAAGCAAAAATATTAAAGGTGTAAAATTAAAGAATAATGCTTTAAGAATGATGATTAAAGCATGATAGTTAAAGAATGATAGTTAAAGAATGATAATTAAAGAAAACAGCCAAGCCACAGCGACTCATTAAGTCCTCGGGGTTGGACAGTGTCTAGGCGGTAAATCCACCTCGCCTCCAATTGTAATAACAACTTTCCCCGGTTCCCTCCTCTGGGAGATGATGGTACTTGATCGATGATTTTATGTCGCATGGTAGCTACCCCGTGTTGTAATAGGGCAAAGTGGCGGGCAACTGGCTGTTCGCTGGAGCCGCTGGACAGTGCTGCTCTGATGGCTGTACGATGTTGCGCCATCCGTTCTTTAAATTGTCGCTCCGTTTTGCCCACGTAGCACAAGCCACATGGGCAGAACAGAGCATACACCACGTATTTAGACGTGCAGGTGAGAGCCTTGTCTATGGGGAATTTTTTCCCAGTGTGTGGATGCGCTATAAAGCTGCCTGTGAGCATAAAGCCGCACGTAGTGCAGCCAATACACTTGTTGCAGCCTTTTTTCTGGGAAAGAAAATGTTCTTTGGTGGTTTGACCCATATTTGTGACATCTGTTTTAACGAGCCAGTCCTTGAGGTTCCTATTTCTCTTGAAGCTCGGCATCAATCTGTGGTCCTTGAGCGCTTTAAGATCAGGGTCGGACGTTATTATGGGCCAGTATCTCTTGCCTCTCTGTACGAGGGTTTTACTGGCAGGGCTAGCCGCTTTAAGATCAGGGTCGGACGTTATTATGGGCCAGTATCTCTTGCCTCTCTGTACGAGGGTTTTACTGGCAGGGCTAGCCTCATTTTTTTCACAATAAACCGTGTTATGGTTTAAATGGTTTACATCGTCTCTGAGTGCCGCCTACCTCGGACATATATATATATATATATATATATATATATATATATAATCTCCACTATTTATTATCAGTTAATTTAGTGTGTGCAGAGCCCCTACAATGTCTGTTTAAACAATGTGGTCACAAGCCATAGGGCACCCCGAAACTAGGAAAGGTGAGTGCCGATGTTTAGTGTATATATTGTTGTTTATTAGATTAATTTTTTTAATTAGTCTTATTGTGGTCACATTCTTTCATGCACCCTGTTTTAACCTTTATTTCATAGCTTATGATAACCACTTCCCTAGATGATTAGTGACAGGTGTGTTGGTAACTGCTCACCTTTAAAAGCATAGTCTGCTGTGAGTTTTAGACCAGATAGCATGCCTGAAATCAAACATTAATGTCATAGCTATGTGTATTGTTACCATTTTGAGTGATAGTGTTAGGACCTGCAGAAAAGTGGGGTCCCGTGAAGGGGGCTGCAGGCTTAAATGCATTGATCAATTCATGAACCAAATCTCCACTATTTATTATCAGTTAATTTAGTGTGTGCAGAGCCCCTACAGTGTCTGTTTAAGCAATTTGGTCACAAGCCATAGGGCACCCCAAAACTAGGAAAGGTGAGTGCCGATGTTAAGTGTATATATATATATATATATATATATATAGAGAGAAGCAAAACGGCACTCAGATGTTTAAGGAATGATGCGGTGCAGGGTCCAAGAGGGATAATGATAGACAGCACTTACCTATCCTGGGAACCAGGTTAGGAAACAGACCAGCACTCACGTTGTTTGAGTTGAAGAAAAAAAGGTGTATTTTCAAAACATTATACAAAGTACAGTGCAGCAAGGCTGACCCAACAGCCGTTTCAACTGGATGCCTTCCAGTTTTCGTCAGGGGTGAGGGCACAGCTGAGACAGACTGCCTTTTTATTGTGTCAAAAAACGCGCCAGTCACGTCAGCGGCCGTTTCAAAGGGAGCTGTCAATCAGTACCATTTTCAAATAGCGCTTCTGCGCTGTGCAGAATGCTGGAGAAAGCCGGGGGGCGCGTCTACAGGGGATCCCTGTGACGTAGGCTAGTCTCAAACTGTGCTGCCGAGAGCACTCGCAGTGAGCTGTCAGGCAGCTTCCGTATTACACAGTGAAGGAGTGAAAGTGTTGGAAGCGGCTACATTTAACTAATAAAGTAACAAGACTGTGACTGAGTTATGTGAGTAAGCTGTATTCACGGGGCTAAAGAATGTGCAGAACGGGAACAGGAATGTTAATGAACTGGAAGGCACCACTCAAAGTTATCTGGTCTCTTGGCAACGTCACTTAAAGAAACAAATAAATTAACATCAATTAGTGCACGTAGCTGTGCATCAAAGGCAGAACCTCATGTCTTGAGGCAGCGGTGTCATACAGAAAGCATCTCTGTAGGCATCAGCAGTCACATATATAATATTGTAGGCATTCAATATTAGAGCACTCGGTGGTAGAATGTACAAAGCATTACTGACACTCAGCGGTGTCTAAAACAATAAAGATATGAGGCAGGCTGTCACAGGACAAAGGATTGCTGACACTCGGCGGTGTCTAATACAGTAAAGTTATAAGGCAGGCTGTCCAAGGGCAAGATGTGCACACGGCGGTGCAGCAATAGGACAGTAACAAATCACAATGTCTAATATAGCAACATGCTGTCAATAAAGAATGCACTGAACATGAGTCTCTTACAGTCTTCAGGTACAGTAGTGACATTAATTGTAATGATTGAGACAAGTATCTGAGCAAACGTCAGTGTGCTTCCATCATTATCAGAGTCCATGGGTCTATAGAAAAATTAGTGTTCTTCGTGTTTGAGGTGTAATTAAAAGATGGGGTTATAGGCAAGTATCCAAGGTAGTGGACAACTTGTCTGGTCCCATCTGTAATGTCGGGAAATAAACTAACATATGTGCGTGAACAACAGATAGTGGGGGTACCTATCTGTGTACCTATTTCTTAGGGATATGTTCCGCTGTTGGGATTAAATAAAGCAGCCCATCTTGAAGTCCTCGTTGAGGCCATTCGGTGCGAGTGTGTTCAAACGGAAGATCCACTGCAGTTCACGCTGCAAAAGCAGTTTGTCACGGTCTCCACCCCTTCTCAGAGGTGGGATATGGTCAATTATGTAGCATTTAAGTTGGTCCATTTTATGTTTCTTCTCCTGATAGTGCCTGGCTACCGGTAGGTACTTAAGATCCTGTACCTCAGATGTTGGGTTGAGGCTCTTTTTTATAGAAGATCTGTGTTGGCTTAATCTCTCCTTGATCATTCTGGAGGTTTTGCCAATATAGAGGAAGTTGCATGGACAGACAAGGGCATAAACCACAAACTTGCTATTACAATCAAGTCTATAGCGTATTTTATGTTTGTGTCCCGTAGTTGGATCACTGAATGTGTCTCCTGTGTATAGGAACTTACAGTTTGCGCAGCCTGCGCATCTGTATACCCCATTCTTGCGTGCTAGCCATGTGTTAGAGCTTGATGGTTTACCTGAGAGATCGGTTACCACCAGTAAGTCTTTGAGGTTTGGTCCTCTTCGATAAGCGAATCTGGGTGGGGATTTAAGTATTGGTTCAAGTATGGGATCAGTGGCCACTAGGTGCCAATGTTCCAAAATTTTCTTCTTGATGAACTGGGAAGCAACAGTGTAGGTGCTGCAAAAGTTGAGTCGTTGCTCAACTTCTCCTCTTGACTTGCTGCTTATCAATAGCTCGTCTCTGTTGAGCGCAAGTACTCTAGAGATGGCTTCTTCAACATCATTCTGGTTATATCCTCTATCAAGGAACCTTGTCCCCATCTCCATTAGAGCCTCTGGAAGCGTGCTAGAGTCTGAGTTTATGCGGCTAGCTCTCAGCATCTGAGAGTAGGGGAGGCCTTTCTTGAGTGCAATTGGGTGAAAACTGTCCGCATGGAGGAGTGTGTTCTTATCGGTTGCTTTAGAGAAGATTTTGGTTGATAGAGATTGGTCTTTAATGGTTATAGTGACATCAAGGTAGCTAATTGTATGTGCGCTGAAACTCATGGTGAATCTGATGGTGCCGGGTAGTAAGTTGAGATAATTAAGGAATTGTAGCAGTGTATCCTCTCCTCCTGTCCATAGGAGGAACAGGTCATCTATGTATCGGACGTAGAATTTAATATAGCTGCTGAAGTGCGCGTTTCCCAGTATGTGTCGAGTTTCATAGGCCGCCATGAAGAGATTGGCGTACGACGGGGCCATATTCGACCCCATCGCCGTGCCTTGGCGCTGCAGGTAAAAGCGATTAAGAAAGAGGAAGTAATTTTTGTGCAGTATCACTTCCATCAAGAGAGATAAATATTCTACCGGTGGTCCGCTGTAATGTTCGTTCCCGCTGATCAGGTCTCTATTGGCTGATATCCCCAAGTCATGAGGGATATTGGTGTATAGGCTAGACACATCTAAGGTGACAAGGAGGGTGTTACTGGCGATGTCTGTAATCTGTTGGAGCTTACGTAAGAAGTCCGTTGTGTCTCCGATGAAGCTGGTTATTTTTTGAACTACCGGCTGGAGGTAAAAGTCTACTAGTTGGGATATAGGTTGGCACAGAGAGCCTCTGGCCGATATGATTGGGCGTCCTGGAGGTTCAGTCAGAGATTTATGAATCTTTGGTAGAGTGTAGAGGATTGGTATCTTTGGGGTGTCCTGTGTTAGAAAATCCGCTGTTTCTTTGTTAATGTATCGATTGGTGACTCCGAGTTGGATGATGTTATCAATTTCTTTTTTGAAACGCCAGGTAGGATCCCGGTCCAGTTGAAGATAGCAATCTGGATGTGCGAGTTGGTTAAGTGCTTCTTTGACGTAATATGAATAGTCCAATAGGACGATACCTCCACCTTTGTCAGCAGCCCTGACTATCAGGTCCTTGTCTCCTTGCAGCGATTTAATCGCCAGTTTCTCTTCTGTGGTTATGTTGTAATAGGACACCTTTTGTTTGTCTATGAACGGACCAGTGTCCCTTTTAAGTATCCTAAGAAATGTGTTAACAGAAGCGTTGGATGTAGGAGGATCAAAGCTGCTGGGGTTCTTGAGAGTGCTGGTGCTGTTACCTGGGGTAAGCGCTCGCTGGGGTGCTGGGTTCCTTTGGAAATGATCTTTGAGCCTCAGTTGTCTCCCGAATTTGTACATGTCCACCTGCCAGTCGAAAGAGTTTTGTTTAAGGGTAGGGACGAATGACAGACCTCTGTTCAGTAATGAAATTTCTGCTGAAGACAGCTCGTGTTTAGATAAGTTGTACACTACTGAGCCTGTGCATTTTTGTTCACTCGCCGCTTTTCTTTTTCGCCCACCCCTGCGGGTGGGTAGAGCAGGTTTTTTGGTGGTCTTCTTTGTCTGTCAGATCGTGCCAGGTATTGTGTGTCCTGTGCAGAGGTAGTAGCAACGTCGGAATCACTTGCAGATGTCAGTGAGTGGCTGTCGATATCTGTAAATTGGACGTTTGGTCTTTTATTCCCGCCTCTACGGTATTGGGGGCGGAAACGTCGGTTGTCACTCCTTGAAAACCAAGTATACACTCTATTCTCCTTATAATCTAATTAACTTGTTTGTACTTGTTCTTTTTAAACTTGAGTAAGCTTTCTCTGTATTTCTCCAATTCGGTGTCCAATTTCTTGAGTAGTTCACAATCTGGTTGTTGTAAGGTTTTATATGGTTCAGTCTCACGTAGTTCATCAATTTCTCCCTTAATTGCAGCAAGATCAGTACTTGTTTGCTCTATAACTAGTAGCATTAAGTCCTGAGAACATTTATTTAGAATGTTACACCATTTGATACAAAAATCGTTGCTGTGTCTGCCCAATGTGGGCTGGTTATGCAATCTAAAGCCTCTTGGTATTAATTGTTCCTTGCAGTACTGGGAGAGTGTGAGACCATGGAGATGTAGGTCTATTTCACGTTTGCTTAGCTTGAGTAAATCTTGGTATGTCTCCTCAGGGCTGTCCTTGCTAAACAGGAGAGTGTCAGTATCATCAAACAATATGCGTGCCTTGTCAACTTCTGTAAATTGTAGCATTGATGTCAGATCTAGACCTGCCGGTGTAGACATTGGTTGGAGGAATTATTGCTTGGTCTTTCACTGTTAGTACGTCAGTACCCACAGTGGATTGTGTGGTTAGTGTAACAAAGATATGATAGGTGATTAAAAATGAAGCTTGTTCTGCAGAAATGTCCAAGATTGTAGGAGCGTTCCAGCAGAGGGCTAAATAAATGGTGCTCAGTTTTCATAGGAATGTTATTATAGAGAGAAGCAAAACGGCACTCAGATGTTTAAGGAATGATGCGGTGCAGGGTCCAAGAGGGATAATGATAGACAGCACTTACCTATCCTGGGAACCAGGTTAGGAAACAGACCAGCACTCACGTTGTTTGAGTTGAAGAAAAAAAGGTGTATTTTCAAAACATTATACAAAGTACAGTGCAGCAAGGCTCAGACTCTAGCACGCTTCCAGAGGCTCTAATGGAGATGGGGACAAGGTTCCTTGATAGAGGATATAACCAGAATGATGTTGAAGAAGCCATCTCTAGAGTACTTGCGCTCAACAGAGACGAGCTATTGATAAGCAGCAAGTCAAGAGGAGAAGTTGAGCAACGACTCAACTTTTGCAGCACCTACACTGTTGCTTCCCAGTTCATCAAGAAGAAAATTTTGGAACATTGGCACCTAGTGGCCACTGATCCCATACTTGAACCAATACTTAAATCCCCACCCAGATTCGCTTATCGAAGAGGACCAAACCTCAAAGACTTACTGGTGGTAACCGATCTCTCAGGTAAACCATCAAGCTCTAACACATGGCTAGCACGCAAGAATGGGGTATACAGATGCGCAGGCTGCGCAAACTGTAAGTTCCTATACACAGGAGACACATTCAGTGATCCAACTACGGGACACAAACATAAAATACGCTATAGACTTGATTGTAATAGCAAGTTTGTGGTTTATGCCCTTGTCTGTCCATGCAACTTCCTCTATATTGGCAAAACCTCCAGAATGATCAAGGAGAGATTAAGCCAACACAGATCTTCTATAAAAAAGAGCCTCAACCCAACATCTGAGGTACAGGATCTTAAGTACCTACCGGTAGCCAGGCACTATCAGGAGAAGAAACATAAAATGGACCAACTTAAATGCTACATAATTGACCATATCCCACCTCTGAGAAGGGGTGGAGACCGTGACAAACTGCTTTTGCAGCGTGAACTGCAGTGGATCTTCCGTTTGAACACACTCGCACCGAATGGCCTCAACGAGGACTTCAAGATGGGCTGCTTTATTTAATCCCAACAGCGGAACATATCCCTAAGAAATAGGTACACAGATAGGTACCCCCACTATCTGTTGTTCACGCACATATGTTAGTTTATTTCCCGACATTACAGATGGGACCAGACAAGTTGTCCACTACCTTGGATACTTGCCTATAACCCCATCTTTTAATTACACCTCAAACACGAAGAACACTAATTTTTCTATAGACCCATGGACTCTGATAATGATGGAAGCACACTGACGTTTGCTCAGATACTTGTCTCAATCATTGCAATTAATGTCACTACTGTACCTGAAGACTGTAAGAGACTCATGTTCAGTGCATTCTTTATTGACAGCATGTTGCTATATTAGACATTGTGATTTGTTACTGTCCTATTGCTGCACCGCCGTGTGCACATCTTGCCCTTGGACAGCCTGCCTTATAACTTTACTGTATTAGACACCGCCGAGTGTCAGCAATCCTTTGTCCTGTGACAGCCTGCCTCATATCTTTATTGTTTTAGACACCGCTGAGTGTCAGTAATGCTTTGTACATTCTACCACCGAGTGCTCTAATATTGAATGCCTACAATATTATATATGTGACTGCTGATGCCTACAGAGATGCTTTCTGTATGACACCGCTGCCTCAAGACATGAGGTTCTGCCTTTGATGCACAGCTACGTGCACTAATTGATGTTAATTTATTTGTTTCTTTAAGTGACGTTGCCAAGAGACCAGATAACTTTGAGTGGTGCCTTCCAGTTCATTAACATTCCTGTTCCCGTTCTGCACATTCTTTAGCCCCGTGAATACAGCTTACTCACATAACTCAGTCACAGTCTTGTTACTTTATTAGTTAAATGTAGCCGCTTCCAACACTTTCACTCCTTCACTGTGTAATACGGAAGCTGCCTGACAGCTCACTGCGAGTGCTCTCGGCAGCACAGTTTGAGACTAGCCTACGTCACAGGGATCCCCTGTAGACGCGCCCCCCGGCTTTCTCCAGCATTCTGCACAGCGCAGAAGCGCTATTTGAAAATGGTACTGATTGACAGCTCCCTTTGAAACGGCCGCTGACGTGACTGGCGCGTTTTTTGACACAATAAAAAGGCAGTCTGTCTCAGCTGTGCCCTCACCCCTGACGAAAACTGGAAGGCATCCAGTTGAAACGGCTGTTGGGTCAGCCTTGCTGCACTGTACTTTGTATAATGTTTTGAAAATACACCTTTTTTTCTTCAACTCAAACAACGTGAGTGCTGGTCTGTTTCCTAACCTGGTTCCCAGGATAGGTAAGTGCTGTCTATCATTATCCCTCTTGGACCCTGCACCGCATCATTCCTTAAACATCTGAGTGCCGTTTTGCTTCTCTCTATAATAACATTCCTATGAAAACTGAGCACCATTTATTTAGCCCTCTGCTGGAACGCTCCTACAATCTTGGACATTTCTGCAGAACAAGCTTCATTTTTAATCACCTATCATATCTTTGTTACACTAACCACACAATCCACTGTGGGTACTGACGTACTAACAGTGAAAGACCAAGCAATAATTCCTCCAACCAATGTCTACACCGGCAGGTCTAGATCTGACATCAATGCTACAATTTACAGAAGTTGACAAGGCACGCATATTGTTTGATGATACTGACACTCTCCTGTTTAGCAAGGACAGCCCTGAGGAGACATACCAAGATTTACTCAAGCTAAGCAAACGTGAAATAGACCTACATCTCCATGGTCTCACACTCTCCCAGTACTGCAAGGAACAATTAATACCAAGAGGCTTTAGATTGCATAACCAGCCCACATTGGGCAGACACAGCAACGATTTTTGTATCAAATGGTGTAACATTCTAAATAAATGTTCTCAGGACTTAATGCTACTAGTTATAGAGCAAACAAGTACTGATCTTGCTGCAATTAAGGGAGAAATTGATGAACTACGTGAGACTGAACCATATAAAACCTTACAACAACCAGATTGTGAACTACTCAAGAAATTGGACACCGAATTGGAGAAATACAGAGAGAGCTTACTCAAGTTTAAAAAGAACAAGTACAAACAAGTTAAATTAGATTATAAGGAGAATAGAGTGTATACTTGGTTTTCAAGGAGTGACAACCGACGTTTCCGCCCCCAATACCGTAGAGGCGGGAATAAAAGACCAAACGTCCAATTTACAGATATCGACAGCCACTCACTGACATCTGCAAATGATTCCGACGTTGCTACTACCTCTGCACAGGACACACAATACCTGGCACGATCTGACAGACAAAGAAGACCACCAAAAAACCTGCTCTACCCACCCGCAGGGGTGGGCGAAAAAGAAAAGCGGCGAGTGAACAAAAATGCACAGGCTCAGTAGTGTACAACTTATCTAAACACGAGCTGTCTTCAGCAGAAATTTCATTACTGAACAGAGGTCTGTCATTCGTCCCTACCCTTAAACAAAACTCTTTCGACTGGCAGGTGGACATGTACAAATTCGGGAGACAACTGAGGCTCAAAGATCATTTCCAAAGGAACCCAGCACCCCAGCGAGCGCTTACCCCAGGTAACAGCACCAGCACTCTCAAGAACCCCAGCAGCTTTGATCCTCCTACATCCAACGCTTCTGTTAACACATTTCTTAGGATACTTAAAAGGGACACTGGTCCGTTCATAGACAAACAAAAGGTGTCCTATTACAACATAACCACAGAAGAGAAACTGGCGATTAAATCGCTGCAAGGAGACAAGGACCTGATAGTCAGGGCTGCTGACAAAGGTGGAGGTATCGTCCTATTGGACTATTCATATTACGTCAAAGAAGCACTTAACCAACTCGCACATCCAGATTGCTATCTTCAACTGGACCGGGATCCTACCTGGCGTTTCAAAAAAGAAATTGATAACATCATCCAACTCGGAGTCACCAATCGATACATTAACAAAGAAACAGCGGATTTTCTAACACAGGACACCCCAAAGATACCAATCCTCTACACTCTACCAAAGATTCATAAATCTCTGACTGAACCTCCAGGACGCCCAATCATATCGGCCAGAGGCTCTCTGTGCCAACCTATATCCCAACTAGTAGACTTTTACCTCCAGCCGGTAGTTCAAAAAATAACCAGCTTCATCGGAGACACAACGGACTTCTTACGTAAGCTCCAACAGATTACAGACATCGCCAGTAACACCCTCCTTGTCACCTTAGATGTGTCTAGCCTATACACCAATATCCCTCATGACTTGGGGATATCAGCCAATAGAGACCTGATCAGCGGGAACGAACATTACAGCGGACCACCGGTAGAATATTTATCTCTCTTGATGGAAGTGATACTGCACAAAAATTACTTCCTCTTTCTTAATCGCTTTTACCTGCAGCGCCAAGGCACGGCGATGGGGTCGAATATGGCCCCGTCGTACGCCAATCTCTTCATGGCGGCCTATGAAACTCGACACATACTGGGAAACGCGCACTTCAGCAGCTATATTAAATTCTACGTCCGATACATAGATGACCTGTTCCTCCTATGGACAGGAGGAGAGGATACACTGCTACAATTCCTTAATTATCTCAACTTACTACCCGGCACCATCAGATTCACCATGAGTTTCAGCGCACATACAATTAGCTACCTTGATGTCACTATAACCATTAAAGACCAATCTCTATCAACCAAAATCTTCTCTAAAGCAACCGATAAGAACACACTCCTCCATGCGGACAGTTTTCACCCAATTGCACTCAAGAAAGGCCTCCCCTACTCTCAGATGCTGAGAGCTAGCCGCATAAACTCAGACTCTAGCACGCTTCCAGAGGCTCTAATGGAGATGGGGACAAGGTTCCTTGATAGAGGATATAACCAGAATGATGTTGAAGAAGCCATCTCTAGAGTACTTGCGCTCAACAGAGACGAGCTATTGATAAGCAGCAAGTCAAGAGGAGAAGTTGAGCAACGACTCAACTTTTGCAGCACCTACACTGTTGCTTCCCAGTTCATCAAGAAGAAAATTTTGGAACATTGGCACCTAGTGGCCACTGATCCCATACTTGAACCAATACTTAAATCCCCACCCAGATTCGCTTATCGAAGAGGACCAAACCTCAAAGACTTACTGGTGGTAACCGATCTCTCAGGTAAACCATCAAGCTCTAACACATGGCTAGCACGCAAGAATGGGGTATACAGATGCGCAGGCTGCGCAAACTGTAAGTTCCTATACACAGGAGACACATTCAGTGATCCAACTACGGGACACAAACATAAAATACGCTATAGACTTGATTGTAATAGCAAGTTTGTGGTTTATGCCCTTGTCTGTCCATGCAACTTCCTCTATATTGGCAAAACCTCCAGAATGATCAAGGAGAGATTAAGCCAACACAGATCTTCTATAAAAAAGAGCCTCAACCCAACATCTGAGGTACAGGATCTTAAGTACCTACCGGTAGCCAGGCACTATCAGGAGAAGAAACATAAAATGGACCAACTTAAATGCTACATAATTGACCATATCCCACCTCTGAGAAGGGGTGGAGACCGTGACAAACTGCTTTTGCAGCGTGAACTGCAGTGGATCTTCCGTTTGAACACACTCGCACCGAATGGCCTCAACGAGGACTTCAAGATGGGCTGCTTTATTTAATCCCAACAGCGGAACATATCCCTAAGAAATAGGTACACAGATAGGTACCCCCACTATCTGTTGTTCACGCACATATGTTAGTTTATTTCCCGACATTACAGATGGGACCAGACAAGTTGTCCACTACCTTGGATACTTGCCTATAACCCCATCTTTTAATTACACCTCAAACACGAAGAACACTAATTTTTCTATAGACCCATGGACTCTGATAATGATGGAAGCACACTGACGTTTGCTCAGATACTTGTCTCAATCATTGCAATTAATGTCACTACTGTACCTGAAGACTGTAAGAGACTCATGTTCAGTGCATTCTTTATTGACAGCATGTTGCTATATTAGACATTGTGATTTGTTACTGTCCTATTGCTGCACCGCCGTGTGCACATCTTGCCCTTGGACAGCCTGCCTTATAACTTTACTGTATTAGACACCGCCGAGTGTCAGCAATCCTTTGTCCTGTGACAGCCTGCCTCATATCTTTATTGTTTTAGACACCGCTGAGTGTCAGTAATGCTTTGTACATTCTACCACCGAGTGCTCTAATATTGAATGCCTACAATATTATATATGTGACTGCTGATGCCTACAGAGATGCTTTCTGTATGACACCGCTGCCTCAAGACATGAGGTTCTGCCTTTGATGCACAGCTACGTGCACTAATTGATGTTAATTTATTTGTTTCTTTAAGTGACGTTGCCAAGAGACCAGATAACTTTGAGTGGTGCCTTCCAGTTCAATAACATTCCTGTTCCCGTTCTGCACATTCTTTAGCCCCGTGAATACAGCTTACTCACATAACTCAGTCACAGTCTTGTTACTTTATTAGTTAAATGTAGCCGCTTCCAACACTTTCACTCCTTCACTGTGTAATACGGAAGCTGCCTGACAGCTCACTGCGAGTGCTCTCGGCAGCACAGTTTGAGACTAGCCTACGTCACAGGGATCCCCTGTAGACGCGCCCCCCGGCTTTCTCCAGCATTCTGCACAGCGCAGAAGCGCTATTTGAAAATGGTACTGATTGACAGCTCCCTTTGAAACGGCCGCTGACGTGACTGGCGCGTTTTTTGACACAATAAAAAGGCAGTCTGTCTCAGCTGTGCCCTCACCCCTGACGAAAACTGGAAGGCATCCAGTTGAAACGGCTGTTGGGTCAGCCTTGCTGCACTGTACTTTGTATAATGTTTTGAAAATACACCTTTTTTTCTTCAACTCAAACAACGTGAGTGCTGGTCTGTTTCCTAACCTGGTTCCCAGGATAGGTAAGTGCTGTCATATATATATATATATATATATATATATATATATATATATATATAGAGAGAGAGAGAGATAGAGAGTGATCCGACAAGCGGAGGTGGTGGAGCGGCACTCGGCGGACTGGTACAAAAGTAATACAGCAACAGCGTGCAATCAACGTTTCGGTTTTAATAATCTTTGTCAAGGTCATTTGAAATGCAAAAAAACATACCTTTTATCATACACCGTGTGTTAGCCGCTGGCCTCCTCCTTCCGGGTCCATCTATGTCACCAGCCGGCGACGCGCGATACGGGGTGCAACGCAATGACGCTCATTGCTCTGCTACCGCAGGCATAGAGCTTCCGGAGTCCGGGGACGGGTTGCCAGGCAACCAATCTATACAAAGTGAACAGCACATACATTTAAATACATCAACAAAAGACTGCATGGAACATGCTGTAATGGACAAGAGATTAGCGTACAAAGAAATAAAAAGAAAGTAAGCTGATGGTATGGACAAAGGGAAGGAAAGGGTCACACCAACATTGAGGTCAGCAGGCCCATCCCCCAATGTCATAACACAAATGTAGCTAAGAATACGGTATAACTGTACCACAAATGCATACTCAATCTGTCCAAGAAAAAATAATAATACAAGGCAGATGCTGTCAATGTCAACTAGGTGAACATCACCACGCCTATGCACAGAGCGTGCGCCTAACCGGCAGCACAAGGAAAAAAATACACTGTATGCCAGAATGACGATGCTGTAATCCAATATCGCCAGTGAGGGGAACACACCAATTTAAGGAACAAAGGTACAACGAGCATATGTAATCCTAGACAGAATACGACAATGGTTAAACAAAAGCAGGTAATCAATCAGAAGTAAGGCCCATATTCAAAGAAAACATGATAGGGGCAAATTTTCATTAAGCCCCTCTGGGGCAACTGTTCTCAATTTAAAGATCCACCTGGACTCATGTTGAAGAAGGATCTTGGCCCTGTCACCATCCCGTACTTTTTTGGGGACCTGTTCTATGATTTTTTACCATAGGGTGGACAAACCGTGGCCACACTCACGGAAGTGGCGTGCCACTGGCTGTTCGGTATCAATTTTTCTAGCACTCAACGACTGACGAATAGATGAGCGATGCATCGACATCCATTCCTTGAACTGCCTTGTGGTCTTACCAATGTAGTAAAGACCACAAGGACAGCGCAAGAAATAGACAACGTGCGTCGAGGTGCAAGTAACCACCTGGCTGATGGGAATTTTGGTACCTGAATGTGGGTGGCTAAAATTCTCCCGGACCTCCATAAAGCTGCAACAGGTACAACCTGTGCACCTGTAGCAGCCTGGTTTCTTGGTAAGAAAGTAACTAGGCTGGGGGGTTTTAAATGCGGAAATATCATTATGCACGAGCCAATCTTTGAGGTTATGAGTGCGTGCATAGCTGGGCATGATGCTGTAGTCCTTGAGACCTCTGATATCTTTATCAGAGGTTACCATTGGCCAGAAGGATTTATTCTTTTTGTTAGTGTCCTGGCTGCCAGAATGGAACGTAATCTGACTACCATCGATGAACCCTTTGATCAATTCCGACCGCACTCAACGTTTGATCCTCCCAACAACAACATCTCTTTGAAATGCTTCCTGCAGGTGGTTGAAGAGCAAGGAAACACTGCAGCTGTCTCCCCATCCACCAAACACAGTAACTATAATAAAGAAGATATGCAGGTACTCAAAAAATTTAGTGAGGATCAGTCAATAACAATACGCCCCTCCGACAAGGGGGGTGGTATTGTTATTCAGGACATTGAACAGTATCGATCTGAGGTTTATCGTTAGTTGGAAGATCAGACGTCTCCCGGAAGATCCCACCAAAAAGTTCAATTAGGAACTTGAGATTCTGCTCAGACTCCAGTAGGTCTGGACATCATCTCTGACGGCACCCGTAGAGCCCTGTTTCAAGAAAACTCTGTGGCTCCGGTGCTCTACACCCTCCCCAAGCTACATAAGGACCATGTCAAGCCACCGGGGCATCCCATTATAGCGGCTAGGGACTCGATCTATTACGTAATCTCGAAATACTTTGATTCTTTCTTCCAGCCAGTGGTTCAGTCTCGGGCCACATACCTCAAGGACACCACCACCCTCATTACCAAATTACAACAGCTACCCCCCCAGCCCGACAACTGCTGGTTATTTACCCTTGATGTGGTGAGCCTGTACACCAGCATCCCTCATGATGCTGGGGTACAGGCGGCACACAGGTTACTGACAAGACACCCATTGTACAAGGGGCCCAACATCGAGTTCTTTATCCAGTTATTAGAACTCACACTCAAAAGGAATTACTTCCTGTTCGACAGTAAGTGGTACATCCAATTACAGGGGTGTGCCATGGGATCTTGTGTGGCACCGGCATTCGCAAACACTTTCATGTTTGATGTCGAGCAGGAAATGTTTTTGTTGAGTCCGGATATTGCCACCAAGATCCCATTCTTCGTCCCCTATATAGACGATTTGCTGCTCATTTGGTTGGGCAGTGAAATTGAATTTCATCATCTCATGACGGAAGTCAACCAATCGGACACTCCGATCAGGTTCACATACTGCATGAGTAGGACCAGTGTCAACTACTTGCTCCAACCCGTAATGGGGCACTATTGGACTTAGTACTAACAAATAACATAGATTTAGTTTCAAACACAAGAGTAATTGAACACCTAGGGAACAGTGACCACAACATGGTCTCACTGGAAATCAACTTCCGAAAACCTCAATATAATACAGGACCGGGTAAAGTACTAAACTTCAGAAAAGCTCATTTCATTTTATTCCGGGAAGCTCTAAAAGAAATTAATTGGGGAGAGTTTTTCGAAGGAAAGAAGGCAGAGGAAATGTGGGATACATTTAAAAATGTGCTAGAATCACTAACTACTAAATACATTCCAAAAGTCAACAAGGGTAAATTTAACAAAAAAAAGCCAACATGGTTGGACAAAAAAGTAAGGACAGCGATCAACAATAAAACAAAAGCGTTTAAGTTCTATAAAAATAACGTAAATGAGGAGACGTTCATCAAGTATAAAGAAACAAACAAAACTTAAAGAGGTAATCAAAGTAGCTAAAAGGGAAAATGAAGAGCGTATAGCCACAGAAAGCAAAACTAACCCCAAGAAGTTTTTCAAGTACATAAACAGCAAGCGAATAATTAAAGAGAACATAGGCCCACTAACAGGTAAAATTTTTGCAGAAGATAATGAAAAAGCGGAAGTGTTAAATAAGTTCTTCTCATCAGTATTTACTAGGGGAGAGCAGTTAGTGGAAAGCACAGATACCTCAACTGGGACAAACAAACCGGACCACAATATGGATCTCTCGACCGAGGATATCATTTTGAGGCTCAGCAAAATAAAAACTAACAAACCACCAGGGCCAGATGTTATACATCCTAGGGTACTAATGGAGTTAAGGGAGGAACTAGCGACCCCTCTATATTGCATTTTTGAAAATTCACTATCAACAGGTATGGTACCAAAAGACTGGAGAATAGCAGAGGTAGTGCCAATATTTAAAAAAGGTAAAAGGGATGACCCTGCAAATTACAGGCCTGTGAGTTTAACATCAATAGTGGGTAAAATATTTGAAGGAATTTTAAGGGATGGTATCCTGGAATACTTGGACCTTCATAGTTTACTTAGTATTAACCAACATGGGTTTGTGAAAAATCGTTCCTGCCAGACAAATTTACTGGGCTTCTACGAGGATGTCAGCAAAAACCTTGATAATGGAAACGCAGTAGATGTGGTCTTCCTTGATTTTGCAAAAGCTTTTGATACAGTACCACACAAGAGGTTGATAAATAAAATGGTGGACCTGGGACTAGGTGCAAATATCTGTAGATGGGTAGGGAACTGGCTGTGTAATAGAGAACAAAGAGTGGTTGTGAACAGTGCAGTATCAACTATGATACCAGTACTAAGTGGAGTGCCACAGGGTTCGGTACTGGGGCCCATCTTGTTTAACATTTATATTAACGATATCGGGATGGGGATTCTCAGCGATGTATCCATCTTTGCTGATGACACAAAACTGAGTAGAGTTATTGAATCAACAGAAGATGTGAACATACTTCAAAATGATCTTAACAAACTAGATGAGTGGGCTAAAAAGTGGAAGATGAGTTTCAATGTGGATAAATGCAAGGTTATGCATCTTGGGAGACGTAACCAGTGTGCAAGTTACAACCTAAGCGGGGAGGCATTAGGTACTTCAGCACTTGAAGAGGATCTAGGAGTCCATATAGATAATAAGCTGGGGTGCAGTGTTCAATGTCACATTGCAACAAAAAAGGCCAACAGAATTCTAGCATGTATTAAAAGGGGCATGGAAACTAGGGACTCAAAAGTAATTATGCCACTGTACAAGGCATTGGTTAGACCACACCTTGAATATGGAGTACAGTTCTGGGCCCCACACTATAAAAAGGACATCATGGAATTGGAAAAAACCCAAAGAAGAGCAACAAAGCTTATTAGGGGAATGGAGAATTTAAGCTATGAGGAGAGATTAAGCAAGCTAGGACTATTTACACTAGAGAAGAGACGTTTAAGGGGGGACATGCTCAACATGTACAAATATATCAGGGGCCAATATAAGGAACTCTCAAGCACTCTTTTTACTGCAAGAAAGGAAACTAGGACACGAGGGCACGAATTTAGATTAGAGGAAAGAAAATTTCGTTCCCTCAAAAGAAAAAATTTCTTTACGGTCAGAGCAGTCAAACTTTGGAACTCTCTTCCTGGAGAGGTGGTGTTGGCAGATACAATAAATACGTTCAAAATAAGGTTGGACAAGCATTTATTGGATAAAAATATCCAGGGGTACTAATAAGAACCATATTCTGTCTTTTACAAGGGATAAGCTATTAAAACGTAGGTTGAACTAGATGGACGCAAGTCTTTATTCAGCCTTATCTACTATGTAACTATGTAACTATGTATGCATCTCCCTCAAGGAGAATTGCATACGCACAAGTTTATACAAGAAAGACACTGATCGTAACACGATCCTACATTATCAGAGTTCTCATCCGGTTTCCACCAAAAAAGGTTTACCCTATTCCCAATTTTTAAGAGTACACAGGATCTCTGACAATATCACCAACACCGAAAAAGAAATCGATCACATGATCGATCAGTTTCGGGTCCATGGGTATCATTTGGATGACCTACTACTGGCCAAAAGCAAAGTACTGTCCCTACCAGAGAAAAGGCCCTTAACCCCAAGGGTAGACGGGAATCCAATCACAAGAAACTTCCCTTTGTTCAAAAATTCCATTCTGGCAGCCAGGACACTAACAAAAAGATTAAATACTTTTGGCCAATGGTAACCTCTGATAAAGATATCAGAGGTCTCAAGGACTACAGCATCATGCCCAGCTATGCACGCATTCATAACCTCAAAGATTGGCTCGTGCATAATGATATTTCCATATTCAAAACCCCCCAGCCTAGTAACTTTCTTACCAAGAAACCAGGCTGCTACAAGGTGCACAGGTTGTACCTGTTGCAGCTTCATGTAGGTCGGGGAGAATTGTAGCCACCCACATTCAGGTACCAAAATTCCCACCAAGCCGGTGGTTACTTGCACCTCGACGCACGTTGTCTATTTCTTGCGCTGTCCTTGTGGTCTTTACTAGCATACAGTGTATATTTTTCCTTGTGCTGCCGGTTAGGCGCACGCTCTGTGCATAGGCGTGGTGATGCTCACCCAGTTGGCACTGACAGCATCTGCCTTGTATTATTATTTTTTCTTGGACAGATTGAGTATGCATTTGTGGTACAGTTATACCGTATTCTTAGCTACATTTGTGTTATGACATTGGGGGATGGGCCCGCTGACCTCAATGTTGGTGTGACCCGTCCTTTCCTTTGTCCATACCATCAGCTTACTTTCTTTTTATTTCTTTGTACGCTACTCTCTTGTCCATTACAGTATGTTCCATTATAAATGTTTTTCATTTATGTATGTATCATTATTTTCATTATTTTCATATTTTCATTGATTTTGGATATTATATATATTTCTTCTTCACTTATCAAGATGTATATTGTAAAGGTGCCCATAAACTGCCTGCGACGTCTCGCAGCAGTGTATGGACACCCGATGGACTGCAAACCGCCGGGCCCTTCCGGCAGCAGGGACACATGCGATCCGTTGTGATGGATCGCATGCGTCCCTGCTTAGCGCCCGCCCCAGAACGGGTGGTCGGACGGCCAGCTGGTCCGACCACCTAGTTTGGTCAGATGCTCACGGGACCGTGCATCGGACCCGACTACATGTCAGGGAGAGGCGATTTGGTCCGATTTAACGGGCCGATTGGTCGCAATCGGCCGAAATCGGACCAAATCGCCTTGATGTATGCCCAGCTTTAGTTTTGGGAACAGATTTTGTGATTCCAGTAAGCGCAGTTCAATGAAATGATGGTGCAGCCAGCTCCTGCAACAATAGAAGGTACACCACCTTCACATGTGCAATTGGAAGAAAATGGATGTGTTGCTGGAGCTCGGCGCAACCCCTTTCATTAAGATGTTCGAGACAACTTGTATTTAAACAAGAATTTATTGATGATTGTCTTGTTATCATCAATAAATTCTTGTTTAAATACAAGTTGTCTCGAACATCTTAATGAAAGGGGTTGCGCCGAGCTCCAGCAACACATCCATTTTCTTCCGTATGCCCAGCTTTAGTTAGTTTTTTTTATATATATATTGTACTTGACATATATTGTGATATGTTGGCACGACGATGGTCTACAGACCAGTCGCTGGCGTCTCTTGATTGCCGAGAGGACGTAAGCGACAGGTGCTGTCTACATACACTGTGGCGGAGAAGGTAGGTACTTGTTGCCACTCCCCCCCGCAAGGTACACAGGGGTATTTAAGAGGGTTGTTTTAGATGTTGATTTGAGCCTGATGATAATGCAATAGCATTGAAACGTTGCTGTGACTCAATAAAATTTGTATTTGGATATCAAAAGGTCTGGAGTGCTACGTCTACCCCCCAGGCAGTCTATATGATATATTGAACCAAGGCACCCGACAAGCAACGTCATTTGGAGGCTGTGCCCGGTGTCTCTACAAGTATATATATATATATGTAGAAAAAACGGAGACACTCACCGGACTTGCTTGGAGCTTATTTTATTCTCACCAGTTTTAGTGCATTATAGTGGGTACAGGTCGACGTTTCGGTCCAGTGCAGGACCTTCTTCAAGACCCCCTTCCTGCTCTCTCCAGTGTGTAACTATCCCCAGCCTAAAGTGGACCTTATATAGCAACCAGTGATACCTGCCAGCCACTCCCACAGTAATTAGGGAACATGTGTGTTTAGAGGGAATCTACAGTATTAATCCTGCTGCCCATATACTCTTAACACCATCCTCATAAGCACTGTCATACATGATCACATAGAAAAGCACATTAGCCATAATAGTATTTACCTTTCATATTTCATATCTTAGGTCATATATTGCCAGCGCGTCCTCCGGCGTGCGTTCCGCTCAGCGGAAGTGCTAGGACGAGTTCACTGGCTTGCGTGTCACCCAGCGGAAGTGATGGAGGTGGACTTTGGAGGTATGTCACAATTAGCTGGTTTTCTGGATGAAAATTCCTTTAATGAGGCTGAAAGTATTTTTGTCAGTTTAACTGATGATGAGGCCGATAAGGTCCTGTTTGATCAAGTTGATTTTGACAAGCTACCAGCTGAAACCCCTCTGGATCTGCACCACAAATTGACCCGTTTAAAAAAACGTGAGGTGGATTTGATACTCCACGGGCAATTTTTGTCAGAATACTATAGAAAAAAGAGGATCCCGAGGGGCTTCAGAGTGAATAATGCTCCTACAATAGGACACAAAAATTCTGCCTTTTGCATCAAATGGTGTGGCATTTTAAATAAATGCTCTGCAGATTTGCTGATATTGGTGGTAGAAGAAGTTGGTAGTGAGCTTAAAAAAGTGAGAGCGGAGATTAAAGAGTTTGAGAAAAAGAATAAGTCCACTCTCACTAAAGACAAAACAGAGGATTGGTTGTCCAAAATCCAAGGATTGGTTGAAAAATACAGGACTGATTTGATTGCATTTAAACGTAAAAAATGGGAGACGGTTGAATCTGATTACCAACATCATACAGTATATAGATGGTTAAGTGGTGAAACACAAAATACCAGGTATAGACAGAGAACCCGTAATTACAGAAGGGAACAGGATCCCACTCGACACTCTGACTCTTCTGCCGACTCTGACACCTCGGGGGGCCTACCCCCATTGGGACGTGAATGTCGAACAGGGTCTTTTTTAGGCCCGGACGTCAGGCCCAAGGTTGGGAGAAGAGCAGGCGGCAGAGACCGCACCCGAGGAGGGGGAGGTACGGGAGGCAGAGGTCTAACAAGGAAGGTAGAACAACTAATTTTTAATTTGTCTGACCACGTATTGTCCTCGGCTGAGGAAACACTGTTGACGAAAGGATTAAAGTTTATTCCTACTTGTAAATTTAATAAAACTGAGTGGAAGATCAATCAGTACAAGATGGGCCGTAAATTACGTTTAAAGGAATTTTTCAGTGAAAACAAGAGTGTTCAGGATGGCGGTGGGTCTGTGGTTTTCAAGAGACCGAGCACCTTTGACCCCCCTTCTTCCAATGCTAGCTTGAAAACATTTTTGCGTATGGTGGATCAGGATGTAAATACCGGATTGCATCACCAGCGCACTTTTGATAACCTATCAGGTAAAGAGAGAGTGGCATTGGAAGGATTAAAAAACAACATGTCGGTGGAAGTTAGAAGTGCTGACAAAGGGGGAGCTATAGTGCTTCAGAATGCCACTGACTATGATAAAGAAATCAGGAGGCAATTGGCAGATTCCAATACCTACTTGAAGCTTGAGTACAATCCCATGCCCCGTATAAAAAAAGAGGTTGATAGCCTCTTAACATCAGCATTGACTAGGGGATGGATTGATGAACAACTGTACAAATTTTTGGTAGTGGAGCATCCAAAATGTCCTTTGATATATACCCTACCAAAAATCCACAAAACATTGACGGACCCCCCGGGGAGGCCGATTATCTCGGCATGTGGCTCCATCCTACAGCCGCTGGCTCAGTTGGTAGATTACTATCTGCAGCCATGTGTGCAGGTGGTGGGTAGCTACATCCGGGATACTGGCGACTTCCTTGGGGGATTACGTAGTGTGGTGGGATTGTCTGAAGATTGTGTATTGGCCACGCTCGATGTCTCGTCTCTGTATACGATAATACCCCACGATGCGGGTATACAGGCTGTACGACGAGCATTGGTGCGTGGCCCATATGAAGGACCGCCCATTGAATTTATTTGTGACATGATCGATAAAGTACTTACGCTTAACCATTTTCAGTAACCAGGGGGAGTATTTTATACAGACCTCTGGTACTGCGATGGGTTCTAATTTGGCGCCAGGGTTCGCGAACCTATTTATGGCGGAATATGAAGAAGTCCACATTTTGCAAAGGTATGCTGAGAAAATAGTGCATTACAAGAGATTTATTGATGACCTATTTGTAATTTGGAGGGGAACAAAGGAGTCTTTTTTTGAGATGGTGGGTGAATTGAACTCACTGGAAAGTCCAGTGAGATTCACTGCTAATGTGGACTCTTGCAAAATAGACTTTCTAGATGTTACTGTGATCAATAGATATTCACATCTGGAATATACCCTCTATCGAAAGCCAACTGACAGGAATGCCCTGTTATGGGCGAGCAGTCACCATCCAGAGAAGCTAAAATCAAACTTGCCAGTATCTCAGTTCCTGAGGGTACTTCGCAATAATTCGGACTCTGCACAAGCAGAAAAACAACTGAAAGAATGCAAGGATCGTTTTAAGGAGAGAGGTTATAAGACTGGTGACATTGATCGTAGTCTGGTGAAAGCCAGGAGAATCTACGCAGACCCAGACGCCTCCAAAAAGACCTGCACGAATAAAGATCGTTTGACGCTGGTAATGAAGTGCGATAGTGGGTACAACAAGGTCACAAGTTCTATAAGAAAACACTGGCCAGTGTTGGCAACTGACCCTGCCTTCAAAGCAATAGCTGGTGCCCCCCCCCCCTGATAGGGGCCAAAAGGGGCCAAAACCTTAAGGACATTCTTATGCGTCCGAATATGCGCTACACCCGAGTAGGAGAAAACTGGCTGAAGAAGAAGACAGGCTGCTTCAGATGCTTGAAATGCACGACCTGCAGGGCCCTGATTACAGGGAGTACGTTCTGCCACCCACACTCGGGGTTGAAGATTAAAATTGAACATCATTTGGTTTGTACTATGGACCATGTTGTTTATATCTTAAAATGCCCATGTGGGCTTGTATACGTTGGCAAGACGATACGGACTTTCAGAGAGAGGATGAACCAATATCGGTCCTCAATCCGGCTTGCCTATGCTACATCTGCAACAGATAAACCGGTGGCAGCCCATTTTCTCAAATTAAGGCATCAAGTGTCGGCCATGACATATATGCTCATTGACTGGGTGCCCCCCCTGGAGAGAGGGGGTGATCGTGGACTTTTGCTCCTGAGAAAGGAGTCAAAATGGATCATGAGACTGGACACTATTGCCCCAAAAGGACTTAGGCCCTTATTCTGATCGGTGCGGATTTTTCCGCATGCGGTCGTACCGCCGATGGTTTTCGACTGCGCATGTGCAGAGGTCACTCTGCGCATGTGCAAGCGGTTTCGCCGTACGTATTCTTTAGACGCCGCACAGGGGGTGGAGAGGGGCGTGAAGGGCTACTTAGCCTCATTACCCTATTCATACGCCCAGCGTTTCATGGGCGTTCCCATGCAAACGCAGGGCGTATGCATGGTAATGAAGCCGTGACGCATGTGTAGGGGGCGGGCATCTGACATCGCCGGATGTCAGCTGCCCGCCCCCATACATGATTTCATACGGACAAGTGTCCGTGTGGTCTAGGGTGGCGGGCGCTGGTGGAGCGTGCGGCCCTGCATTCGATGTTCGGCGACCATCGAATGCAGGGGCTGCTCCCAAGATGGAGGAGGCGTATCCCCGTCCACTTTCATGCGGACCGCCACATATCCGCGTACGGACGGAGGTGGCGATCCGTATGGAAGGCGGGGATTCGCCTGCACGGTCCTGGCCTCATATTTATGATCTGGCCGCACCGATCAGAATAAGGGCCTTAATGAGGTTAATCCTATGAGTGTCTTCTTGTGATTAAGCACTTTTCTTGCAGAATTTATTTTTTTGATACATAAAGTGTATTATTGCGTCTGGTATACACACTGTGCGATGGTTTTAAATGTATATCTTTATATGTTTGTTTATATGTGGTGGTGCCTATATTGTGGACCTTATTATGGCATACAGTGAACCCTAGTACCTAAGGGTTAACTATCCTTATGTTATGATCACAATGTGTCATGATAGTTACAATTACAACGTGTCATGAGAATGAATAGCCCTGTGGAACGCGGAAGTGACAATCGTGCGTTCCAGCAGCCTGTCATACGGGATCTGATTAGACTCACATATATGGTTACGATGCAAGCCTGGTCTGGGTTGCCGTAGGGCATGTAGCTAATGGCTGTGGGTGTGTAGATTGCGTAGATATGCGCCTGAATTGAATGTGGCCTGACGTATGTACAGCGCCTGCACTGTGGAGCGCAGGAACTAATGGATGTGCGCTCCATTGAATATAGTGAGACAGGACACCCGGAAGTGATGCGCACTTCCGCTGGGTGACACGCAAGCCAGTGAACTCGTCCTAGCACTTCCGCTGAGCGGAACGCACGCCGGAGGACGCGCTGGCAATATATGACCTAAGATATGAAATATGAAACTATTATGGCTAATGTGCTTTTCTATGTGATCATGTATGACAGTGCTTATGAGGATGGTGTTAAGAGTATATGGGCAGCAGGATAAATACTGTAGATTCCCTCTAAACACACATGTTCCCTAATTACTGTGGATTCCCTTTAAACACACATGTTCCCTAATTACGAGGGAGTGGCTGGCAGGTATCACTGGTTGCTATATAAGGTCCACTTTAGGCTGGGGATAGTTACACACTGGAGAGAGTAGGAAGGGGGTCTTGAAGAAGGTCCTGCACTGGACCGAAACATCGACCTGTACCCACTATAATGCACTAAAACTGGTGAGAATAAAATAAGCTCCAAGCAAGTCCGGTGAGTGACTCCGTTTTTTCTACATGTACTTGGAAGTACCTAAAACTCTTGGGACTTTCTGGATGAAGGCACCCCGGCAGTTGTTGATATCTTTGGAGAGTGCTATTCCCAACATATGGATATATATATATATATATATATATATATATATATATATATATATATATATATATATATATATAAAGCACTTACCCAGCCTAGGTGAATAGGACAGGAAAAGACCAGCACTCAAGGTTTTTAGAAGGAAAAAATTGTATTAGAAAAAAAGCATGTTAATACATGTACAAGGTGGCTGACCCAACAGCCGTTTCGACTGGACTCCAACCAGTCTTCAACAGGGGTCCAGTGCAGCTATGACAGTAATGTTTAAATAGGCAAATAAACCAATCAGTAATGCAATAAAACGCGCCAAATACTCCCTGCTGGCGTCACTTCAGGAGCTGTCACTCAGCACCGTTCACGGAGGTTCCGGAGCGTGCTTAAACAACAGCCGGCTAATCAGTTGCTGGGGGGCGCGTCATCAGGGAATCCCCTGTGACGTGATCTGTCAAGACGCTGCACAGCGCGATGTACACAGACAGCGCTGTGCTAGCTGAACATACAACACAGGCGGCTAGCGGTGTTAAGGTGCTCTGGTGCACCTGCCATGTCATAGAATAAAACTGTCCCTGATGGCACAGTGCAGGGAAGGGAGTAGAGTGACGAAGGGACGGGTGGAGACACGGCAGTTCTAGACTGGTGTCACCTAGTAGCGTGCTGAATAAAGAGGATACTGGACGGGGAATGAATGAGATAAAAAGCGCTGATATGAAGCAAGGGAAGCAGCAATATGTAGGGCAAGGTGGTCTGATCAACATGAAAGATAGTCATGCAGATGCGGAGGAGAGTACATGCAGACTCCTTGCAGAAGCAAACTTGGCACTACACAATAAATACTGGCCCATGTGGCATATGTCATATCTAGCTCATCTCAGGACAGTGTCTGTACGGTACAATGTATCAAAGAAATGAAAATCTGAGTCCATAAAGCTCAACAGGACCGCCAATACATATGTAACCAGTATACATTAAATAAGACAAATGCATCTGCATACCGGTGCACACGGCGGTGCAATACCGGAGAATCACAGTGTGTGATGTGCAATTAAAAGGAAGAGTATATAAACAAGTACTCACTTGTAGAGCACCTGTCTAATCTCTCCCATAAGTCAATAGGGCTTACTGGGCATATGTGTAAGGCAAAAAGGTGAGCAGGACTATGCAAAGATGAGAGAATATTGAAACAAAGGGTAGTACATTAAAGTACTGTTTGTACGGGAGTGTACGGAGACACTGTCTGTAGGGGACCATAGATACCCCGTCCCAAGGGGTTAAAGAGAGTTGTAGCTTGTGTGTTAGTACACGGAGGTACAGAGTATGTGCAAGCTAAAGGAAACAACTCATCTTAAAGTCCTCATTAAGTCCGTTAGGTGTTAAGGTGTTGAGACGAAATATCCATTGTAATTCACGCTGGAGTAGTAGTCTGTCACGGTCTCCGCCTCTTTTCAGTGGGGGTATGTGGTCTATGATGTGGCAGGTGAGTTGATCTATTCTGTGCTTCTTTTCCAGGTAATGTCTGGCTACGGGTAGGAATTTGAGGTCCAAGTTTACATTATTAGCATTGAGGCTTTTCTTGATGGAGGAGCGATGCTGGCTGAGCCTTTCTTTAAACATTCTTGAAGTCTTCCCAATGTAAAGAAGATTGCAAGGACAGGTTAAAGAATAAACTACAAATCTGCTGTTGCAGTCTAATCGATGTCGTATCTTGTAGTGTTGTCCCGTGACAGGGTCACTAAATTGGTCACCAGTTGCGAGAAATCTACAATTACTACAGCCTGCGCACTTATAGACACCATTCTTTCTGGTCAGCCAGGTGTTCTTAGCCATGTTGGTAGTGGTAACATCATTGACCACAAGCATGTCTTTTAAATTGGGTCCCCTGCGGTAGGCGAACCTGGGAGGGGTATGAAGTGCTGGTTCCAGAATGGGGTCGCTTGCCAGGATGTGCCAATGTTCACGCATCTTAGATTTGATGAATCCAGAGGCCACAGTGTATGTGCTGCAGAAGTTTAGTCTTTTGTCTCCTGTAGAGTTAGACTTATCTTTGGATATCAGCAATTCTTCCCTGTTTTGACCGAGGGCTTTTTCCATTGCCTCCTTCACATCAGTCTTATTGTATCCCCTTTCACGAAACCGCTTGGCCATGTCTTCAATAGCTTCTTGTAGGGTTTCAGGGTTGGAATTGATCCTGCAGACCCTGAGCATTTGGGAGTATGGGAGGCCTCTTTTGAGTGCCTCCGGGTGAAAGCTCCCCGCATGAAGCAAAGTATTTTTGTCGGTAGTTTTGGTGAAGATTTTAGTAGATAAAGTTCCATCTTTCAAAGTGATGGTGACATCCAGGAAGCTAATTGATACAGGGCTGAAGTTGATGGTGAACTTAATGGTTCCTGGTAGGCTGTTAAGTTGATTCAAAAATTGTAGTAATAAGTCCTCTCCCCCCGACCAAAGTAGAAACAGATCATCTATGTATCTTACATAGAACATGATATGTTTATTGTACAGTGGGTTGCCAGTGATGTGTTTGCTCTCATAAGACGCCATAAAGAGGTTAGCATACGATGGGGCCATGTTGGACCCCATCGCAGTCCCCTGGCGCTGAAGATAGAAGCGGTTCAAGAAAAGAAAATAGTTCTTGTGCAGAATTATCTCCATCAAGAGTGTAAGGTAGTCGATAGGTGGGCCAAAGTAATCTTGGCTTTTTTTAAGTAATTCTCTGGTTGCTGCTATCCCTGTGACGTGAGGGATGTTGGTGTACAGACTGGCCACGTCTAGGGTGACCATAAGTACATTGTCTGGTAGGCGTTTCATTTGCTGAAGCTTGCGGAGAAAGTCTGTGGTATCTGCGATGAAACTGGAGGTGTTTTGGACCACGGGTTGTAGGAAAAAGTCCACATATTGTGAAAGTGGCTGGCAGAGTCCCCCTCTCGCAGAGATGATCGGGCGTCCAGGAGGATCCACCAGTGATTTATGCACCTTGGGCAGGGTGTATAGAATAGGGATCTTGGGATGATCCTGTGTCAAAAAGTCAGCCGTTTCTTGGTTTATATATCTGTTAGATAGTCCGATTTTGATGGTTTCGTCAATCTCCTTCTTAAAGCCCCATGTGGGGTCACGATCGAGCTGCAGATAGCATTGCGGGTCAGATAATTGGTTTAGGGCTTCCTTGGCGTAGTAGGAAAAATCCAGCAGGACAATCCCTCCACCTTTTGTCCGCTGCCCGGATCAGGAGATCTTTATCATCTTGCAAGGATTTAATAGCCAATCTCTCCTCTTTAGTGATATTATGATATGAGATCTTTTGCTGGTTAATGAAGGTAGTGGTATCTCTCTTTAGGAGCCTGAGAAACGTGTTGACCGATGGGTTCAGAGAGGGTGGGTCAAAGGTACTCGGTTTTTTCAGAGTGCTGGTACTAATGCCTGTCATCTGAAGACTGGGTGGGCTGGGGTTTTTTAGAAAATGGTCCTTGAGTCTTAGTTGTCGACCCAATTTGAACATGTCGACCTGCCAGTCAAATCTATTTTGGGCAAGAGTAGGAACGAAGGATAAACCCTTATTGAGTAAAGAGATTTCAGGTTCCGTGAGTATGTGCTTCGAGAGGTGGCCAGTCTGTACACCAACATCCCTCACGTCACAGGGATAGCAGCAACCAGAGAATTACTTAAAAAAAGCCAAGATTACTTTGGCCCACCTATCGACTACCTTACACTCTTGATGGAGATAATTCTGCACAAGAACTATTTTCTTTTCTTGAACCGCTTCTATCTTCAGCGCCAGGTGACTGCGATGGGGTCCAACATGGCCCCATCGTATGCTAACCTCTTTATGGCGTCTTATGAGAGCAAACACATCACTGGCAACCCACTGTACAATAAACATATCATGTTCTATGTAAGATACATAGATGATCTGTTTCTACTTTGGTCGGGGGGAGAGGACTTATTACTACAATTTTTGAATCAACTTAACAGCCTACCAGGAACCATTAAGTTCACCATCAACTTCAGCCCTGTATCAATTAGCTTCCTGGATGTCACCATCACTTTGAAAGATGGAACTTTATCTACTAAAATCTTCACCAAAACTACCGACAAAAATACTTTGCTTCATGCGGGGAGCTTTCACCCGGAGGCACTCAAAAGAGGCCTCCCATACTCCCAAATGCTCAGAGTCTGCAGGATCAATTCCAACCCTGAAACCCTACAAGAAGCTATTGAAGACATGGCCAAGCGGTTTCGTGAAAGGGGATACAATAAGACTGATGTGAAGGAGGCAATGGAAAAAGCCCTCGGTCAAAACAGGGAAGAATTGCTGATATCCAAAGATAAGTCTAACTCTACAGGAGACAAAAGACTAAACTTCTGCAGCACATACACTGTGGCCTCTGGATTCATCAAATCTAAGATGCGTGAACATTGGCACATCCTGGCAAGCGACCCCATTCTGGAACCAGCACTTCATACCCCTCCCAGGTTCGCCTACCGCAGGGGACCCAATTTAAAAGACATGCTTGTGGTCAATGATGTTACCACTACCAACATGGCTAAGAACACCTGGCTGACCAGAAAGAATGGTGTCTATAAGTGCGCAGGCTGTAGTAATTGTAGATTTCTCGCAACTGGTGACCAATTTAGTGACCCTGTCACGGGACAACACTACAAGATACGACATCGATTAGACTGCAACAGCAGATTTGTAGTTTATTCTTTAACCTGTCCTTGCAATCTTCTTTACATTGGGAAGACTTCAAGAATGTTTAAAGAAATGCTCAGCCAGCATCGCTCCTCCATCAAGAAAAGCCTCAATGCTAATAATGTAAACTTGGACCTCAAATTCCTACCCGTAGCCAGACATTACCTGGAAAAGAAGCACAGAATAGATCAACTCACCTGCCACATCATAGACCACATACCCCCACTGAAAAGAGGCGGAGACCGTGACAGACTACTACTCCAGCGTGAATTACAATGGATATTTCGTCTCAACACCTTAACACCTAACGGACTTAATGAGGACTTTAAGATGAGTTGTTTCCTTTAGCTTGCACATACTCTGTACCTCCGTGTACTAACACACAAGCTACAACTCTCTTTAACCCCTTGAGACGGGGTATCTATGGTCCCCTACAGACAGTGTCTCCGTACACTCCCGTACAAACAGTACTTTAATGTACTACCCTTTGTTTCAATATTCTCTCATCTTTGCATAGTCCTGCTCACCTTTTTGCCTTACACATATGCCCAGTAAGCCCTATTGACTTATGGGAGAGATTAGACAGGTGCTCTACAAGTGAGTACTTGTTTATATACTCTTCCTTTTAATTGCACATCACACACTGTGATTCTCCGGTATTGCACCGCCGTGTGCACCGGTATGCAGATGCATTTGTCTTATTTAATGTATACTGGTTACATATGTATTGGCGGTCCTGTTGAGCTTTATGGACTCAGATTTTCATTTCTTTGATACATTGTACCGTACAGACACTGTCCTGAGATGAGCTAGATATGACATATGCCACATGGGCCAGTATTTATTGTGTAGTGCCAAGTTTGCTTCTGCAAGGAGTCTGCATGTACTCTCCTCCGCATCTGCATGACTATCTTTCATGTTGATCAGACCACCTTGCTTTTTATCTCATTCATTCCCCGTCCAGTATCCTCTTTATTCAGCACGCTACTAGGTGACACCAGTCTAGAACTGCCGAGTCTCCACCCGTCCCTTCGTCACTCTACTCCCTTCCCTGCACTGTGCCATCAGGGACAGTTTTATTCTATGACATGGCAGGTGCACCAGAGCACCTTAACACCGCTAGCCGCCTGTGTTGTATGTTCAGCTAGCACAGCGCTGTCTGTGTACATCGCGCTGTGCAGCGTCTTGACAGATCACGTCACAGGGGATTCCCTGATGATGCGCCCCCCAGCAACTGATTAGCCGGCTGTTGTTTAAGCACGCTCCGGAACCTCCGTGAACGGTGCTGAGTGACAGCTCCTGAAGTGACGCCAGCAGGGAGTATTTGGCGCGTTTTATTGCATTACTGATTGGTTTATTTGCCTATTTAAACATTACTGTCATAGCTGCACTGGACCCCTGTTGAAGACTGGTTGGAGTCCAGTCGAAACGGCTGTTGGGTCAGCCACCTTGTACATGTATTAACATGCTTTTTTTCTAATACAATTTTTTCCTTCTAAAAACCTTGAGTGCTGGTCTTTTCCTGTCCTATTCACCTAGGCTGGGTAAGTGCTTTTTATGATACCTTCTGGACCCTGCACCAAACTAAGTTCTTCCATTTAAATTGAGTGCTGTTTTTTCTAAGAGACTCTGTATATATATATATATATATAATAGATATCGATCAGGCGGCACTCTCGGAGTTTGGTGAAAAAACAAGTGAGGTTTATTTCTCCAACATGTTTCGGGCTATTGCCCGTCCTCAACAGCAGGGCGTGGCGATGGGGTCCAATGTGGCCCCATCCTACGCCAATGCGTACATGGATGTTGTTGATCAACAACTCATCTACCAGGCTCCCCATATCAGCAAGGTGTTGTTGTACCTCAGGTACATAGATGATCTGCTCATATTTTGGCTGGGCAGTGAACTAGAACTCAGACAAATTCTTGAAGATCATAATGCGAGTTCCTGCCCCGCCAAACTCACGTTCAATATGAGCAGAGATGAAATACACTATTTAGATGTGAAGATTTGTAACAGAAATGGGGAAATTGAAACATCTATCTTTGTGAAGGAGACAGACCGTAACACACTGTTGAGACAAGAAAGCTGCCATCCTAGGTCTCTGCGTTACGGTCTTCCTTATTCACAGATGTTACGTGTGAGGAGAATCACGAGCAATGAAGAACAGGCTAAAAGAGATTTAGATCAGATGCAGGTGAAATTTGAACAGAGGGGCTATAAGAGATGTGATCTGGAGAAAACTAAACAGAAAGTTTTGAATATGTCCCGCCAGACTGTTTTGAATACCTCTAAAAAGAAACAGTCAATTGAAAACAGAATTCCGTGGGTAACACAATACGCCGATGGCAGTAGTACAATGACTCAAAAAGTCAAGAACCTATGGCCTCTGGTGGCCACTGATAGGGACTTAAAAAGCTTGAAAGATTCCAGGATTATGCCAGCCTATAGAAGAGGGAAATATTTAGCTGACATCCTGGTAAAGGTTGATGTGACCAATCTTAATAAGAAGAAGGCACCAGCACACTTTATGACACGCCCCAAAGGCTGTTATAGATGTGTGGGGTGTACCACTTGTAGCTCTATGCTGGTAGGGGGCACTATCAATCATCCCCATAATGGCAGTAAAATAGCCATAAAACACTCGGTGACCTGTTCTACACGATATATTGTTTATGTCCTGTCTTGTCCATGTGGTTTATACTACGTGGGCAAGACAGAGTGTCAATTTAAAGAACGCATGGCAAATCATCGCCATGCAATTAGACAGGCACTGAGTGTTGGCACTAGCGATCAACCAGTGGCAAGACACTGTGCGCTATTTAAACACAGCATTGCTAGCATCCGTTCAAAAATAGTGGATCACATCCCACCTACAATAAGAGGAGGTAATAGGGGTAGGCTCCTGTTACAGGCAGAGGCCAGATGGATTTTTAGATTAGACACAATTGCCCCCAGAGGCCTTAATGAACAACATGGTCTACAAAGTTTTCTTTAAAAAGATATAACTAAAATTCAATTACATTAAATAAATTAATATCTGGGTAACATGCAGTTGTATATCAGATCTCTTGGGTATATAGTAGAAATTAAATGATATATCTAATAATCCTAATGTATTCATGACTATGATAACAAGATGATCTGCATTCTGTACTTTTTAACATTTTTTTATAATAATTTTTCACGTATTTTTTGATGTATGTATGTCTTTAAATTGCTTGCACATTTTTTAATGGCCAGGTCATTCTGGCCTCTTATATGGCTCATGCTGAGCCTCTTAAAGTTTTTAGAACACTTTGATGGTATTACTATTCAGATGTCTTACGCAGATGTTCAATGTATGGTTTTGTATTTGCACAGATTCGCGTAGCTGTCATTTGACAGCGGCATCCATAACGAGGCTTGGAACCCGGAAGCCTGGAGCGCAGTGCGGGACGGGGGAAGTTCGTCAGAGGGCTGAACTGACAGAGCTGGAAGTGATGGTGTGCCCCTGGACGATTCCCCGCAGCGCAGCACGGCGTGTCAATGGCGGAAAGGGTGATACAGGCTGGGGAGGCCGCTGGTAAGTGTCATATGGCGGGAATTCACCGGAAGGGGGTGTTGCTTTTTCGTTTTGCACTGCACTATATATTTGTATCACAGAGTGTATCTGGTTGTTCCCTGAGGACGGGCAATAGCCCGAAACATGTTGGAGAAATAAACCTCACTTGTTTTTTCACCAAACTCCGAGAGTGCCGCCTGATCGATATCTATTATATACCGGGTCCCATGGGTCCAGAGAGGAAGGCACCGGGTAACTAAAACAAGCTACGTTTTGTGGAGTGCCGGGCGACATTGTTCCTATATATATATATATATATATATATATATATATATATATATATAGGATGCAGATTGTTCGGCACTCACTTTGTCAAGGGACAACTGCGAGCTGGTGCCTTCCAATGGATGTAGTATACAAAACGATATCCGGGGAAGCCTTTAGACAGGTAAAACCCAGGAAATGAGGCGGCACTCAGTCGACTTGTGAAGTAGATTTTGACTTGGTATTACAGATTAAATACATGTGATATCCGTAACGTTTCGAGACTACATGAGTCTCGTCTTCAAGACGTGCGCTAGAAAAGTGCAGGGTGCATTGTGCAGTGGTATAGCAGGAAACCGCGTTGGTCAAAAAATATTACACTGGAAACCCGCACAGGGGGTCACTTACATATGACCCACTTGCCATTTCTTTTGACCAACAAGGATTTGGGCAGAAATAGGGGAGTAAAGTGGGCATAGGTCCCAGATGTCATCATTTTGAATAAGTATCTGGTGTCCTGCAAGGGTTAAACAGCGTTGGTCAAAAGAAATGACAAGTGGGTCATATGTAAGTGACCCCCCTGTGCGGGTTTCCAGTGTAATATATTTTGACCAACGCTGTTTAACCCTTGCAGAACACCAGCTACTTATTCAAAATTATATCTGGGACCCATGCCCATTTTTGTGCCCATTTTCTGGCCAAATCCTTGTTGGTCAAAAGAAATTGCAAGTGGGTCATATGTAGGTGACCCCCCTGTGTCGGTTTCAAGTGTCATACTGTTTGACCAACGCTGTTTAACCCTTGCAGGACACCAGCTACTTATTCAAAATGATGAAATCTGGGACCTATGCCCACTTTAGTGCCCATTTTCTGCCCAAATCCTTGTTGGTCAAAAGAAATAGCAAGTAGTTCATATGTAAGTGACCCCCCTGTGTGGATTCCAAGTGTAAAATTTTTTGACCAACGCTGTTTAACCCTTCCAGGACACCAGCTACTTACTCAAAATGATGAAATCTGGGACCCATGCCCATTTTAGTGCCCTATTTCTGCCCAAATACTTGTTGGTCAAAAGAAATGACAAGTGGGTCATATGTAAGTGATCCCCCTGTGCGGGTTTCCATTGTAATATTTTTTGACCAACGCTGTTTAACCCTTGCAGAACACCAGCTACTTATTCAAAATGATGACATATGTGACCCATGCCCACTTTACTGCCCTATTACTGCCCAAATCCTTGTTGGTCAAAAGAAATGGCAAGTGGGTCATATGTAAGTGACCCCCCTGTGTGAATTCCAAGTGTAAAAATTTTTTACCAACGCTGTTTAACCCTTGCAGGACACCAGCTACTTATTCAAAATTATATCTGGGACCTATGCCCACTTTAATGCCCATTTTCTGCCCAAATCCTTGTTGGTCAAAAGAAATAGCAAGTAGTTCATATGTAAGTGACCCCCCTGTGTGGATTCCAAGTGTAAAATGTTTTGACCAACGCTGTTTAACCCTTGCAGGACACCAGCTACTTACTCAAAATGATGAAATCTGTGACCCATGCCCATTTTAGTGCCCTATTTCTGCCCAAATCCTTGTTGGTCAAAAGAAATGACAAGTGGGTCATATTTAAGTGACCCCCCTGTGCGGGTTTCCATTGTAATATTTTTCGACCAACGCTGTTTAACCCTTGCAGGACACCAGCTACTTATTCAAAATGATATCTGGGACCCATGCCCATTTTTGTGCCCATTTTCTGCCCAAATCATTGTTGGTCAAAAGAAATTGCAAGTGGGTCATATGTAAGTGACCCCCCTGTGCGGGTTTCCATTGTAATATTTTTTGACCAACGCTGTTTAACCCTTGCAGGACACCAGCTACTTATTCAAAATGATGAAATCTGGGACCCATGCCCACTTTAGTGCCCTATTTCTGCCCAAATCCTTGTTGGTCAAAAGAAATGACAAGTGGGTCATATGTAAGTGACCCCACTGTGCAGGTTTCCATTGTAATATTTTTTTGACCAACGCTGTTTAACCCTTGCAGAACACCAGTTACTTATTCAAAATGATGACATCTGTGACCCATGCCCTATTACTGCCCAAATCCTTGTTGGTCAAAAGAAATGGCAAGTGGGTCATATGTAAGTGACCCCCCTGAGTGGATTCCAAGTGTAAACATTTTTGACCAACGCTGTTTAACCCTTGCAGGACACCAGCTACTTATTCAAAATGATATCTGGGACCCATGCCCATTTTTGTGCCCATTTTCTGCCCAAATCATTGTTGGTCAAAAGAAATTGCAAGTGGGTCATATGTAAGTGACCCCCCTGTGTGGGTTTCCATTGTAATATTTTTTGACCAACGCTGTTTAACCCTTGCAGGACACCAGCTACTTATTCAAAATTATATCTGGGACCCATGCCCATTTTTGTGCCCATTTTCTGCCCAAATGATTGTTGGTCAAAAGAAATTGCAAGTGGGTCATATGTAAGTGACCCCCCTGTGCGGGTTTCCATTGTAATATTTTTTGACCAACGCTGTTTAACCCTTGCAGGACACCAGCTACTTATTCAAAATGATGAAATCTGGGACCCATGCCCACTTTAGTGCCCTATTTCTGCCCAAATCCTTGTTGGTCAAAAGAAATGACAAGTGGGTCATATGTAAGTGACCCCACTGTGCAGGTTTCCATTGTAATATTTTTTTGACCAACGCTGTTTAACCCTTGCAGAACACCAGCTACTTATTCAAAATGATGACATCTGTGACCCATGCCCTATTACTGCCCAAATCCTTGTTGGTCAAAAGAAATGGCAAGTGGGTCATATGTAAGTGACCCCCCTGTGTGGATTCCAAGTGTAAAATGTTTTGACCAACGCTGTTTAACCCTTGCAGGACACCAGCTACTTATTCAAAATGATATCTGGGACCCATGCCCATTTTTGTGCCCATTTTCTGCCCAAATCATTGTTGGTCAAAAGAAATTGCAAGTGGGTCATATGTAAGTGACCCTCCTGTGCGGGTTTCCATTGTAATATTTTTTGACCAACGCTGTTTAACCCTTGCAGGACACCAGCTACTTATTCAAAATGATGAAATCTGGGACCCATGCCCACTTTAGTGCCCTATTTCTGCCCAAATCCTTGTTGGTCAAAAGAAATGACAAGTGGGTCATATGTAAGTGACCCCACTGTGCAGGTTTACATTGTAATATTTTTTGACCAACGCTGTTTAACCCTTGCAGAACACCAGCTACTTATTCAAAATTATGACATCTGTGACCCATGCCCTATTACTGCCCAAATCCTTGTTGGTCAAAAGAAATGGCAAGTGGGTCATATGTAAGTGACCCCCCTGTGTGGATTCCAAGTGTAAACATTTTTGACCAACGCTGTTTAACCCTTGCAGGACACCAGCTACTTATTCAAAATGATATCTGGGACCCATGCCCATTTTTGTGCCCATTTTCTGCCCAAATCCTTGTTGGTCAAAAGAAATTGCAAGTGAGTCATATGTATCTGACCCCCCTGTGCAGGTTTCAAGTGTCATACTGTTTGACCAACGCTGTTTAACCCTTGCAGGACACCAGCTACTTATTCAAAAAGATGAAATCTGGGACCTATGCTCACTTTAGTGCCCATTTTCTGCCCAAATCCTTGTTGGTCAAAAGAAATAGCAAGTGGGTCATATGTAAGTGTCGCCCCTGTGTGGAATCTAAGTGTAAAAATTTTTGACCAACACTGTTTAACCCTTGCAGGACACCAGCTACTTATTCAAAATGATGACATCTGGGACCTATGCCCACTTTACTGCCCTATTACTGCCCAAATCCTTGTTGGTCAAAAGAAATGGCAAGTGGGTCATATGTAAGTGACCCCCTTGTGTGGGTTTTCAGTGTAATATTTGTTGACCAACACTGTTTAACCCTTGCAGGACACCAGCTACTTATTCAAAATGATGAAATCTGGGACCCATGCCCACTTTAGTGCCCTATTTCTGCCCAAATCCTTGTTGGTCAAAAGAAATGACAAGTGGGTCATATGTAAGTGACCCCCCTGTGCGGGTTTCCATTGTAATATTTTTTGACCAACGCTGTTTAACCCTTGCAGGACACCAGTTACTTATCAAAATGATGAAATCTGGGACCCATGCCCACTTTAGTGCCCTATTTCTGCCCAAATCCTTGTTGGTCAAAAGAAATGGCAAGTGGGTCATATGTAAGTGACCCCCTGTGCGGGTTTTCAGTGTAATATTTTTTGACCAACGCTGTTTAACCCTTGCAGGACACCAGCTACTTATTCAAAATGATGAAATCTGGGACCCATGCCCACTTTAGTGCCCTATTTCTGCCCAAATCCTTGTTGGTCAAAAGAAATGACAAGTGGGTCATATGTAAGTGAACCCTCTGTGCGGGTTTCCATTGTAATATTTTTTGCCCGACGCTGTTTAACCCTTGCAGAATACCAGCTACTTATTCAAAATGATGACATCTGTGACCCATGCCCACTTTACTGCCCTATTACTGCCCAAATCCTTGTTGGTCAAAAGAAATGGCAAGTGGGTCATATGTAGGTGACCCCCCTGTGTGGGTTTCAAGTGTAATATGTTTTGACCAACACTGTTTAACCCTTGCAGGACACCAGCTACTTATTAAAAATAATGACATCTGGGACCTATGCCCAGTTTCGTGCCCAATTTCTGCCCAAATCCTTGTTGGTCAAAAGAAATTGCAAGTGGGTCATATGTATCTGACCCCCCTGTGCAGGTTTCAAGTGTCATACTGTTTGACCAACACTGTTTAACCCTTGCAGGACACCAGCTACTTATTCAAAAAGATGAAATCTGGGACCTATGCCCACTTTAGTGCCCATTTTCTGCCCAAATCCTTGTTGGTCAAAAGAAATAGCAAGTGGGTCATATGTAAGTGACGCCCCTGTGTGGATTCTAAGTGTAAAATTTTTTGACCAACACTGTTTAACCCTTGCAGGACACCAGCTACTTATTCAAAATGATGACATCTGGGACCTATGCCCACTTTACTGCCCTATTACTGCCCAAATCCTTGTTGGTCAAAAGAAATGGCAAGTGGGTCATATGTAAGTGACCCCCTTGTGCGGGTTTTCAGTGTAATATTTGTTGACCAACGCTGTTTAACCCTTGCAGGACACCAGCTACTTATTCAAAATGATGAAATCTGGGACCCATGCCCACTTTAGTGCCCTATTTCTGCTCAAATCCTTGTTGGTCAAAAGAAATGAAAAGTGGGTCATATGTAAGTGACCCCCCTGTGCAGGTTTCCATTGTAATATTTTTTGACCAACGCTGTTTAACCCTTGCAGAACATCAGCTACTTATTCAAAATGATGACATCTGTGACCCATGCCCACTTTTCTGCCCTATTACTGCCCAAATCCTTGTTGGTCAAAAGAATTGGCAAGTGGGTCATATGTAAGTGTCCCCCCCTGTGTGGATTCCAAGTGTAAATTTTTTTGACCAACGCTGTTTAACCCTTGCAGGATACCAGCTACTTATTCAAAATGATGACATCTGTGACCCATGCCCACTTTTCTGCCCTATTACTGCCCAAATCCTTGTTGGTCAAAAGAATTGGCAAGTGGGTCATATGTAAGTGACCCCCCCTGTGTGGATTCCAAGTGTAAATTTTTTTGACCAACGCTGTTTAACCCTTGCAGGACACCAGCTACTTATTCAAAATGATGAATTCTTGGACCCATGCCCACTTTAGTGCCCCTGTGTTGATTTCTGCAATCAAATTTGTGGCCCATGATTCATTAACCCTTGTAAAAGTGATTGTTCTGAATAAGAAGCTGGAGCTCGAATAAGAAGCTGGAGCTCGAATAAGAAGCTGACCGAATAAGAAGCCAACTTCAGCCTCGTGTATTTTCTCCCTGAAGGAGAGGGTCAGGTAGGCAACCCTGTGTATAACAGACCATAAGCCATATCTAGTCACCAGTCTGTTCAGTGTATATACACTTAACTACACCCGAATTCACCAAAAGCCCTACTTTTATCTCAATTTAAATGTCTTATGACGACCTTTTCGTATAGCTGTGCATTTACATTGAGGTAAACTTTCCATGCCTCTTCGTACCCTCCGTTCTCTCTGTCACTTCCGTCACTTGTTATATACTCGTCTCCGCCTATTCTCCACCCATATTGTCACTTCCTTGGTTTCCCTTCGTTGCGTCCAATGAATGTAATGTGTGTATCGAGGGAAGGAGGAAATGCCAGTGGTCGCGGTTTGAGAGCTTATTGTTCCCGGCACGGAAGTTGTGCTGCATGCTGACTGGTGTTACCTATACAGTACATTGCGCTGATGGATTTGTACAGAGTGCAACTGTGGGGGAAAACGGATCCGTTCCTGATAGGGGTCCTGCAGTTCCCTCCAACGGCGAAGTTTAACATGCACTATTTGAGGAAAATGGCCACATACGTAAGAACCCGTCAGGGGGAGAACTGCTACCCACGCCTGTGCTGGAGTATGTGGCGGCACATCGCCTGCGGAAAGCTGCAGCTGGTGGAAGACACAGCATGGCTTTACTTTGAAGCATTTCACAGTCTGACGGAGCGTAATGCACCTCGGAGTCTAGAGTGGGCTGAGACCGTCTCCAGCTGTACTAGCATGGAAGAGTATGAGACGGTTAGGAGTAAGGTAATACTGAATTATTACTTTGCAGCCTTGTGCTACGTTTCACATGTAGGGATGGATGCACTAAGCTTCAAAAGTGATAAAATTGAGAGTGATAAACAACCAGTCAATCAGCTCCTAACAGTCATGTTACAGGCTGGGTTTTTATTGCATTTTCCCTATAATGCATGCTGGCCTACACTGGTTTGGAGCTGATTTGACCATTAGGCAACTAACTGGGACGCTGTTAATAATTTAATTCAATAATTGGTAATTCAACTTCTGTGTAAATCTAAACTCTGAGTCTGGGTGAAATTTAGTGATGGCCAAGGCATCAAGATTGATGAACATGCATTAACCAATGTAATGGTAATAATGGATACCGATGAGCATAATTGGGAAAAAAATAGTGTTATTGCGTAAAAAAAACAATGGTCTGGACCGTGTTCCTGCAGCAATCTTATGCTGCCCATACACTTGTGCGATTTGAGCACTTTTAAGGCCCCCATACATTAGTCCGACTTGTCCTAAGGACAAGTCGGACCTGATTTCACCCTGCAGCTCCCCGGGAGGGGGACACACGATTAGGCACTTGATGTGCCAAGGTTTGCATATGATAAATTGCATGGATTTATCATATGCGGTCCCCGGGGAGCTGCAGGAGGAGGGAGCCGTGCAGGGGGGTCATCAGCGGGCGGGGGAAGCCGGCTAATAGAGAGCCGGGCAGGAGGAGGGTGACAGCGGGAGCAGCGCGCCGGGCAGGGAGGATGACGCTGGCTGCCGGGCAGTGGCGGGAGCCGGAAGGAACACAGATAACTTGAAAAAAAAAAAAAGCCCATACAGAATGACTAGCAAGCCATTGATTGGCTGAGACCTCTCTCAGCCAATCGCTGATTGGCTGAGAGAGGTCTCAGCCAGTCAATGGCTTGCTAGTCATCTGTATGGGCTTTTTTTTTTTTAAAGTTAATGTGTTGCTCGCGCCGCTGCCCGGCAGCCAGCGTCATCATCCCTGCCCAGCGCGCTGCTCCCGCTGTCACCTTCCTCCTGCCCGGCTCCCCATGCAGCCTCCCCTTGCTCGGCTCTCTATAGCCGGCATCCCCCGCCCGCTGTCATCCCCCGCACGGCTACGGGGCAGTGCTGCACATAAGATTTAGCAAATCTTATGTGCAGCCCGTCCGACCTCCCGACCCCGATCCGATGCGCACGGGACCGCGCATCGGACGGGGTGTCTGCAAGTGCGATTTGGGCCGATTTCACGGCCCGATTCATCCGAATCGGTTGAAATCGTGCCCAAATCGCATAGTGTATGGGGGCCTTAAGTCAGATTCCACTGGATCGGTCTGTTCGGATGTAAAGTATCAAATTGCATGTGTTTTACCTTCAAAGTAAGGTCCCGTGGGCAATGGAGCTGAAGATCGCAAGGCCTGCTATATATATATATATATATATATATATATATATATATATATATATATATATATATATATATATATATATATATATATATATATATATATATATATATGTAACAACCAAGTTAATCATATCAGATTGGATGTCAATACTCCGCACAGACTCGCAGACATATACCATCATTTATGTCGACCACCATGTCGGCAATACCCCAGTGCTGACCACAACGATAATGCTTGGTCCTAGTGGCACGTTCCTGTTTTAATGCACTGTGGTGCTGATGGACCCTATTGAGTGGGAGTATTTTTATCTAGATGGTTCAAGTTGTTTACTTTTAAGTTTTTATTTTTATTATTTTGTTTTTAATTCATGTATTTAATTTTAATTTTATTATATTTTTATCTTGGGTGCTCAGGGAGGTGTTAGTTAATGTTTGTGTTGAGAACTGCCACCAGACCCGCTCATTTCATGGTGATCAAGGGGAGGACCCCGACTTAGTGCAGTGTCCCATAAGTTATAAATACCATCATTGTCACATTGGTTGAAAATACTGGAATTGCCACAGGGATTGATGTGACAACATAAAAAATATAACATAAAAAACGGCTTAACAGTGCTTGGTTGGTGCTTGCATCGCAAATATTGTTAACATTAGCACCAATACCAATGAGTGACAAGCTCACTGCCCAATCCCAATGAGCTTGCTCATTGAGAGGGAAGCTTGCATACTAAAGTGAAGCTTGATTACTTAAGTGACCTGTGAGTTGGAAACTGAAGCAGGTGAGTTAGAATACTGAAAAAGGTGAATTTGAACACAGTCTAAATTTTCATATTCTGTTTTATTGTAATATATTCATCTTCTTTCTATCCTATTGTAACCTGTTGCTCAATTTTGACATTTAATTCATTTTATCTATATTTTTCCAACATTGTATTTCATTTTACTCATTCACTATTATTTTCTCTTATCTTTGCCACACATTTATTGCACTCTGTTTCCCTCTTCACGCCTGCTCACATTTGCCTCAATTCTGACCTTCTCTGTTCCCTTCATCCTCTCACTTGTTGTTTTTTCATACTTAATTGGATTATACTCAATCAACCTGATTTTACCCACTTGTCTCCTCTCTGACAGTAGTTCCTTGCCTGTTACCTTCTCTCTCACTCTGTTTTCTACCACATCCTCGCAAATCTACTACAGACGCTGTCTGTCCTCCCAAATCCCTCTGTCTGCTTTCACTAACCTACCCTCTCACCTTCGGTTCCTCATGGCTGTTAATCTCTCAACTTCACTTTCTCCAACTGCTCCTCCCCCCTCCCATCCCATACCTATCCTGACCACTCGCCCCCGCACCCCCACCCTCCCAATGACCCCCCCTTGCTTCTGCAATCCCAAAAACCTTATCCACATAAATACACAACCCACCCCCCCTCTTTCCTGTGCACTATGGAACGCCAGATCCATCTGCAACAAACTCCCTGCCATCCATGACCTATTCATCTCTAGAGCATTCCACCTCCTTGCTATCACCGAGACCTGGCTCTCCACCTCTGATTCTGTCTCTCCAGCTGCTCTCTCCCACGGTGGCCTCTCTTTCTCTTACACTCCCAGGCCTGACGGTCGCCAAGGTGGCGGTGTGCGTTTTCTCCTCTCAGCCTCATGCACCCACAGTGTCATTCACCCTGAACCCTCTCTCCTTTTCTCCTCCTTTGAGTCTCACTCTATCCGTCTATACTACCCCTACCACCTCCGTGTCGCTGCAATCTACCGCCCCCCTGGTCCTATCTCCCAATTTCTTGACAACTTCGCCGCCTGGCTTCCACACTTCCTCTCCTCTGACCTGCCATCTGTCATTCTTGGTGACTTTAACATCCCCTTGGATAACCCCGCTGATCCTGGCACCTCCAAACTCCTCTGGCCTATCTCAGTGGACTACCTCTCCCACCCACATCCAAGGACACTACCTCGATCTAGTCTTCTCTCGCTCTTGTTCCCTTACTGACTACACTATCTCGGCTTTTCCTCTTTCTGACCATCACCTCATCTCCTTCTCCCTCACTGCTTCCCCCTCTCCCACCCCCCCTCCCAAGCGCATTGTCTCACGGCATAACGTCAACACACTTAATCTTGCTGCCTTTTCAAACACGCTGTGTCCTCTTCTCGCCCCAATCGCCCTCATGTCCTGGCCGAACCTCGCTGCCTCCCTCTATAATGACACCCTATCTTCGGCATTGGACTCTGCCTGCCCTCCCTCCTCTATCCCCCTTCGATGCTCCAACCCCCAACCGTGGCACTCGCCTATCACCCGATTCCTTAAAAAGTGCTCTCGCACTGCTGAGCGCTTCTGGAAGAAATCACGCTCCCTTGCGGATTTGCTCCATTTCAAATTAATTCTTTCCTCCTTCAGCTCTGCCCTTGCTCTGGCCAAGGAATCCTACTTTAAGTCCCTCATCCTTTCCCAATCATCCAATCCCCGCAGGCTCTTCGCCACCTTCAACTCCTTGCTCTCCCCCCCTCCTCCAGCTCTTTCGTCCTCCATCGTAGCCGCTGATTTTGCTACCTACTTTTCAACCAAAATCTCCTCTCTCAGGACTGCCATGACCTCACCCTCTCCCTCCTCCCCTCCTACATCTCCACTCCCCTCCTTCCAACCCCTGTCCTCATTTTACCCCACCACTGCTGCTGAAGTCCACTCTATCCTTCAATCCGCTTCTCCCTCCACCTGCCCGCTCGATCCTATCCCATCCAATATTATCCGTCGTCTCAGTCCGTCAGTCTGCTCTCACCTGGCTCACCTCTTTAATCTTTCCCTATCCTCTGGGATCTTCCCTTCCTCCTTCAAACACGCTCTTGTCTCCCCAATTCTCAAAAAAACAAATCTGGACCCCAACTCTCCATCCAACTACAGGCCCATCTCCCTCCTCCCTTTTGCCTCCAAACTCCTAGAACGTCTGACCTATAATCGTCTCCTAAGCCACCTTACTGCTAACTCCATTCTAGACCCCCTTCAATCCGGATTCCGCCCTTTCATTCCACTGAAACTGCCCTGACCAAAGTCACTAACGATCTACTATCGGCTAAATCCAAAGGCCTCTTCTCTATCCTCATCCAGCTTGATCTGTCGGCTGCCTTTGACACTGTTGACCACCCTCTCCTGCTCAACACCCTCCGCTCCTTTGGCATCACTGGCACGGTCTTCTCCTGGTTCAACTCATACCTCTCCGATCGCTCCTTCTCCGTCTCCACTCCGAGCTCCTCCTCTCCTACTACCCCACAGCCAGTCGGTGTTCCCCAAGGGTCAGTCCTTGGCCCTCTCCTCTTCTCCCTCTACACCACCTCTCTGGGCACCCTCATCAGCTCCTATGGTTTTCATTACCACCTTTATGCTGATGATACCCTAATCTATCTCTCCTCCCCCGACTTATCCCCATCACTCCTGTCCAAGGTCTCCGAATGCCTCACGGCCATCTCAGCCTGGATGACCCAACGCTTCGTGAAACTAAACATGGCTAAAACTGAACTTCTAATCTTCCATCCCCCGAACATCCCCTCTTCTCCCACTATCTCCATCAGCATTGGTGAAACCGATATCACGTCCACCGACCAAACGCGCTGCCTCGGTGTCATCATTGACTCCTCCCTCTCTTTCACCCCCCACATTCGTGCTCTCTCACAGTCTTGCCGCTTTCACCTACGCAACATCTCACGCATCAGACCATTCCTCTCCACTGACGCGACCAAAATGCTCATTCACTCTCTTGTCATCTCCCGCCTTGACTACTGCAACATCCTTCTCTCTGGGCTACCTCTCAACCGCCTCGCACCTCTCCAATCCATTCTTAACGCTGCTGCTAGGCTCATCTTCCTCTCCCGCCGCTCTACCTCCCCCCTCTGTCTATCTCTTCACTGGCTCCCCATTCCTTTCCGAGTTCTCTTTAAACTCCTCACCACCACCTACAAGGATCTCTCCTCCACAGCTCCCTACCTCTCTTCACTGATCTCTATCCACACTCCCTCCCGTCCTCTTCGCTCCATCGCTGACCGCCGACTGACCTCTCACCTAATCACCTCCTCCCACTCCCGTGTCCAAGATTTCTCTCGCGCTGCCCCCCTGCACTGGAACAACCTCCCGCCACCCATCAGGCTATCTGATTCCCTTACCTCCTTCAAGCGCTCCCTCAAAACCCACTTTTTTCTACTAGCCTATCCCTCCTCCTAACCTCTTTTGATCCTCCTATCCTGCCTCCGTTCCCCTCCGTTCCTACTTATCCTATTGTATTTCGTTCGTCCACCCACCTATTTTTAGTATGTTAACTCTTATGAGCAGGGCCCTCCTTCCTCACATACTCACCCTACCTCATTACCTCACCTGTGCTCCTTCCTCTACTTCATCTTCAGTCTCCTGGACAATTTTGACACCTACTTCTGAACTGATGCTGATTTTAGTTCTACCAGCTATACCCCTATTTATACTGTATCTTTCAACACACCCTGTACGTTACCTTGTAATTTGTTTTTTTTGTTTGCTATGTACGGCGCTGCGGACACTTTGCGGCGCCTTATAAATAAACGTACTACTACTACTCACCGAGCACCGCAGGGCCCAGTGAGTAGGATGCAATGAAATAGCCACCATGCAGAATAATAGAAAAGCTGAGGGTGTGTAAAAATCCTTATGTAGTTGACTGACACCAGGGAGCATCAGCGCCCCCAAATGTCAGAAACACTTAATGTAATCACAGATGTTATTAACATTAGCGCCGATACCAATGAGTGACCAGCTCACTGCCCAATCCCTCACCGAGCACCGCAAGGCCCAGTGAGTGGGATGCAGTGAACTAGCCACAATCCAGAGTAATAGACAAGCCCTTACTTGGTTAAGACACCAGGGAGCATCAGCGCCCTCAAATGTCAGAGATGCTTCATGTAATCAATTACCAACCCCAAAAGTTGATGATGGATACCACCAAGAGCTAGTGACCGGTGGACAATAGATGATCACCAATGCATGGTGAGACCTGACCGGTTAGACATTGGTGGTAAAAAGGAACCAATCCAGGGGGTCAATCCCCCATCTCAATAAGTGACCCCACTAACAAACCAAGAAAAATCCAATCAAAAGAATCCCTTCTCAAGGCATTTGGTTTCGGCAGAAAAAAATGTCTAAGTGTTTGGTTCAAGATGTTTGTAATCCGTGAAGAGTCTATTCAGACCTGTAGTTTAACGTAAAAATAATTAAAAGGAATTAGTCTCGTTGAGACCTCGGGGTGCTAAGGTTCCTAAATTGTAGATCCAGCGGGCTTCTACTTTCTTTAGGAGCAATCCTCTGTCACCTCTGCGTTTTATTTGTGGAACCCAGTCTATCAGACAACAACTCAAGGAAGGTACTGTGAGGTTACGAGGTTCCTCAATCACTCAGACACCGAGCAGATGAAACCAAAATATCGGTTTATTTTCCAAAGCACACACAGGTAGACAAACACAGGAACACGAGGCAAATGTAGCATATAAATGTTATCGGGTAGCAGTCCAAAATGGCAGTCCTTGTAGCAGCAGTTCCAAATCACAAAACTATCACTCCTCCACACAGCAGTGATAGCAGATAAGTCCACACGATACCTAGACAGAGTACAACCTCTTAGTCTAGGACAGTCCAAAAATCTCCCCCCTGGCTTGTGTGCAAGTCGTTTTAAAACCTTCTAATTTTCTACGGTCCTGGTACCATCAGTGGGCATGCCCAAGTCCAGGATTGGTGGATTCAAGAATCAGGTATATCCCACCTGTCCATCTGCTGCTGCCCCCCTGCTGGGTCTGGTTCCAATAAGTCTGCTAGTGACCAGAGATATGCAAAGGAGTGTCAATAAGGAGGAACAACCACCAGGTAATTTGGTTTATGTCCTGATTACCCCCTGTGGACATAATCTTCCTGTAAATAGCAGGGGAGTTGGATCACCCCCTGTGGACATTTCCTGTCTGATCATATTGGGCAATATACAGTCTAATACTATGGTACACACAGATATGGGGAATAGAAACATCTGCAGAGAACAAGAGGGCTAAAATGTACATTAATTACTGTGGAGTAGAAGATGTCACAATACACTTTTATTGCCAATGCCATTCCTTCACATTTCCTCCCCCACATTTTAGTCCATGTTCCTGGCGTCCTGTGTAGTGGCAAAGGCTGGTGTTAGGTGGCACTGGGTCTGGTTCCTCCTGACGGGATAGGCCATCCGCGTTTCCATGATCTTTACCCTTTTTGTGAGAAATAGAGAAGTTGTACAGTTGTAGGGCTAAGCTCCATCTCAGTAACCGTCCATTGTCTCTGGCTGTACGTTGTAGAAAACTAAGGGGGTTATGATCTGTTACCACTGAAAACTCACGCCCATACACATAGGGCTGCAACTTCTTTAGTGCCCAGACGATGGCTAGGCACTCCTTTTCAATGGTGGCATAGGCTATCTCGCAGGCAACTAGTTTCCGGGAAAGAAAGGCAACTGGTTGTTCACACCCATCCTCCCCTATTTGACTTAGCACAGCTCCTATTCCACAAGCTGAAGCATCTGTTTGCACAATGAACCGCTGGCGGAAGTCGGGGGCGGCTAACACTGGGGACTGGGACAAGATGTCCTTAAGCTGGGAGAAAGCCTGCTCGCAGTCAGGGGTCCAGTCAATTTTTCGGGTGTACTTTTTGGTCGTTAGGTCAGTCAGTGGTTTGGCAATGGTGCCTTACTGAGGAACAAATTTACGATAGTACCCCGCCGTGCCCAGGAAGGCACGTACCTGTTTTTGGTTAGTGGGGTGAGGCCACTTCAAAATGGCCTCAATTTTTGCTGGTTCTGGACGAATACGGCCTCCCTCAACCCTGTGGCCAAGGTACAGCACCACTGCCATCCCCATCTGACACTTATCCGGTCTGATTGTCAACCCTGCCTGGCTAATCTGTGCTAAAACCTGGGCTACATGCTGCAGATGATCCTCCCAGGTCTCACAAAAAATTGCTATATCATCCAGGTAGGCCTAGGCGAACTCCTGACACCCTGTCAGTATGCGATCTACTGTACGCTGGAAGGTGGCAGGGGCATTCTTCATCCCGAAGGGCATGTCAGTAAATTCAAAAAGCCCAAATGGGTTATTGAACGCTGACCTCTCCTGTGCCTCTCTGGTAAGGGGTATCTGCCAGTACCCCTTGCTAAGGTCCAGGGTAGACACATAGTGATCCATCCCCAACCTGTCTAACAGCTCATCTACCCGGGGCATGGGGTATGCGTCTGTCACTGTCACCTCATTCAGCTTCCTATAGTCCACGCAGAAGCGTGCACTCCCATCCTTCTTGGGCACTAAGACCACGCTGGAGGCCCAGGGACTATTTGATGGCACAATGACCCCAAGTGCCAGCATTTCGTCTACCTCTTTTTTCATCATATTGAGCACCTCGGGATTCAGCCGATATGCTGGTTGCCTAATGGGCCGAGTTGCTCCGGTGTCTACATGATGGGCTGCTACATGAGTGCGTCCCGGCCTGCTAGTGAACTGAGGCCCCACTAGCTCCAAAACCTCCCTCATTTGTCGGGTCTGGGTTTCAGTTAACTGTGTGCCTATGGGCACGGCCTCCACCCCCACATCCTTCTTGGTTGCTGCCAGAATGTCAGGGATGGGGTCAGTCTCTGGGTCATCCATTGGTGGGCAGCAGATTGCCACAGCCCCTATTTCCCTGGTGACATATTTTTTTAACCTATTTATGTAGTAGGTGCCCACCCGCTTCCCGGTTTGATCTAGGGCAATGATATAATCTACCTGCCCCTGTCGGTCCACTACAGTATATGGCCCTGCCCAGGTCGCCTGTAACTTGTGCTTTCGTACAAGTACCAGTACCATCACTTTCTGACCCACTTCCAACTCCCGTTCACGTGCATGCTGGTTGTAATACTGGCACTGCCTTCCCTGTGCCTCCAGCATATGGTCATGCGCAAGCTGCATTAGGCTTTGCAGTCTCTCCCTCATTTGGGCCACATATTCTTAGACCGGAACCTCCGGTTCCTGGAATGATCCTTCCCAGCTTTCCCTGACTAAGTCGAGAGGTCCCCGGACCCTTCTGGCATATAGTAACTCAAAAGGGGAGAATCCGGTAGAATCTTGCCTTACTTCGCGGTATGCGAATAGAAGCTGTTGCAAGGATTTCGCCCAGTCTCCCCCCTTTGATTCAGCATATGCCCGTATCAACTGCTTAAGGGTCGCATTAAATCGCTCACACAATCAGTTTGTTTGGGGGTGATAGGCAGTAGTGCGAAAGGGATGGACCCCAAATTTGGCCCATATGGTCTGCAGTAAGTCCCCTTGAAATTGCGCACCTTGGTCGGTGACCACTTCTTCGGGAAATCCCACACGACTAAAGGTATCCATGAGAGCCTGGGCAATATGCTCAGCATCTATGGATGCCACCGCCTCTGGGTACCTAGTCGCATAGTCAACCACAGTCAGTATGTATTTCTTTCCTGTTCTGCTCGGTTTCTTAAAAGGCCCAACAATGTCCATGGCCACTCTCTTGAATGGCTCACTGATCACAGGTGTGGGTTGTAGGGGGACACGACGTGGGGGTCCCCCGAGGCGTTGACAGACCCCACATGACTCTCTATACTGTCTTACCTCCTAGTTTATTCCTGGCCAGAAGAAGTGCCGCAGCAGTCGGGCACGGGTTTTACGAATCCCTAAATGGCCTGCTTAGGGGATGTCATGGGCAAGTGCTAGCAATCGCGCACGGTACTGCTGGGGAACAATTAACTGTTTCCTAGGGACTTCGGGCTTGAATGGGTCTGCTTTTGCTGGCACCCTGTACAGTCTCCCCTCCTCCCACTGAATGCGATCCTCCTGAGTTCCCCAATCACTCCGTCCTGCTGCCCTGCGGAGGCTAGCTAGGGACGGATCTGTTTGTTGGGCTTCCCTAAATTCCACTTTATCTACCTCCCCCAGATTCACGTCACAGTCAAGCAAGTCTGGTACCATGTTACTCACCGGCGGTGGCTCAGGGGCTGTAGCAGTAATTCCTGGTGCTGGCATGAGAGGGCCCTCATGTGCTATCTCTCCAGCCTGTGACTGGCTCCGGGTGATAGCTCCCTAGAAACAACTGGCCAATCCACCACCCAAATCGTTTCCTAGAATAACATGGGTGGGGAGCCCTTCCAGAAGTCCCACGTTCACTTCCCCAGAGTCCTGACCCCAATCCAAGTGTACCCGGGCCATGGGGATGACAGTGATCTGCCCCCCTACCATGGAGATCTTAATTTTCCGTTGCTTCAGTAGTTGGCAGGGGGGGATTAATTCTGGGCGGATAAGGGTGATGGAGGCGCCCGAGTCTCTTAACCCCTGCAGTTCCTTCCCATTAACTTTTACAGGCTGTAGATGTGGCTTCATGTTATGCGGGGTGGCTTTTCCAATAGCTGCTACCACCTCCACCTGGTATACTACTTCCTCCGCCTCTGGCGCATCAGGACAGTAATCCCCTCCCCCAAATGATGGTTCCTGGCACACAGGTACTCGAGGCAAGGCATGTTGGGCACCTGGAAATGGTCCTCTTCCCCGGGGGCAATCTCGGCGGACATGACCCACCTTGTCACAGTTGTAGCAGCGACGGGCTCCTGGTAGCTCGGGTCCCCAAGGCCGGGAGTTGGTGGGCTGTGGAGCTGGGCGTTGGGGGGCTGCCGGTAGATCCCGATCTGGCTGGGCCCGTCGGAGATTGGTCTTTTCCTCAATGTTGGCCCCTCTCCACCGAGGCCTGTTAGCTGTGAACTCGTCCGCTAGTTGTGCCGCTTTCTCTGGGGTGGTAGGGGTCCGATCTGCTACCCACTCTCTGATCTCAAGAGGCATCTTGTTCAGCAGCTGCTCCAAGATAAAAGCATTTTTTTATATCTTTTACAGTAAGGGCCTGCTTCACGGACAGCCACTCATCACAGTTCCTCCGCAACAGGTTATTAAACTCTGTAAATGAAGAATCGCCTTTTCGGGTTATGGTGCGGAACTTCACACGGTATGATTCAGCAGTCACCGCATATCTAGCAAGCAGGACACTCCGTACCTCCTCATATACCAGCACCTGCTCTGGGCTCAGGGCATGGAATGCTTCCAGAGCCCTTCCTCTCAGACTTGGGAACAGAAATCGAGGCCACTCTGCTGCCTCAATTCCATGCAAAGTCATAACAGATTCAAACATCTGCAAATGGGTATCAATATCCGAACCGGCATCATCAAAAGGTGGGATGTCATTATATCTTAGCCTGGCTACCTGGCTTACTGATGCTGCCGTAGTGGGTATAGAGGACTGCAACACCAATGCAGCTCCCAATACTGAGGCTCCTTGTCCTAGAGCTGCCAGCAAGTCCTGCAACTGATCTGCATTTCCTACAGGCAGCGCAGCCCCTGAAGCATTTGTCCTGTTGGCCCCCTGCACCTCGTTCCGCTCTAGGACGGGGTCCTCATCGTCCTCCTGTCCAGGGTGTTCTTGGTCCCATTGTGCCAGCTTTGCCATTAATGCCGCTCTGGTGTCCAATGCCACAGATCCTGCAGTTGATCCTTTTTGCTGTATCGGTAGCATAGTGGTGCTGGATCCATTCCCTGAGGTGTTGATGACTCGTTGCTCGAAGGTTGGTGTATGAGTGATCCCGCTGCTGCCGCCAAATGTGAGGTTACGAGGTTCCTCAATCACTCAGACACCAGACACCGAGCAGATGAAACCAAAATATCGGTTTATTTTCCAAAGCACACACAGGTAGACAAACACAGGAACACAAGGCAAATGTAGCATATAAATGTTATTGGGTAGCAGTCCAAAATGGCAGTCCTTGTAGCAGCAGTTCCAAATCACAAAACTATCACTCCTCCACACAGCAGTGATAGCAGATAAGTCCACACGATACCTAGACAGAGTACAACCTCTTAGTCTAGGACAGTCCAAAAATCTCCCCCCTGGCTTGTGTGCAAGTCGTTTTAAAACCTTCTAATGTTCTACGGTCCTGGTACCATCAGTGGGCATGCCCAAGTCCAGGATTGGTGGATTCAAGAATCAGGTATATCCCACCTGTCCATCTGCTGCTGCCCCCCTGCTGGGTCTGGTTCCAATAAGTCTGCTAGTGACCAGAGATATGCAAAGGAGTGTCAATAAGGAGGAACAACCACCAGATAATTTGGTTTATGTCCTGATTACCCCCTGTGGACATAACCTTCCTGTAAATAGCAGGGGAATTGGATCACCCCCTGTGGACATTTCCTGTCTGATCATATTGGGCAATATACAGTCTAATACTATGGTACACACAGATATGGGGAATAGAAACATCTGCAGAGAACAAGAGGGCTAAAATGTACATTCATTACTGTGGAGTAGAAGATGTCACAATACACTTTTATCGCCAATGCCATTCTTTCACAGGTACCTGATGTCCAAATTGGAGGTAATGGCGGAGGTCCGGTTGGTCAGCCTTGCCAGTGTCGAGTGCCACCCTGATGCTTCTTCTTTGGTTTGCCATCCTCTCACGGAAGCATCTACTAGTCATCCCGATGTATGCCAATCCACAGGGACACGTGAGCATGTAGATGACGTGGTCCATGCGACAATGGAGATGATATTTGATGGTTACTTGTTTACATAGCCAAAAACCAGGTTGCTACCGCTGCAGCGGATGCACAACCTGCAGTGCCATGCTCATTGGGCCATCTTTTCCACACCCCCAAACGGGTATTGTCGCATGGACCACGTCATCTACATGCTCACGTGTCCCTGTGGATTGACATACATCGGGATGACTAGTAGATGCTTCCGTGAGAGGCTGGCAAACCATAGAAGCATCAGGGTGGCACTCGATACTGGCAAGGCTGACCAATTGGTCCCCCACCATTTCCTCCAATTTGGACATCTGGTACCTTCTCGAGATGTTGTCTGATAGACTGGGTTCCACAGCCAAAACGCGGAGGTGACCGAGGATTGCTCCTAAAGAAAGTAGAAGCCCGCTGGATCTACAATTTAGGAACCTTAGCACCCCGGGTTCTCAACGAGACTAATTCCTTTTCATTATTTTTATGTTAAACTACAGGTCTGAATAGACTCTTCACGGATTACAAACATCTTGAACCACACACTTAGACATTTTTTTCTGCCGAAAACAAATGCCTTGATTGGATTTTTCTTGGTTTGTTTGTGGGGTCACTTATTGAGATGGGGGATTTGCCCCCTGGATTGGTTCCTTTTTACCAACACCAATGTCTAACCTGTCATGTCTCACCATACATTGGTGATCATCTATTGTCCACCGGTTACTAGCTCTTGGTGGTATCCATCATTGGTAATTGATTACATGAAGCATCCCTGACATTTGAGGGCGCTGATGCTCCCTGGTGTCAGTCTCAACCACATAAGGGCTTGTCTATTACTCTGCATTGTGGCTAGTTCACTGCATCTCACTCACTGGGCCTTGCGGTGCTCGGTGAGGGATTGGGCAGTGACCTTGTCACTCATTGGTATCGGCGCTAATGTTAATAACATCTGTGATTGACACCGGGGAGCATCAGCGCACCCTAGTCTCAACTACATAAGGATGCCGTTTTTTATGTTATATTTTTTATGTTGTCACATGAAGCCCTGTGGCAATTCCAGTATTTTCAACCAATGTGACAATGATGGTATTTATAACTTATTGGACACTGCACAAAGTCTGGTGGCAGTTCTCAGCACAAACATTAACTAACACCTCCCTGAGCACCCAAGATAAAAATATAATAAAATAAAAAATTAAAATTAAAATAAAATACATGAATTAAAAACAAAATAATTAAAATAAAACAAAAGTAAACAACTTGAACCATCTAGATAAAAATACTCCCACTCAATAGGGTCCATCAGCACCACAGTGCATTAAAACAGGAACCTGCCACTGGGACCCAGCATTATCGTTGGGGTCAGCACTGGGGTATTGCCGACATGGTGGTCGACATAAATGATGTTGACTCAGTAACGCTTTATGATCATTGGGGTGGGGAATGTGATAGTCACATGCCCCATTGCAATTGGTATATGTCTGCGAGTCTGTGCGGAGTATTGACATCCAATCTGATATGATTAACTTGGTTGTTACGTGTGTGTATATGTATGTATATATATATATATATATATATAGATATAGATATAGATATAGATATAGATATAGATATATATATATATATATATCTATATATATATATATATAGATATATATATATATATAGATATATATATATATATATATAGATATATATATATATATAGATATATATATAGATATATATATATATATATATATAGATATATATATAGCAGGCCTTGCGATCTTCAGCTCCATTGCCCACGGGACCTTACTTTGAAGGTAAAACACATGCAATTTGATACTTTACATCCGAACAGACCGATCCAATGGAATCTGACTTAAGGCCCCCATACACTATGCGATTTGGGCACGATTTCACCCGATTCGGATGAATCGGGCCGTGAAATCGGCCCAAATCGCACTTGCAGACACCCCGTCCGATGCGCGGTCCCGTGCGCATCGGATCGGGGTCGGGAGGTCGGACGGGCTGCACATAAGATTTGCTAAATCTTATGTGCAGCACTGCCCCGGAGCCGTGCGGGGGATGACAGCGGGCGGGGGATGCCGGCTATAGCCTGCCACTGGGACCCAGCATTATCGTTGGGGTCAGCACTGGGGTATTGCCGACATGGTGGTCGACATAAATGATGTTGACTCAGTAACGCTTTATGATCATTGGGGTGGGGAATGTGATAGTCACATGCACCATTGCAATTGGTATATGTCTGCGTGGAGTATTGACATCCAATCTGATACGATTAACTTGGTTGTTACATGTTTGCACCGTTAGATTTTCTATGGGTATAGGGCTTTTATGAGTGTCGTCCCAGGGGCGGCATTGTAGTGTATCTATAATCTCGGCACATACCAGAAAAATTAATGTCTCTTTCGTCCAGTCCGGTGACACAGCTCCACCTTGGGATGTAGGAGGGTCCGCAGGAGCCAGGCACCTATAGCTGAAGCTTTTCCCCTGACTGCAGGCTCCTCCCCTTCTGCATTTCCAGCATGCTCCAGTTCGTTTTAGGTGCCCACAGGAGTGGGTGCTTTGCTGACAGGCTGCTGCTGCTGCAGCCGGCTTTTTTCTTTGGCTTTTTTCACTAGTTAGTGAGGATTTTATCATTTTATTAACTTTAGTTTTAGTGCAGCTTTTTTCCAGTGTGTGGCTTCTGGCAGAAGCGCAGCACACTGAGAGCGCAGCAGAGGCTGATAGAAGCATGTCCTATCAGCGCTCTGTGTGCAGGGGTGTCTGTCTGCACTAGGGATGCCAATCCCGGGGCATCTTTTCAATCCCAGGATACGGGATTGAAAAATGCTCAATCCCGGGATCCCGGGATTGGCATCCAAACCAAAAAGCCCATTATTAGCATTGGACCCACCCCGGCCGACCCGCACATCTACTTACATAAGGGAGCGGGCGGGCGGCCGGGAGTGGGTTTGGAGGTGCACGGTGCCTCCCGGCAAGTGCACCTCCATCGAAGACAGCAGGCAGGTGGGCGGGCGGAGGCAGGCTGGCATGCAGGCGGGCAGCGGAGAAGAGGCAGGCAGGCCGGCGGGTAGGCGGGCGGTCACTGGTGACATTTGGCCTGCGCAGCGTGACCTCTACTGTCACGCTACGCAGGCCGCACGCCGGGTCAGTTTACGGGAACAGCCGGGCAGCGTCTGAGCGAGTGCTCAGACGCTGCCCGGCATTAGACTGCGCATGCGCAGTCTAATCCCGAAATCCCGGGATTGGATTCTCCAATCCTGGGATTGAAATCCCTGACTTTTTTAGGCCAAATCCCGGGATCCCGCACTAGTCTGCACCCTCTGCACAGCGCTTAACCCCAGCACTGCTGGGTGTTGCCTGGGCCCTAGGAGCGCTCCGGAACCGGCTCCTTACAGAAGGGGATCGTGGGGGAAGGACCTCCTGCGATGGCGCCCGCCATCTTGAAAGGGTTTACAGTCTGAAATCCCTCTGGGGAAGTGAAGACTGTTACAGGTGTCCAGCGTTGCTGGACGACTCCAAGTGATCCTAGAAAGAAGGGGAGGCACTAGGAGGTGAGGAGACTATACTGGGGGAGCGGCTAAAGGGGGTAAAAGGCGCCAATTAAGGCTTCCTACCCCACTGAAGCAGGGACTTTGTCCCTTCCTCTCTGTGTGCGGGCGCCATTTTCTCTACACAGTGTGAGCTGAAAGCTGGTCTGGTCACGCTGCTGCACACAGTCTGACGTCTCCTGGAAGCACTGCCCCCGCTGAGGCTTGGAAAGTCACAGAAAACAGCTAACAGACAGATAAGTACCACTGTTTACACTGCTTGGTACTTTTTCTTGACATTGTGCACCGTAGGTTAAACATGACTGACATGTGTGATGATGATGCTGTTGCTGTGGGGGGGGGGGGGGGGGGCGCTGGACATGTCTTTAAACTGCAGTATTTGCGGGGTTAATTATTCATGTGAACAAATGGACCAAGGGGTTGACTGCCCTGCTTGTAAGTCTGTGCCTGGGGGGGTCACTTGCCCAAGAGACTGAGCGCGCGCCAGCGTGGGCTGTGTCATTGGGAAGGTCTATGAATGCCCTGGTGGAGGCACTGAATAGGCGAAGGAACAGTTTGAGGTCTCCTGGTCCCAGTACTTCCTCCCAGAATTCGGTGGGGTCCATTGCCCCTGCGCAAGGGGACCCCATGTTGTTGCGGGTCATTCAGGACACCGCACAGGGGGTGCATAAAATGAATGCACTCATGGAAAAGTTTGCTAGAACTCCTGATAGTCCTTCCTCTAGACAGCCGTCGGTTCAACCTTCTGTGCTGGCTGACTCAGATGATGATGGTGTGTGTGCAGATGAATCTGTTGATCATAGGGAAGAGGCTGGCGTCTCTGTCCCTGGCATTGAGGATCTTATACTGGCTGTTAGACAGGCTTTAGACTTGTCAGAAGAGGATAGAGTGCAGGCTCAATGCATTTTTAAAAGGATGCGCAGAGAAGCTGTTACTTTCCCCTCAGACCCTGGTATGGTCTCGTTGTTAGGGGAGGCTTGGAGAGCACCTGACAAAATGGTGTCTATGTCCAAGAGATATGCAAACATGTACTCCATGCCTGAAGAACATTTTAAATTGTGGGAGAAAGTCCCATTGGTGGATGCGCCGGTGGCGAGATTGTTAAAGGCCACAGCGTTGCCAGTACAGGGGTCTGCTGCATTTAAGGACCCGGTGGATAAAAAAGTGGAATGTTGCCTAAAAGCTGTATTTGAGGGAGTTGGACTTACACTCCGCCCCATTATTGCCTCAGCTTGGGTAGCTAAAGCTATGATTAAGTGGGCTGAGGCCCTGGGAGATCAGCTGCGGCCTGATTCTGAGGCTTTTATCCTAGTAGAAAAACTCAGGCGTGCTGCAGAGTACATCTCTGAGGCTGGGGAGGAGGGCGCTAAAATGGCGTCAAAGGCTTCCGCCACTTCTGTGTCAGCCAGACGAGCTCTTTGTTTAAAAGCTTGGGAGGCTGACAGTGATTCCAAGAAGGCCCTGGAACCTCTTGAGTTTAAAGTGGAGCTTCTCTTTGGCTCTGAATTGGAAGCCATTATTAAACAGGCCACGGGAGGAAAAAGCACTTTCCTTCCTACCGCCGCTAAGCCCTCAGGCTCTAAGTTTGGGGTTTTTAAACCTACTTTTCGCTCCTCCTTTCGTGGCGGTGCCTCTGGTAAGGGGCAAGCAGGAAGAGGTAGATTCCCGACGGGTAGAGGCAAAGCTACCAAGTCCAGATTTGGTCCCTTCAGTAAGAAGCAAGGGTCCAAGGGAGAGGATAAATCCTCCGCATGACGGTACAGGCTCCCCGTTCTGGCCTCAGAGTGGGGGGTCGCCTCCTGCAGTATGGGGACTTGTGGGACATTCCAACATCCGACCCTTGGGTTCTGTCCATTGTCACAGCGGGCTACCGGATAAATTTCAGGGGGAATCCTCCAAAGAGATTCTTGCCCCCACCCCTTTACCAAGGGAGGCCAGAGCACGCAAACTCCTGTTGGAGGCAGCCTTGGCTCTCATGGAAAAGGGAGTTGTGGTCCCAGTTCCTCAGGAGGAACGCAAGAAAGGGTTTTATTCAATCCTTTTCTTAGTACCCAAGCCAGACGGGTCAGTCAGACCCATTCTAAATCTAAAATCCTTGAACCAACACTTATTTCAGGATGGAGTCCCTGCGCTCAGTGCTTGGCAGCATAGAGCCAGGGGAATTTCTAGCATCAGTGGACATCCAGGATGCGTATCTCCACATACCAATTGGCAAGGAGCATCAGTCCCTCCTGCGCTTTGCAGTAGGGGACACCCATTTACAGTTCCAGGCCTTACCCTTTGGTCTGGCAACAGCACCAAGGGTATTCACAAAGGTGATGGCGGTCATGGCTGCGTCACTAATGCCCCTTTCAGACCGCACTTTGTAAACGGTATATTACCGTTTTTTTACCGTTTTAAAACGGTAATCTGTGCGGTCTGAAAGGTGCAGGACCCCTTAACCGTTTTACAAAAGCCGATTTTGTAAAACTTAAAATGGAGGGTCCTACCCGTTTCAGACCCGGTATTTTTGCATCAAAATCGGGTCTGAAACGGTATTTAGGACCCAGCCAATGAGCTGGGTCCTAAATTCAGAGCAGCGAATATTTAATGAGCACTCATTAAATATTCGCAGCACTGGAGCCCCCCCCCCACGCATGTGTCGACACCCCCCCACGCGGCGCGTGTGTCGACACCCGCCGTGCAGCCGGTACCTTCGTTGTGGATCCCAGCAGTGAAGTATGGTCGGGGAAGCACTTATGAAAAAAAAGCGTCTTTCAGAAAATGGCTGCCCCATAGGAAAACCTGTTTTAAAAAACGGTCTTTCGTATGGGGGCAGCCATTTTCCGAAAGTCACTTTTCTTATACGAAAGACAGTTTTTTAAAACTGGTTTTCCTATGGGGCAGCCATTTTCTGAAAGTGCTTCCAACGGAGGTACCGGCTGCACAGGGGGGGGGGGTGTTAGCCCTTAGCCCTGGGGTGGGGGGGGGATTTGGGGGTGTTAACCCCCGGGGGAGGGGGGGGGGCGGCGAGCGCTGAAGACAGGCTTTGACCCTGTTTTTGGAAAGTTTCCAAAAACGGGTCTGCCAGTGTAAAAAAAACCGCACTTAAACGGTAATATACCGTTTAAGAGATGCGGTGTGAAAGGGGTTTTACCTGGCAGACCCGTTTTTGGAAACGTTTCCAAATATAGGGTCAAAGCCAGTTTTGCGGTCTGAAAGCAGCATAAGACTTAAGGGGATTGTGATTATCCCTTACTTGGACGACCCGCTGTTCAAAGCAGAGTCAGAGAGCAAGTTATTGGAACATCTGTCTGTGGCAACACAGTTCTTGCAGGAAATGGGTTGGGTACTAAATCTACCCAAATCCCATCTAATTCCGTCTCAGAGGCTATTGTTTCTGGGAGTAATACTAGACACCCATTTACACAGGGTTTTCTTGCCAGAGTCCAAAGCAAAGGACATCCGCCAGTTAGTCCTTCTTTTACTAAGGGCTCAGAGGCCCACAGTTTGGCAGGGGGTGAGACTGCTGGGCAAGATGGTAGCGACCTTCGAAACGCTGCAATATGCCAGGTTTCATTCCAGAACCTTGCAGTGGAACATTCTATCCTGTTGGTCGGGGAATGCAAAAACTATGAAGCAAGAAAGTTGGCTTCTCTCCCCGGAAACGAAGGAATCCTTAATCTGGTGGATGGACATAGAGACTCTGCAGCTCGGGTGTTCTCTTCGGTCCTGGGACTGGGTGGTAGTAACTACCGATGCCAGTCTCAGGGGTTGGGGAGCAGTTGCTCTTCATCTTCGGTTGCAGGGCCTTTGGTCGCAAAAGGAGTCCAGACTCCCAATAAACATTCTGGAGCTGCGGGCTGTCTGGAAGACTCTTTTGCAGGCCAAGGATTGCTTGAAGGGCCTGCCGATAAGAATACAGTCAGACAACGCCACGGCTGTGGCTTACTTGAATCATCAGGGCGGGACTCGCAGCAGGATGGCTATGCTGGAAGTCTCGAAGATCTTTACCTGGGCAGAATGCAACATTCCGGTTCTATCTGCTGTCTTCATTCCGGGGATCCGGAATGTGGAAGCAGACTTTCTCAGCAGGGAGGACCTGCGGAAAGGGGAATGGTCTCTGCATCCGGAGGTATTCCAAGAGCTTGTGCATCGCTGGGGGCTCCCAGAGGTGGACTTAATGGCATCCAGGAACAACTGTCGGGTTCCGAAGTTCTGCTCCAGGATCAGGGACCCAGTCGCCTGGCCAGCGGATGCCATGACTGTTCAGTGGCCATTTCACCTGGTTTATGTCTTCCCTCTGTTTCCAATGATACCAAGGGTGTTGCGGAGAGTGAGGTCACAGCAGGTGCAAGCAATTCTGATTGCACCGAACTGGCCCAAGAGATCGTGGTACTCAGACATTCTGAGGTTATCAGTGGAGTCTTGGCCTCTTCCTCTACGTCAGGATCTGCTAAGACAGGGGCCGTTTCTTCACCAGGGCCTCGCTCGGCTCAGTTTAACGGCTTGGCTTTTAAGACCTCCTTATTGAGGAAGAAAGGTCTCTCGGATGCAGTGATTCAGACTATGCTTAGGGCTCGTAAGCCAGTCTCAGCTGCAAATTATCACAGAGTGTGGAAGATCTACATCAGGTGGTGTGAGCGTCAGAAGGTACACACCTCCAGATTCAGAGTATCCAGATTGCTGGAGTTCTTACAGAATGGATTTTCTTCGGGACTCAGTCTGCAGTCTTTGAAAGTACAAGTTTCTACTTTATCCATTTTCTTGCAGAAAAGAATTGCTTTTCTGCCTGAAGTCCAGACCTTTTTACAGGGTGTAACAAGGTTAAAACCACCTTACAGGCAGCCAGTGGCGCCGTGGGATTTATCTTTAGTTTTATCTGTGTTACAGAGTTCTCCGTTTGAACCTCTAAGGTTGGCCGACCTGAAATATGTGACTTGGAAACTTACGTTCTTGTTGGCCATTGCTTCGGCTAGGCGTGTATCGGAGTTGGGAGCGTTGTCCTGTAAATCTCCACACTTAATTTTTCATGAGGATAGGGCTGTGCTTAGAACAGTACCTAAGTTTTTGCCAAAAGTGGTTTCCTCCTTTCATTTAAACCAGGAGATTGTCCTCCCGGTATTTTCCCCTCCAGAAGGGGCCAAAAATAGGGACAAATTGAGAAAGTTAGACGTAGTTCGCGCCTTGCGAATTTACGTGGACAGGGTAAAGGATATCCGCAAGACAGATCTGTTGTTGGTTCTGTTTGATGTGCATAAGCGAGGTTGGCCTGCTTCTAAGCAGACTATTGCCAGGTGGCTTAGGTCAGTAATTGCCTTTGCTTACACCAAGGTTGGTAGACCTGTTCCCTCTAGGATTAATGCACATACCACCAGGTCAGTAGCTTCCTCTTGGGCAGTGCGTCATAGGGCTACAGCGGAGCAGTTGTGCAGGGCTGCCACTTGGTCCTCTGTTCATACCTTTACCAAATTTTACAGGTTTCATGAGTTTGCGTTGGAGGACGCCTCATTCGGACGGGCAGTGTTGAGAACTGGCGGTCTGAGCGTGCCCTCCCATAATACCGGCTCCTGAACGTCCCAAGGTGGAGCTGTGTCATCGGACTGGACGAAAGAGAAAAGGGGATTTTGTAAGAACTTACCGTTCAAACCCCTTTCTCTGAGTCCAGTCCGGTGACACAGCGATCCCTCCACTACGCTCAGTAAGTCATGCCGTGCATGTGTGTCATGTTATGGTAAGATGATTGTGCATTTAAGATGTTGAGCATTGTACTGAGTTGTGTATCCTAGTGTGCTTTTTAAGTTTGAACTGGAGCATGCTGGGAATGAAGAAGGGGAGGAGCCTGCAGTCAGGGGAAAAGCTTGTGCTATAGGTGCCTGGCTCCTGCGGACCCTCCTACATCCCAAGGTGGAGCTGTGTCACCGGACTGGACTCAGAGAAAGGGGTTTGAACGGTAAGTTCTTACAAAAATCTCCTTATGGATTGTCCTCCGGCACATGAGGGAGGTCCCCATCAAAGGTAGCCACCCCTCTGCCTTAGTAACGCTGCTAGAGACGCTTAGGTTGTCTTAACGTGTACACAACTCCCGGCAAAACCGGAAGTTACATCATGTGTGTTCCACAGGCCGGAAGCCGCGTATGCGTGCATTCCAGGGCGCTGAATATTGATTATTTGAAGGTATAAGTAGCCGGTATTGGGGGTCTGTCAGGTTGTGGCTCCCATTCCCTGGAGATTGCTTTGTTGGCTCATGCTGCACATGCTGTATCAATATCATTGGCTGATCTCACTCCTTGACAACGGTCACTGCTGTGATCGAAACGTTGGAGATTGGAGATAGAACCAGCAACAGGGTTTTTTCCTTCATTTATATATATATATAGTCTTTTCCTGTGGAGAGTGCTTTTTCCTATTTTTGATATTAGGATATTGTCTGTATTTTTTGGCCACAGGTTTTACCTGTGTTCCAATAAAATATATATATATATTTTCTGATCCTATATCTTATGCAAAAGCAATGCATATGTATTGTATTTGAACCTGCTAACCTGGGAAGTTGCTGGGCAGTTCAAGGTGATCATACAGTATGTGGCTTCTCCCTTTTGCCACTGTAGAGATAATGCTTCCATTTCAGTCTGACTGGGGGGAGGGGGTATACTGTCCGGGGGATGTATGTGACAGCAGTCACTGAGAAGAAAGGGTGAGAGAGATGATAGCCACACTCGGCTCAAGTGCTGCTCAAAAAACATGTGGTGTGGCTCGACAGCTCCTGTCGGGTCCAGCACACTGTGTCTCCAGGGACCCACTAATTTTGTAAAACGGCAATTTATAGTAAAATGTGCACTATAGCTCGTGTTTGTGATCACTGTTCTGAGTACTGGGGTTTACAATTACAGTATGTAGCTGAACACAGATGCATACTCAACTGTCACAATTTAGAAATGATGCATGGAGAGGAAAGATATGTCCTTTGTTTTGTGCACCTCAGAAAAATTGTTTAAAAATTCACCTTTATTGAGTCTTTATTAAAAGGCTGCGAAAATACGACTAAAACAACATTTAACATACATGGGTGGGGTTCACACAATTTAAAAACTGTGTTGGCAGGCAGAAAAAGTTGTTGCAATATAGTAATTCTTAAATGTGTGTCTGTGATTTGACCATGTGTAGGCTACCCTGATCTGTGCAATAATTGCAGGTCTTGGTACTCTGCGATAGGTGCTGTCAGATCGTACAGTTGGGGATTTAGCTCCAGGGAGGATTGTATTTTGATTGATTGTTTGTCCGATTGGTGCTATGTTCCTGTAGCCCGCACTGAGGCTTAAACCCGCGTGCAATCGTGTGCTACTGTACCCAGAGTGTGTTATTTAACCACACATTTCTGAGTGCATGCATGTCCTCCCTGGAGCTAAATCCCCAACTGTGTGTGATATAGAGGGATACCCAGGCTTACAGGAGAGGACTTGCACGTAGTGACCTGATTTACTCTAGGGCGTAATCCATCGTAGGAGAGCCCAGATATAAGTGTATGGTTGAAACACTGTTTGGTCACTTGCACTGTTGCCATAGCGGACGGCAGGACATAAAAAGGAGTCAGAAGAGGTCAATAGACCCACTCCTGAAACGGCACCTAATATAAAGAACTAGTGGCAATATCGCAGAAGTCCTGTGGACCTGCGACAGTTGCACAGTTCTGAGATATCCTCCCTATTTTAAAACCTTAGAAGGAGTTCCAAATAGGAAGCGATCCCACTCCAGTACGGCACCCCACTGTACGATCTGACAGCACCGATCGCAGAATACCAAGACCTGCGATTATTGCACAGATCAGGGTAGCCTACACATGGTCAAATCACGGACACACATTTAAGAATTACTATATTACAACAGCTTTTTCTGCCTGCCACCACAGTTTTTAAATTGTGTGAACCCCACCCATGTATGTTAATGTTGTTTCTTTTTCGTCCACTAGGGGGCACAGGAGTTCACGCTGGGTATGAGAGGTGAGGTAGCAGAGCGTGCACCAAAGGGTTACAAAAATGTACCCAGCATGCTCCCTGCCTCCCTTCTCCCTCATAACCCGCCCCCTGACCCTGGGTCACCAGTTTTTTCTTTGGTGCCAAGGAGAGAGCAGCACCATTATCGCGGCTGTTAGAACAGCCATGGGTTAGAGCTGCTGCGGCGGGTGCTCTTTTTTTTTTTAAATTCAGTGTTTTTATTGAGCTTTTTCAAAAGAAACGTATAAACAATTCCTCGACAGAGACAAAATAGTCAAATAGCATATAGGTATGAGCAATATCTTGAATTGACATAGGATAATGTATACAGAAAATGAAATTGGGCTGTATCTGTTCCATTTACCACTATACGCGAGATGTGTCGGCCTGAAGGCGCCATCCGGGCCCACACCTCAACAGGAGATACAAAAGCACATGTACAGGGTTATGATTAAAATGACATTACAACCCCATAGGAGCAAGAGGAATCAGGAAATAGTCATCTGTCGGGAGCTCTATCCTAAACCCACTAATCTAATAAAGTAAACCACCCAAAAGCCCAAAGCAAACCTCCCATACAACCCCCAACCCTGTACAACCCACCCCCAACTGAGGCGTACTTGGATCCCATTAACTACCCCTGTGCCCACCCTAGACTATACTAAACTATAAAACCCTTAACCCACCACCCTGTATGACCTATCCCCAACACGGTATACTTGGATCCCTAAACTTAACACCCCACCCCCCTTATTCACTAACTAGCTATCTATACACCCCCCCACCCACCACCCAACCAAATATGGGGACAAAAGACTAATGGGCTTAAACTAAGTTGACGCTGGCTCTCCCACCAGAAGCATGTATAATTGGGTTATTATAAACAGTATAACGCAATTAAGGTTTAAAAAAAAAAAGGACAGGATAAAGTAATATTAGCAGACAAATAAGATTGAGTATATATAAACCAGGATATAATAATATTAAGCAATATAATGTAGTGTAAAGCGGTCACAGTTGGAAAAAAGCCTTTCCATTAGATAAATGCAGTGCATCTCAGTCTGGCCACCTGTAAACATTTCGATATGGGGTAACACCAGTATTAGTCCCATTCCTACGCAGACCAGAATAAGTATCCAAACATCCTGTGCATTGACATATTAGAGATGTCGGCGAGGTCAGCAGAAACATGGGCAGCATCTTTGGAAACAGTGCGGGTATTCCACAGCATGTAGTTATGGAGTGGCAGTGAGCCAGTAGACCAGGGGTATTCTTGGAAATAGGCCAGTTCTCATCATATTTAGGCTTCTAGAATTGTAGAGCTGTTACACGGAGGCATAGTTTTCCCATCTTGGACATCGGGTGATTCAATGGTGTATAAAGGGAAAGGTGTTTCCATATAACTGGTCGCAGATTTTGTAGAGGAAACAGTGTAGTAGTCAGGACGAAGAGTTCCACTTCTAACGATTTCAGGATATAGTGGATTAGCGGTATAATAACAGACAGATGTAGCACCTGTATTTCCATCCGCACCACCATCAGGGGTAGAAGAAAGGGAAGGTTTTCCCACCTGTATCTCTTCAAGTTTGTGGAGGAGTCTCTGGGTAGAAGCTTGAATAAATTCGAGGATTAGAGAGACAGCCATATTTGTAATTTAGCTTGTGCAGTGAATTGGCACAGAAGATAGGTAAAAATACCAGCGTATAGGGTAATATCCAGCACAATAAAAATAATGTAGAGCCTGGTGCACAGACAGCAGCAGGAGTACCTTTCGGGAGATTTGTGATATATTGGAAGGGGCTGGCTGACTCACCGCACCAAGTATGTTTCACACAGGCGACACCGAGCCAGAAAAATCCAAGATGGCCGCGGCAGACCCGGACCACAGAGATATGCAGCTAAACGGCAGGCGAGTGTCAGGATGTTCTTGTTCGGGTTGGTTGGCAGCCCAGGCAAACACTGGAAAACGGCTTTTATCACCGGCGGGTACCGAGCGGGGGAGCGCACCCGCACGTCACAGTGGCCGGCAGTAGCTGATGGCGCAGTTCTGTAAACCGCATGGAAGGGCCCACCGCTGGGTGTCTCGAGCTGCAGACTGAGAGTATCACAGGAAAGTCCTAAGCAATCCACCTCCGGGGCTGCAGGAGAGGATCCTGAGTAGATTCAGCACAAAAATAGGAGTAAAAACTGCTTAAAAAGGAGTATTAGACAGGATGTTAGGCGGGAGAGCCAGCAGACACGTCTACTCCTTAGTCACTCCAGGCCACGCCCCCCTAGGCGGGTGCTCTTTTAGTGAATCACCAGCAGCGCAGCTCCATCACTCGGCGGCGGCGACGGCAGCGCTGGCGACTGGGCTGGGGACTTCCGTCGCGGGACCCTCTCTCGGAGGCTCCCGCATGCTGCACTCCGTCTCCGGGCAGGTAAGCGGCGGTTCCCTGCTTGCAGGGAGCCGCGTCTAGCAGCGATTCCCCCCCCCCCGTTTGTATGGGAGTCAGCGGGGGGGGGGCAGGCAGTGGGGGTCTGGACTGCTCCACCTTTCCACTAGATCACCAGGGACAATTAGTCAGGCTATGTCCCGGGGGTTGATGCCTGAGGGGGAGGTTAGACAGCCTGGGAACCTACAGCCATACACATTGGAAATGTTGTATATTGGGCCTGGTTAGTACTTGAGTGGGAGACCACATAGGAACACCAGGTGCTGTAGGTTAGTCCCTCCCCCACCCCTGGGGAAGTGCTGAGGCTTGCTCTCTGATTGCCCCAGCTCCTCGTTAAGGTCCTAATCAGCAGCCATTCTGGCACTTGCTGGGTTTAGAGACAGAGGCTGCTGGGATTCTCCCCCACACCCTGCTCCTGGAGCCTGGTGTGTGTGTGTGTGTGTGTGTGTGTGGTATTTCTCCTCTCCTGCTGCTGCTGGCTGGATGGTTGAGCTTTGCTGATGTCTTCTTTCCAATATCATTGGAAGCTTGAAGACAGCCTGGGATCTACAGCTAATGCTATATATTGGGCCTGGTTAGTACTTGAGTGGGTGACCACATAGGAACACCAGGTGCTGTAGGAGTACGGAGGGTGTAATGGTTAGCATTACTGCCTCACAGCACTGAGGTCCTGGGTTCGATTCCCACCATGGTCCTAACTGTGCTGAGTTTGTATATTCTCCCCGTACTTGTGTGGGCTTCCTCCGGGTACTCCGGTTTCCTCCCACAATCCAAAAAAAAAAAAAAAATTTTGCCCCAGGTGTCCCAGCTCCTCATTAAGGTCCTAATCAGCAGCCATTCTGGCACTTGCTGGGTTTAGAGACGGAGGCTGCTGGGATTCTCCCCCACACCCTGCTTCTGGACCCTGGTGTTTGTGGTATTTATCCTCTCCTGCGGCTGGTACTCTGATGCTGTCTTCCTTCCAATATCATTGGAAGAGATGAAAGTTTGAAACACTGTCACCATTCATAGTATTGGCTTTGCATATACGGTGTCTCCTTTTCAGCTTGCTGAATTGTTGAGTTTATCTGCCCATACCAAATGGCTTTGCTAAAGCTTTGTGGGTAAGGCTGCAAGTGTGTTGCTTGGGTGTCAGTGTTGTAACTGCTGGTGTTTTTTGTCTTTTATCATGGACAGTATGCCTAAGGCGAAACCTGGCAAGGAGACTCCATCTCCGATGCAGCGTACCTGTAGGGTATGTGTGGACATACTCTCTCAGCAGGAGGAGGATATCTGTTCCAGGTGTTTGGCCCTTGAAGCAGATCTTCTGCTGCCTTCACAGCAGGAACCGGCCTGGGCTTCGACCTTGACTCAGGTATTGACATATTGACCGCTTGTCAACTCCTTACCTCCTGCGCCCCTGCCCCCTGTGCCCATGCCCCCTGTGGGAGTGGCCAGCACCAGTGTTGGGGCAACTCCTGCTTATGTAGAGCCCCCTTGGTGGCAATCCTTTGCACAATCTGTGCAGGGGTTGACGGCTACTCGGGCGGGCAGGGATTCCAGGAGGCAGTGTAGGCAGCAGAGTCCCGATGCGGGTTCTCCGCGTTCCGATTCGGATTCCAGCTCGGTGGCGGAATCCGCAGGGGCCGATGACACTTTGTCCTCAGTGGAGGTAGAGTCTCTGATGCAGGAGGTTGAGGCAGTCCTCCAGAGGGAGGATGAGGCTCCTGCCCCTAAAAGTAAAGACCTGCTTTTTAAGCGTCTTAAGAAAGTATCGGCCCAGCTCCCGCCTTCGGCCCTCATGGAGGATTTATTGGAGACTGCGTGGTCTCAACCGTTTAGAAGGTTCCAGCTTTCCAAGCGACTTACTACTTTTTAACCTGTTCCTCCCACAGAGAGGGCTAAGTGGGAAAATCCTCCCCTGGCGGATCATCATGTTGCGCGATTAGCTCGCGCTTCAGTACTGCCCATTTCGGATTCTTCATCTTTGAAGGACCCTTCTGAGAATTTCCTCAGGACTGCTTTTCACAGGCAGGGGCCATTAGGTGTACCACGCTTGCCGCGTCATGGGTGGCCAAGGCAGTGTCAGAGTGGGCGGGCAAGGTGGAGAGAGGTTTGTCCGATGGCACTAGTCCTTCCTCTAGATTTTCCTCATCCACTAAGGGAGCCAAGCCCTGCACCAAGCAGCCCTGGGCTACCAGACGTCCAGTGGCTAAACAGGTCAGGGAGGTGGTCTCCAGGGGCTATGTCCTGACATTCCGGTTCCCCCCTCCTCAGTGTTATTTTTGCACGGGTCTTCCAAAGGACCCAGCGAAACGACAAGTGCTACAGCTTTCCATCTGCTCTCTTTTGGACTCGAACGTCATTGTTCCAGTTCCTCAGGAGCAGAGGGGTCAGGGGTTCTTCTCCACCCTATTCTTGATTCACAAACTGGATGGTTCTCACCGTCCTATCCTGAATCTGAAGTCGCTCACTAATTTTCTGCGAGTGCCGAAGTTTCGCATGGAGTCCCTGCGTTCGATCATTCTCTCACTGGAGCCAGGGGACTTCATGGCCTCGCTAGATATACTTCACATCCCCATCCGACAGGAACATCAGCACTTTGAGGTTCGCCCTTCGGGTCGAACACTTCCAGTTCAGGGCGCTACCTTTTGGTCTATCTACGGCTCCCAGGGTGTTCACCAAGGTGATGGCGGCCAGGGCTGCACACCTGCACCGGCTGGGGGTTCGGATGATTCCATACCTGGACGGCCCACTGATCTTGGAAAAGTCCCCAGACCTACTACGGAGTCATTTGCAGGTCGTGATTACACTTCTGTTATCTCACGGTTGGAGGATAACCTGGAAGAAATCGTTTCTTACTTCTTCCCAAAGGACACTTCACTTGGGAGCTCGGCTGGGCACTCGGTTGTAGAGAGTATATCTTCCAGAGGATAAGATCCACTCTCTTCAGAGGAAGATTCATTCCCTTATAGGTCACAGAAGGGTCTCAGTACACAAGTGTATGGTGGTGTCTTCGACATGGTAGAGTATACAGTTTCACTCGCGCCCACTTCGGCTTTACACTCTCAGCCAGTGGACAGGAGATCATACTCGTCTAAGGAGTCAATTGATCACACTGCCCCCGAAGGTTCGCCTGTCTCTCACATGGTGGTTAAAGACAGACAACTTGTCTCAGGGCCGCCCGTTTTGCATTCCAACCTGAGTCTTGCTTACCACGGATGCCAGCCTACGGGGCTGGGGAGCGGTTTGCAATTCTCTTCAGGGTCGCTGGACGGCTCAGGAGTGTCGCCTTCCGATCAATCTCCTGGAATTGAGAGCAATCCTTCTGGCTCTTCAGAGGTTGGGGTCCCTCATCCGAGGGTGCCCTGTAAAGATCCGGTCCGACAGCACCACGCCCGTGGCCTTTATCAACAGGCAGGGCGGGACATGCAGCAAAGGAGCGATAAAAGAAGTCTCCTAGATATTCAGGTGGGCGGAGAAGCAGATTTCTGCAATCTCTGCAGTCTTCATCCCAGGGGTTCTCAATTTTGAGGCAGACTTTTTAAGTCGGCAAGATAGTGTACGCATTCCCCCTGTTTCAACTCCTACTTCGCCTTCTGTGGAAGTTCAGGAAGGAGGGAGGAATAATGATCCTAGTGGCCCCAGATTGGCCCCGTCGAGGTTGGTACGCGGATCTATGGAACCTGTTGGTAGCCTCTCCTCTGAGTCTATCTCTGCGTCCTGACCTGATTTCACAGGGGCCATTCCGACACCCGGACGGGCTGGCTGTTGAGGTGTCCCTCTTTAGAGGTTTTCCGGGCTCTTCAATCGTCTCCTTTCGAGCCTCTGGAGGAGGTGGATCTGAAATGGCTATCCTGGAAGGTGGCTTCTTGTTGGCTATTTCCTCAGCACGAAGGGGGTCTGACATGAATGCATTATCATGGAAACCGTCTTTTCTGGTATTTCACCCGGACAGGGCGGTTCTTTGTACCAAACTGGATTTTCATCCAAAGGTGGTGTCTGAGTTTCACCTTAACCAGGAAATAGTGGTGCCTTCTTTTCCAGGTTCTTCTGAAGCTGAAGATTCTCTTGATGTAGTCCGTGCGTTGCAGATTTATCTTCGCAGGACTAAGTCAACTTTTAAGTCGGGTTCACTGTTTGTGCTTTATGGGGCCAATAAGAGGGGCTAGCCCGCTTCCAAACAGTCCTTGGCGAGATGGCTCAGATCAGTGGTTCGCCAAGCGTATCTTTCCACACTGATTACTCCCCCGGAGGGGATTACTGCACATTCTACCAGGTCTGTGGGTACATCCTGGGCCGCTAATCGAGGCGCCTCGGCTGAACAGCTCTGTAAGGCAGCTACTTGGTCCTCTTCCCAGACCTTTATCAAGTTTTATGCATTTGATACCTTTGCATCGCCTAATGCACAGTTTGGTAGACATGTGCTTTCCGCAGTCCAGGAGCGTCCCCCACCCGTGAGGGGACAGCTTTAGGACGTCCCAGCGTGAACTCCTGTGCCCCCTAGTGGACGAAAAAGAAAATAGGATTTATGGTCTTACCTTGATAAATCCCTTTCTTTGAGTCCATAGGGGGCACAGGACGCCCTCCCAGACGCACCTGGTAGCGGGGCTTCCTATGTAGGAAAGTTCCATGGCTTTAGGGCCTGTATGCTATGTGGGTGTGCGTTTGCTCTTCCTTCTTCTCTGGCTCTGCTCCTACCTTGGGCTTGCTAACGAAACTGGTGACCCAGGGTCAGGGGGCGGGTTATGAGGGAGAAGGGAGGCAGGGAGCATGCTGGGTACATTTTTGTAACCCTTTGGTGCACGCTCTGCTACCTCACCTCTCATACCCAGCGTGAACTCCTGTGCTCCCTATGGACTCAAAGAAAGGGATTTATCAAGGTAAGACCATAAATCCTATTTTTAGTTGTATTTTCACAGCCTTTTAATAAAGACTCAATAAAGGTTAATTCTTACTATTACTATTTTTCTGAGGTGCACCTACCAAAGGACATATCTTTCCTCTCCATGCATCTGTTCTAATCTCCGTGTCACTAGGTAGCACACCCCAGTTTCTTACATATGTTCTAAATTGATCATTTGAGGGGTCCGATATTCCATATTGTTATCTGGTGCGATTGACCAAAACCCTTTTCCTGTCTACAATTTAGAAATGCACTGAGGCAAACCACGTCCAGTAAAAATAAGCCACAGCTGATACATGCCTTTTGAACTAAACCCTAAAAAACAAAACATTGCACCAAAAATCCCAAATCTGCAATTAGGTACAAACCTAACTTTGCCAATTTTGGTAAGTAGGGGGATGTGCTTTTATAAAACTATTTTCATGGCCCATTTATTGTAATCGCTAAGGTTAGCAGCTGTGGGGCCTTCCTTAACTCAGGCATCGGCAACCTGCGGCTCTCCAGCTGTTGTGGAACTACAAGTCCCAGCATGCCTTGACACAGTATTATCTCTCCCCAATAGCAAAACTGTGGCAAGGTATGCTGGGACTTGTAGTTTCACAACAGCTGGAGAGCCACAGGGTGCCTATGCCTGTCATACTGCCCAACCCTACATCACCCCCCCTTTGCAGCCTTACCTTCAGCCTAGTGCCCAACTCCACTACCACAGCCCAACCTGCCTCCTAATGCCTAACCCTCCCGACCAGCAGCATAACACTGATCCTCACCCTAGTGCTTACAACACCTCTGCAGCCTAACCCTCCTGTAGCGCAATGTAACTGTAACCCCCCTGCTAGTGCCTAACCTTAACTTTTCTATTTCATAGCCTAACACTAGCCCTCAGGCTAATACCCCCACCCACACAGCCTAACCGTACTGTGACTAAAGATGCCCATACACAGGTCCAACTTATCTGAGACCCAAGTTGGACCTGTTATTTCTTGAACTTCCTCAGCAGCTCCCTGGGAGGGCTATATCCGATTTGGCTGAATGTACTCCTCTGCAGTGCCCTGTGTGGGGTGGGTCGCGGGTGTAAAGGGGCAGGGCTGATCACGGATGTCAGCAGCGGGTCCGGGTTGTGCAGAGCTGATGCCGATACCCGCGGCTGTAACGTGGCGGGTCATGGGTGTGTGGGTGTACTGCTCGGGGAGGGGAGAGGACGGGCTGCTGCTCCTTCACTGGGAGTGGGGACTCCTCTCCCGCACGGGCTGCTGGCAGCAACACCATGATGCTGCTCTTGGAGGCTGGAGTGTCACTTGGTTCAAGGCTGCCTGTGTGCACTGTGTGTGTGACATTATTGTGTTACCTTCTGTATCAGCGCCCCCTCCTCATCTTGTCACTTCCATTACATGTCCCACATGTGGAGGAGTTTCTGGCCGGAGCAGGTTGCTTCACAGTCGGCCATCTTGGTACACCCAAGTGAAGCTCATCAGTGTACTGCTCCCCCTGCTTGTGGCCTTCTGCGCATGCGCAACAAGTTGACATCTCCTATCTCTATATTGGGGGATTTTTCACTAAATAAAATAAAAAAACTGTACCTATCTGAAAAGCCTAAACCCCAAAAGGCACTACACTGGGACAATATCTACCTAATAAAACAAACGACCGTGCCCTTATAATATAGATAGATCGATAGATATAATATATATATATATATCTTTTTTTATATATCTATCTATATCTTATATATTATGGGGAAAATGTAGAAGTAGCGAGACTGATGGCACTCGTGAGTCTTGAAACAGCAAATATAGATAAACAACCAACTCAGTGGGTATGTGTCAACGTTTCGGGCCGTGCGCCCTTTATCAAGACCTGTCTTGATAAAGGGCGCACGGCCCGAAACGTTGACACATGCCCACTGAGTTGGTTGTTTATCTATATTTGCTGTTTCAAGACTCACGAGTGCCACCAGTCTCCCTAATTATATATAGATATCATCAGGGAACAAATTAACATATTACAGTGCACATATTTATTCACATACAAGGACACACCCCCACCAATCAGACGTCTGTGGTGCCACAGCCTGTCCCACACCACCAACCTGTGGGTTAACTCAATTAAGAGCGTTCAGAGGTGTCAGTAATGTGATCACAAGGGGATCCACAGAATGTCAATACAAAACATTTAAAACAAATAGATTAAAATTAGTTACATCGGACATCTCAATGTTACAAATATAGTAATATAATCTATTTTTTAGAAACATCAAACATATCAGATTGTATATACATATATGAGCTTTTCATTATATCCATAAGTTTGTAAGTAATCAAGCACAATTAGCAGACTAATTCATGTCATAAAATTAAGTACATGGACCATTATTTTGGGTGAAAATATTTGACCATAACCTCAAGTGTCTATATTACAAAAAACAGTGTAATCCAGTTTATCATTAAGACCTTTAGGGGCCAATACTTCTAGTACTAAAATCCACCTGCTCTCCAGTCTTAATAGTGCTTTCCCTCTATCCCCACCTCGCCTCAATGGGGGGGATGTGGTCTATAAGTTTTGTGCGCAAACTGGAGACTGCCTGTCCCATGAAGTGCGCAATGGTGAGCGACCAGTTGGTAACTGGTCCCCGCCTTGAGCGCAGCCCTTATAGCAAACCTATGGTTCGCCATCCTTTCACGTAGAGTGGTTATATATATATATATATATATATATATATATATATATATATATATATATATATATATATATATATATATATATATATATATATATATATATAAAAATAACAAAGAGCAAAAGATACCTGAAACCGCGCACTAATAGAAAATAGCAGCACCTCTGAAAGTCTCCTGTTAGCTGGGACCAAAGAGCAAGTAGAGATACAGAAAAGGTCAGAGTGCGCTATAGTGAATTACACAATTTTAAAATACAAATATTTAATTTTAAAAAAGCCATACGTTGGCTATGAGACATACATAATAGTACAGTCAATATACAAAGTGATTTCACAAAAAATGTATAGCAATCCAATGTAGTAGCAGGCCCAACATGTTTCGTCATCTAAGTGACTTCATCAGGGGCAGTTGATTGAGAAAGGCACAATTGCACTGTAAGCGAAATACACATGATATAATACACATACATATGAAGATTTCAGCAGATGAAAAATAAGAGGAAGGAGGAGGACAATGGAGAGCAATGGATGACAGATTACGTGCCAGTATGGAAAGCCGTGGGTGACGGATAATATTCCAATATGGACCATACAGTATATTATTTCGTATTATGCAATAATATAACCTTAAAGCTTCGTTTGAGCAATTCATGGGTGGTTTAAACATGTATCTGACTAATAACTATACTTAAGACATACAGGGATCTACTATGGGTATTGTAAATACATACATGGCATATAATGGTCCGATGGTATAATAATTAGAAACTGATACCTTCTTACCTTCTTGAAGAATCTCTAATTGATAGAGAAAAGGAAACAACTGTGTATCCAAAATATGGACTGTATAACCGTATATCTAAATAAAGAACATATATAGTGGTGAGATTAGGCATTCTCCTGTTAGATTTATACCACCACCATCACCTGATGAGTGTAAAAGGAGTTGGAATTAGGTAGACTTACATGTCGCCAAACATCAAAACATTTGTTTATCAGACAAAGGTTTGTTCATGAACTCTTTGTTTCTCATGATTTCAATAAATGTATTGTCACCTCTAAATAACGAGGGTCCACAAGAAACTTTAAAAAGATAAGACAGAAAAAAATTCCCATTCAGTATACATAAGTAACATATGGCTTAATATAAGTCAATGATTAAAAAAGGAGTAACTGTGGCCATAGAACATGGTGAAAATGTACTTACATAGGATTAGGTGACCGGATGTGCACTCTGGGATATCCAAGTACTGAATGACTGACTGGGTGTACCTGTGGCTATTTATAGGGAAGGGTGAAAAACTCACTTCCTGTCTATATCCCATGAGTGAATACATACTTGACAGAAATAATGTACTATAATGCTAGATGAACTGGGCTGCCTTCTAATATGTATTTGCCCTAGGGCATTATCACTAGGTGCCAAAGCCTTAGTGTCCTAAAAATTATAGTACCGAATATAAACCTTAAGTTTACTAATGGAACGCAGGGCGATGCCACCATGCGTTCCAAATGGACGCCATTTTGTTTTCAGTGGAACGCAAATGCGCTCCACTATTACTTAGACTTATGAGAAAGAAACATACCATACAAAGTGCTGACGTGATATATGTCCTATTTAAAGAAAAGAGAAAGGACTGTTGTTCAGGGACCGCACTTTAATCAATACACATAAAATTTAACTTTTAATTATTATTTTCTAAAAAATCCCTTTATAGGATATGATAAGAGGCCGCAGTGAATTTATAGGGTTTAAAATCATACATACAAACACATACACATACACACACAGATGGTGTTTTAAGTGAACAAAATAGAAGGAAAAGTGATCCTTAAAATTAACCTTTGTAATTGAAAATGTCAATATTTAATCAAGCACTGTCTCAATGTAAATGAGAAAAAATTCCAGAAAGGTGTCAATGACTACTATCGGTCATTGGAATATACCCTTAGCTCCTTTTTCACATAAATGTTTTTCCGAAAAATCACTTTATGATGTATACTAGGTTATGGGGTGTTTGGTGTAACTTTACTGCCCTCTACTGACCAAAGTGAGATTTCTTAGGCACTTTTATTTTTAAGAGCCCAAAAATTGGTACCGTATATACTCGAGTATAAGTCAACCCCGAATATAAGCCGAGGCACCTAATTTTACCACAAAAAACTGGGAAAACGTATTGACTCGAGTATAAGCCTAGGGTGGGAAATGCCACAGCTACTGGTAAATTTATTTGACACATCAGTAGGTTAAATGTTTCTAAATATTTATTTCACAGAAACACAGTAAACAAGCAAGCTCTTTCAGTGGAAAAGAGGGTCAACCAAAACAATTGAAAATTTATTAAGCTTGGTGTAGTGATAATGTGGCTGGTACTTTAACACCGACTAATCAGCTCCTAACGCTCATATTTCAAACCCAGCCTGTAACTTGGCAGTTAGTAGCTGATTGGCTGGTGAAAAATTACCAGCCACCTTTTCAGTTCACTGGGCTTTATAAATCTGCCCTTGTGGACAGTCTGCTATATTTTATTTTCTTGGACACAAATCTTTATTTAAAATAAACTTACTTTTTTAAATATACCCCTGCACTTCAGTTAAGGAAGGTGGCTGGCTGCACTGGCACACTTCACGGAGTCACGAGCAACAAATCTCAGACTCCGCAAAGGCCCATGGGAAGAGCTGCTCTCTCTGGGCATGCTCAGCAGCACTCCTTAAGGACCGGCAGCCATCTTTGACAGTGGCAGCCAGCCTCCTCGCATCCACTGTAAGTACAGACTGGACGCTGCACAGAATAAATATGATAGTGTGGTACTACTGTATTGCGCGGTCAGCTCAGTCATATGCAGAGCCTCTGCAGCGTGAGGGAGCGCTGGAGCGGGTACATGCAGAGGGACAGGCGGCTGGACGCTGCGCAGAATACATATGCTGGAGTGACGATGCGGCCGACCGCTGGCAGAGCTCACATACTGTAGCTACGGCAAACCGGATTACAAGCACAGTGTGCAGACTGTCCGCGCAGCGCGCGGCGCGTATCTGCAGTCTGCACACTGTGCTTGTAATCCAGTTTGCCGTAGCTACAGTATGTGAGCTCTGCCAGCGGTCGGCCGCATCGTCACTCCAGCATATGTATTCTGCGCAGGGTCCAGCCGCCTGTCCCTCTGCATGTACCCGCTCCAGCGTTACACCAGCATATTTATTATGTGCAGCGTCCTGCCGCCTGTCCCTCTGAAGGTACCCGCTCCCTCGCTGCAGAGGCTCAGCATATGTCTGAGCTGACCGCGCAATACCACAGCCTGTTTTCTGCCTTAACCCACCACTGTCTGTGACCCTCAGCCGGCCCCTAGGCATTCCAGATGCCCCAGGCAAATGCCTGCCCAGACCCACACTCGAGTATAAGCCGAGTAGGGCTTTTTCAGCCAAAAAACAGGGCTGAAAAACTCGGCTTATACTCAAGTATATACGGTATATGAATATCCCTTTTAAATATTCCTTCCACACAGCTGTGTTCTATCTGTCCTAGATAGGGTGGTCCTCACGTTTCTGGCTTTATTGCCTCTAATGTTGCCACCTCACAGCTGTGTTTGACAGTGAATTTAGGGGAAAACAGCAGTATAGATTTTGCCTTACTTCAGATAGGCACTATCTATTTGTTCCACATGGGAATCAATTTAGGCAGATATTTATTGCCCTCTGCTGTCTGGAAAGCAGAACTTCACTCACAACTTTCCTATTCAATACAGTATAATTAAGGAGCTAACAATCTAAATACATTGAGATAACATTTCTATTGTGCTAACAGACATTCAATTTAAGGTATCGACCAACACATGTTTCACTACACCAAAAGCAGCTTTTTCAAGGCCTTGAAAAAGCTGCTTTTGGTACAGTCAAACATGTGTTGGTCGATACCTTAAATTGAATGTCTGTTAGCACAATAGAAATGTTATCTCAATGTATTTAGATTGTTAGCTCCTTAATTATACTGTATTGAATAGGAAAGTTGTGAGTGAAGTTCTGCTTTCCAGACAGCAGAGGGCAATAAATATCTGCCTAAATTGATTCCCATGTGGAACAAATAGATAGTGCCTATCTGAAGTAAGGCAAAATCTATACTGCTGTTTTCCCCTAAATTCACTGTCAAACACAGCTGTGAGGTGGCAACATTAGAGGCAATAAAGCCAGAAACGTGAGGACCACCCTATCTAGGACAGATAGAACACAGCTGTGTGGAAGGAATATTTAAAAGGGATATTCATATACCAATTTTTGGGCTCTTAAAAATAAAAGTGCCTAAGAAATCTCACTTTGGTCAGTAGAGGGCAGTAAAGTTACACCAAACACCCCATAACCTAGTATACATCATAAAGTGATTTTTCGGAAAAACATTTATGTGAAAAAGGAGCTAAGGGTATATTCCAATGACCGATAGTAGTCATTGACACCTTTCTGGAATTTTTTCTCATTTACATTGAGACAGTGCTTGATTAAATATTGACATTTTCAATTACAAAGGTTATTTTTAAGGATCACTTTTCCTTCTATTTTGTTCACTTAAAACACCATCTGTGTGTATATGTGTATGTGTTTGTATGTATGATTTAAACCCTATAAATTCACTGCGGCCTCTTATCATATCCTATAAAGGGATTTTTTAGAAAATAATAATTAAAAGTTAAATTTTATGTGTATTGATTAAAGTGCGGTCCCTTTCTCTTTTCTTTAAATACGTTAACTTGTTACTGTTTGGGATCTGCACCCCCACTAACCGATTTAATAAATGTGGGGAATGGATCTTCGGATCATATAAACAAGATTTTTTTCAGTGTGCAGGCATGCCCCCAGCTCAGACAAGGAGCAACCCATCCATACATGATCTATGTCCTTGCAGGTTATTGTGAGGCTTCATTTGCCTCTAAAGGGAATGGTTAAATTGCTGGAACTTCTAAAATGAACCAGCTGGACGTGACGCTTGATAGGGGAATCTAAGCTTATAAGTGGCTCTCTGAATGCCTAGTGTATTTCACACTGCAAGGTGATTTAAAGTTAAGGTGCATATAACTTATAAAGAGCATAATATAGATATAATTAGAATATAAATTAAATTACATTTATGATATGCGTTCCAAACAAGCGCCATTTTGTTCGTGCTGATGGAACGCAAGCATGCTCTGTTACTATGTGTTACTTGTGCTTACAGGTGGGTTTTACAGTGCTTAAGAATAGCACAGTGAACACTACTTGTGTTTTTCAATGCTGGGTGACTACGGACTCAGAATCCTGAATCTTTGGAAAGTGCAGATGTGACCTGCTAATTAAAACTAAAGTGAGTTTTGTTGGATAACTAAGTGCGTTCCGGATAGGCGCCATTTTATTAGCACTGGTGGAACGCAAACGTGCTCCGTTACTAAGTATTACCTGTGCTTACAATTCATTTTATATAATAGTGTTGTGCTCATAATGACTACTAGTGTGGCAATTATCCCATATATTATAATTGTATTACCGGGACCAAATGGGAGCAGACCTTTTCTGTATGTATGTATATATGTACGCCAATGCGTACATGTTCTGTGCGGAGGAGCAGATATTTTTTGATGTCTGTGGTGTATCTGACAAGATTTTTTCTATGTCAGATACATCGATGATACTTTTTTTATATGGACGGGGAGTAAACAGGAACTTGTTGAGTTTATTGGTCGACACATGTCGACATCTCCATTAAAATTCACTTTCGAGATTATTCGCGCTTGCAGGATATGTAGTGATGTGACTGAGGCCACTGTACAGATTGATGGGATGATTAAAAACTTTTTGGTTTGAGGCTATGATCTTGACCTCCTCAATTGTGCTAAAAAAAGGCCCTTGCACAACCAAGAGAAGATTTATTATCATCTACAGTAAGTCAAAAACTACTGATGGCAAGAAGAAAATGCCTTGGGTAAATCATTTTAGCACAGCTAGTGATGCCATTAGAAACATCTTGAGGGGGCATTGGCCCTTGGTCAGTACTGATGACACCCTACGGTTATCTGATGTGTCCCTCATGCCCTGTTACACTAGGGGGAAGAATGTAAGGGACTGGGTGGTCCGGGCGTCATCAGGAGACGTCAGTTGCCATGATGTGGGAGACTCAGTGTGGATACGTGACCATGGCAATGGACGGCACTGTGACGCGCGCTGATGATGTGAGTGGCCAGATGCGGGAAACGTGCGACGGCGTGCACTTGGGTGTAGGGGATATAAGGTGAGCATTGTTTTATTTTTCTTTATGCCTAATGATGATTTGTAAATAAATCGAAACGTTGCAAAAAGATTCCTGTTGGATTTACTTCAGTACTACTGAGTGCTCCCTTCGCTGCCGCGGCAGTGTGAGTATATATATTTGGCTCATACGGAGTCTTTGGTGAGCACCAGGACTTTGTTACCTTTTGCTGGAGTGCTTGGCCTCTTGGAATATATATATATCTCTTAGTCCAATCTTCACATCTAGGAAACAGACCGACTCTGTACTCGTCAAGAATGTAAATTGTACTTGATTCCCAGTTGCATTATGTGTACATAGCAAATTGGTCAATGTCTGTATCGGTCCAGACCAAATGAACAACAAATCGTCGATAAATCGTATGAATAGTAATATACTACCATTGCTAAAAGGGGGAGCGAATAGATGTTGCTCAAGTGCCCACATAAAGCTGATGGGGCCACATTGGACCCCATCGCACACCCCAGTAACTGAACATAATAGCGACCATTGAACGCAAAATAATTGCGCGTGCGCACCAATCGCAACAAATCCAAAAATAACAGAACAGATGCATTATCAGTTATCAGCCTCTCCACTGCATACATACCCGCCTCAAGCGGTATGCAAGTGTAGAAGCTAACAACATCAGCGCTACACAATACGGTATGTTCATCAATGTTTTGTAATTTCAGTAATAGATCATTAGTATCTCTAATAGTATGAATCTATAGTCTGAACGCAAGGATTGAGAAGGCTGTCAAGAAACACAGAGATTGGCTGAAATAGGGACGCCCGGGCGGAGATTATCGGTCGACCCGGGGTGTCCACCAATCTCTTGTGTACCTTGGGTAGCGTATAAAAGAGCGGAGTTATAAATTGTTGTAAAGTAAGGGCTTTCAACGGATCTTGAGTTATCAAACCATCATTAAATGCTTTCAATAATATGCCATCAAGTTCACTCTTATACTGTAAAACTGGATCTGTATCCAATGGTGCATATATCAATTCTACCTCCCCATGGCAGCTGACATATGGGTTTTCTCCTCATTAGGTAGATATCTGGAAAGGAAAATAAAAGACACTGCCCCTTTATAAGGCCCACTACAAGGCTCTGTGTCTTTTTTTTTTTTTTTTCCAGGTAGAGGAGGCTTACCCTGTGAAATGCTGCAGCCTTCCCCACTGCCTAGTGCAGTAAGGGGTTTAGGCAGGATTGAATAGGGGTCTCCCACTGCCGAGTGTAGTGGGGAAACCCAGGCTGGCTGCCCGCTGCCTAGTGCAGTTAGGGCGTTATGCGGATCCATTTTTACGGAATGCTCTCCCCCTTGCCGCACCCTGTACCTTAAGAATCGGGTCCCCTGGCTGATGGCATGGCGTCGGATGGCACAGTGTGTAGCTCCGGCGTCTGTACTATTCGCGTGGGTCGCGATGTCTGATGTCAGTGGGCGCCGCGCATCAGTGACTGGCGCCCGGAGGAGTGCATGGAGGCGTCTGACGTCATCAGCTGGCGGCAGGAGCCGGGGCCGCGTTCTAACAGCAGGGTAATGGCGGAGGCGGTGAGCGGAGGAGGGGGGAGCCATCTGGGACCATATATAAGCACCATGGTGCTATGAAAAATTGCTGCAGAAGGTCCAGTTGCCAGCAGACCAGGTAAGGCTCTGTATGGCAGCAGCGCTGCTGGGGCATGGTGTTCTTGGCGTATAACTAACTATACTGATAGTTGTTTTCTGCTAATAGAGGGGTTTCTGTAGCAGAAGGATGGAGGAAGATAGTAGGATGCTTTCTAAGTCCACGTAAGCCGGGAAGGTGTGTGTGCTGATATAACTAGGACTGTAGCTCATATGCATATATTTATTATAGGTCTGATAAAAGTAAAGAGAAGCTAGAGACCTCGGCCAAACACAAGAAATTGCATTCTGCAAAGTCCACCCTATGTGACAAGCTGCTGCCAGAGAAATGGGCAGGTTCAATATGCGAGAGGTGCAAAGGATCTCAGCAGATGGGGACATCCCAAATGGCAGATCTAGTGTCTATGTTAAAGACTGCTTTGGCGGATACTTTCGTTACAAAAGATGATTTGGCAAAGATGTCTCAAAAAAGGCCCAGGGAGGTATTATCAGATGACTCTGATGGGTCCGGAGAAGATCCTATTCTTGGGGCTGATGAGGACGTAGAAGAGGGAGAATTAACCCACGACAAAGCAGAGCTGGATTTCAACCCAGACTTGCGAAATAATCTTCTATCACTAATTAATAAATCCCTTAATATTGAAGACCTGCAAGAAGAGGGCAAGTTACAAGATCTTTTATTCAAAGATAAAAAGAAGCCAAAAACCTTTCCTCTGGCTAAAACATTAATAGAAAAAGTGGAAGAAGAGTGGTCAAACCCAGACAAAAAAGTAGCGGTCCCCTTAAGGGTAAATAAAATGTACCCATTTGATGCAGACCAAGTTAAAATGTGGGAAGTAGCCCCAAAGGTGGACTCCGCTATTGCTAGAATTTCTAGAAAAACTATGCTCCCTTAGGAAGACTCCAACATATTCAAAGATTCAATGGAGCGTAAAATGAAGATGAATTTGCGCAAACAGCATGTCACGTCAGGGGCATCCATTAAGGCCTCGTCGGCTATTGCGGTGACATCAAGAGTGTTAAGGTCTTGTGTCAGGACTTGGAATCAGATATGTTGGATGGGGTTAAAAGATCTGAACTACTTAAGATAATACAGAATATGCAAGTGGCAGTGGAGTTTGTGTGCGACGCCTCGCTTGACGCAGTGAGATTAGAAGCCAGGACCAACGCCAGCACAGCAGTGGCCAGAAGGGCACTTTAGCTGAAGCCCTGGGCGGCAGATGCCCAGTCAAAGAACAAGCTGTTTTTGTTATCATTTCAGGGCGAGTACCTATTTGGGAAGAAGCTGGACTACATCAACTCCAAAATTTCAGGAGAAAGTCTGTGTGGCTTCTACAAGACAAAGGTTCTAAAAAAACATTCAATAAGACACAGCGGTTGCAATCTATGGATTTCAAAGCAGCAAGAACCTATAGACCAGGGAGAGGTTATAGGAGACCTTGGTTCGGAAGCAGAAACTCCTTTCGAGGCCAAAGTGGCAAAGAAGGGAGATTTGCTTTTTGTCAAAATGACGCCAAGGAGAGGGTCGGGGGCAGACTCTTAAGGTTCCAACCAGTCTGGGCCCGATCCACAGAAGACAAGTGGTTGAGAGAAGTAATTTCTTCGGGATACAAAATAGATTTATAAAGACACCGGAGAAGTGACTGGAAGACTCATCTGTTCAAAGAGTTCGAGAAGAAAGGATTGCTTTGATGGAAAGCTTGAGAACTATGATAGCACAAGGAGTGGTAGTGACAGTACCGAAAGATCAAGAAAACTTAGGTTGGCATTCAAGATTCTTTGTGGTGAAAAAAGCCACAGGAGGATTCAGGACCAATCTGGACTTGAGAAGATTAAATATGTATGTAAGGACACAGAAGTTCAAGATTGAATTAGTACGCTCAATACTACCATACATAAAGAGAAATTCATTCCTTACTACAATAGATCTGAAAGACACTTACCTGCATATACCAATCTACCTAGAAGGTTTCGATTACAAGGGGTGACATACCAATTCACGGCGCTGCCGTTCGGCCTTTCCACGTCACCAAGAACGTTTACCAAAATCCTGGTGGTACTCTATAGGAAACCTCAGAGAAGAAGGTATATCAGTATGGGCGTACTTAGACGACCTGCTGGTCGTGGCGCGGTCGGAAGAACAAGCGCAGCTGCATACAGACAGGGTCATAAAGTACCTGAAGGAACAAGGATGGCTCATAAATACAAAAAAGAGCCAGCTGGAACCAGCCACAACGGTGAAATATCTGGGCGTCATCTTGGACTCAAGAGCGATTACAGTAACGTTAACACAGGAGAGAAGAGACAAGTTAAGACAAGAGATCTTAAGCTTGCTAACAAGGAAAGTGGTTCGTTCAGGAGAATGTCTGCGGGTGCTAGGCCTCATGGCGGCGGCAATAGACACAGTAAGATGGGCAAGGTTCCACACAAGGGAACTACAAAACTGCTTCCTGTCCCAGTGGGACGGAGACGGAAAAAATACCTCTCAAAAGATTCATCTCTCAAGGAAAGCACAAGCAGATCTCCGTTGGTGGCTAACTGCAAGGAGGATAAGGCAAGGGAAGTAGTTTGCTATAGGAGAACAAATAATTCTAACATATGCCAGCCAAACTGGTTGGGGAGCAGAATGCCAAGGATCGGCAGCTCAAGGCGAGTGGACAAGAGGTGCCAGCTCATTACACTCAAACATAAGGGAGATGAATGCAGTGCTAAAAGCATGTCTGTTCTTTCAGTCTCAACTGTACCAGAAAGATGTAATTGTCCACTCAGACAACCAGGTAGTTGTAGCATACAAGTAGGGCGGCACAAAAAGCAAAAGTATGATGACGACGGTGACCCAAGTACTAGATTGGGCGGAACAGTGGACAAGAAGTTTGACGGCGGTCTTTATAGCAGGAAAAAAGAACCAGTTAGCGGATGCTCTAAGCAGAGCCCCACTGAAACCAGGAGAGTGGGAGCTGTCACACGAGGTGTTCACGGAAATAGCAGAGAAATGGGGATGGCCAGAGGTGGACCTGATGGCAACAAGAAGGTTCCCATCTTTATGTCAAGACATTGGGAACAGGGAGCATGGCAGGTGGATGCACTGACGGCTCAGTGGGGATCAGGATCAGGAATGTATGCGTTCCCACCATTTCCTATCGTCTCAAGGCTACTAAACAAGATATAGAGGGAAGAGGCGCCGGTGATCGTGATCCTCTCCTTCAGGCCAAGAAGGTCTTGGTTCCCGAAGCTGGTCAGGATGGCAATAGAAGCACCATGGAGATTACAGAGTTGAGACGATCTGTTACGGCAAGGCAGATACATACAACCACAGCCAAGCAACTGGAAGCTAACAGCGTGGCTGCTGAGACCAGAACGCTGGTAGACAGGGGATTCTCGATTTTAAGGTAATCGACACACTACTAAGAGCTGGGAAGAATTCAACATCAGGCACATTTTATAGAATATACTTACGTACAATATTGTAGGTCAGGGGACAAAGACCCCAAGGCGATTCCTACCGTTCTCTTTACAAGCTGGTTTCTATAAGAAATTATCAGTCAGCTCATCGAAAGTCCAAGTTTCAGCACTTGGAGCGATGTTGGATAGTAAAATCAGAGAACAAATGCGTACAGAGGTTTGTTCAAGCAGCCAAGAGAATAAGTCCAACATTGGAACCTTGTGTTGATTGTGCTGACGGAGAGTCCGTTTGAACCATTAGAGGAGATACCCATCAAATTACTAACAGCCAAGGTGTCTTTCCTAGTGGCCATTACGTCAACACGAAGAGTATCAGAGCTACAAGCTTTATGGGCGGAGGAACCGTTCTTGAACTTTTATGAAGATAAAGTTGTATTAAGAACGAATCCACATTTCCTTCCTAAGGTAGTGTCCAAATTTCATATCAACCAAGAAATTGTATTGCCATCGTTCTGTGCGAGCCCTACAAATGATAACGAGGCTAAAGGTGGCCATACACATGCAGATTTATCTTCAGATCTGGCTGGTTGGAACAAAAACCTGGTTATGGATGAAAGCAAATGACAGTTGACCATTTGCTTGGAAATGCTGGAAAACTGACAAACTGTCACTCAAATATTACCAGGTCTTTGTTCCAACCAGCCAGATCTGAAGATAAATCTGTAGGTGTATGGCCACCTTAAGTCCCACAAATTGGATGTGAAAAGAGCCCTTATCTTCAAAGGGTGGAGAGTTGGAGAAGAACAAAAAGACTTTTCCTAGTTACTGAAGGTAGGAATAAGGGCATGGGAGCTTCTAAAGTTACTATCACCAGATGGGTAAAAGACTATAACCGAAGCATACAGAGTGAAGAAGGTGGAAATTCCGCAGGGAATTAGAGTGCACTCAACCAGGGCAGTGGCTACGTCCTGGGCTGAGAAAGAAGCATCTTTTGGAAGACTTGTGTAAAGCAGCTTGCTGTGCTTCAGTGCATACTTTTGCTAAGCACTATAGAATAGATATTGGATCATACAGTGATGCTAAACTGGGAAGAAAAATCTTTAAGTGCAGTAATATAGCAAAACAAATGGAGAAGACTTTAGGAGAAGAAAGGTGAAGATTAATCTTGTATCCTTTATTATTATTGAATTATAGCTTGGTGCCCACCCCAAAAAAAAAAACTTAACTGCTATGGTATTACCTATATGTCAGCTGCCATGGGGAGGTAGAGGAAAGTACGGATTCTTACCGGTTGATATGCTTTCCTCTACTCCACCATGGCAGCCTTTTTTTCCCTCCAATGGGATGTTTTCTGTTATAGAACTTTATTTTTATTTATTTTTTATGTTGTGGTATCGTGTACTAAAGCTTTATAATTTGAAAGACACAGAGCCTTGTAGGGGCGGGCCTTATATAGGGGCAGTGTCTTTTCTTTTCCAGATATCTACCTAATGAGGAGGAAACCCATGTCAGCTGCCATGGTGGAGTAGAGGAAAGCACATTAACTGGTAAGAATCCATACTTTATCATTTAATTGGCGCTGACATTCATTAACATAAGCCTTAGTCGACTGCACAACAACAGAACCCCCTTTGTCTGCAGCAAGAATTATGTCCTTATGATTACTCAAGGATTGTAGTGTAGACTTAACATCGGGGACAAATTTGTTTTCTGAACAGATTTTTTGGGACAATCTTCTACAGCTGTAGAAACTAGACAAGTAAATGTCTTAATAGAAGCAGATGTAGATACTGGGTCAAAGCGAGACCTCGGAGTTAATTTACGCAAAGCTGGTGGAATGTTACTCGGTGTCCTCAGTCACGGTGTCCATGTTTGCAGACTGGCCAAAATGCTCCTTTAAATGCAGTGATCGAGAAAACCGATAAGAATCGATTTTCCATTGTACCGGGTCGTGATGTACCGTCGGCACAAAAGTAAGTCCCTTCGATAATACTGCAAACTCGGGTGAGGTGAGTGGGCAATTAGAGAGGTTGAAGACCTACTCTTCTGTCAGGGTCCCCTGTGTGGCTTTCCCCTGCCTCTTGGTTTGTTGGCCCCTCCTTGTCCTCCTTTGATGTCTGGGCGCCAGGTGTTGGTACCCTTATATCTCGTATGCGCCCCCAAAGGGATTGATGCTTGAATGGCAGACGCAGAGATTGTTTCGGCATCACTTTGTGAAGTGCTGGAGTCTGTATGCGTGGAGCGTGGTGTCCATGTGGTTTTTCCCTTTCTTGATTGATACTTGTAGTCACGGCTGTGCTGGGGATTTAACCATTGGAACACCGTATTGGTGTCCTAATCATGCTGAACCTTATTATTTCAATTATGCCCACACAGTGTATTAAACTGCTTGGGTATTACCCATTAGTTGGCTGCCATGGGGAGGTAGAGGAAAGTACAGATTCCTACCTGTTAATATGCTTTCCTCTACTCCACTATGGCAGCATTATCCCGCCCAATTGTGGTGGTTATGTTATGCTGATATGTTACGATGCTGTATAATCAAGACACTGAAGCCTACGGGGGCGGAGCTTATATAGGGACGGTGAGGTTAGCAGACTGACAGTAAGACTGTAATTATGATATTTTATTATTTGTAGTGATGAATGTACACTTTAGTCAGTCTGTACTCTCTCGTACTCTATAGATATGTCTATTCCCCATATATGTGTGTGTATTTCCAGATCATATAGTATTAGGCTGTAGAATTCCACCAAAAGACAATCTCCACAGGGGGGTGGTCAAGACATAATGCAATCAGACTGTGATTGTGTCTCTATCTTCATTTCCTTTGTGTAACGCTGGTCAATACCAGACTTAGTGGAACCGGGCACCGCAGGGGGTGATCCAACTCCCCTGCTATTTACAGGAAGGTTATGTCCACAGGGGGTAATCAGGACATAACCAAATTACCTTAATTGTATTTACACTCCTTTGTGCCTTTCTGGACTCTAGTAGACTCTTTGGAACCAGACCCAGCAGGGGGGCAGCAGCAGAGGGACAGCTGCAGCTTGAGGGGTGGGGATAAACCTGACTCTTGAATCCACCAATCGAGATCCAGTGCAAGCCCACTGATGGTATGGGCACGCGTGGGAATTTAGAAGGTTTTAAAATGACTTGTACACATGCCGGCTCCTCATGTTAGTCGCAATCCTGGCTCAGGGGTCATACCCTCCACTGGATCTTGTGGAACACATCGTTTGCCGGAAGGGGGCAACCTACTAAGCTCTGGTGTGGAGCGTCTGTGCTGTGTGGATTTACACAGGTTTCGGCTATCACTGCTGTGTGGAATAAGTGATAGTTTTGTGATTTGGAACTGCTGCTACAAGGACTGCCATTTTGGACTGCTATCCGATAACGTTTATATGCTACCTTTGCCTCGTGTTCCTGTGTTTGTCTACTTGTGTGTGCTGTGATAAAAATAAACCGTATTTTGGTTTCATCTGCTCGGTGTCTGAGTGATTGAGGAACCCCGTATCCTCACAGGGGCCAGTGTTCTTTTTTTGTTTCCATCCAGAGTACTACCCTTCGGGACTTAACCCAATAGTTGGCTGCCATGGTGGAGTAGAGGAAAGCATATTAACAAGTAGGAATCTGTACTTTATAAGGCGCCACAAGTGTTTTGCTGCGCCGTACAAAGGAACAGTACAGGGAGACAAAACTTGGCATTATTAGAATAAATAACACAATTCGAGTACAAATAAAGAGTGCCACAGTTTAATACACATTACAGCTTGAATATACAGTAGTGAGGACTCGATCAACATACTATAAGAGGCTTGAGGCCAGGGATGGAGATGAGTATGCGGACGAAGATGGTCACTGAGTGTTTAAGTATAGGAGAGCTGTGAGTGAAATGTGAAGAGTAGAGGGCTTTGTCAACAGGAGGGAAGAGGGCCCTGCTCGGAGTTTACAATCTAGTAGGAAGGGGAGACAGACAGATTACAAGAGGTGCAAGCAAGTGGTTGGTGGCTTGATAGCAGGATGTAAACAGACAAGGGGTCGGAGAACCAGCTAGTTTATGCAGTGGAAGGGTACGCTTTGATGAATAGGTGAGTTTTCAGTGCCTGTTTGAAGCTTTGCAAGGTCGGGGAGAGTCTAATGGAGCGAGGGAGTGCGTTCCTCTGAAGGGGTGCAGCACGGGCAAAGTCCTGTACTCTAGTGTGGGAAGCAGTGATCAGGGTGGAGGAGAGACAGTCGTCGGCCGACCGTAGAGGGCGGGAGGGTGTTTGAATAGATATGAGGTTAGAGATATATGGAGCAATGGAACTAGATATGGCCCTGTATGTGAGTGTGAGGTGTTTGAAGAGGATTCTGTAGGGGGATGGGAGCCAGTGCAGATTTTGTTGAAGGGGAGTGGCGGGAGAGCAAGATAAGCCTGGCTGCAGAGTTGAGGACAGATTGGAGAGGAGCCAGTTGGGATCAAGTGAGGCCGGTAAGGAGAGCATTGCAGTAGTCGAGCCGTGAGATGACCAGTGAGTGGATGATAAGCTTAGTTTCTCTCTGTGAGAGAAAAGGCCTGATGCAAGCAATGTTGCGTAACTGGAACCAGCAAGAATGGGCCAGGGCTTGGATGTGGGTGCAAAGGAGAGGACGAGTCGAGAGTGACACCCAGGCAACGGAGTTGGGGAACGGGGGAGATGATGGTGGTGTTAACAGTGATAGAGATATTAGTAGGGGGCATAGCTCTGGTTGGGGGATGATAATAAGTTCGGTTTTGCCCATATTCAGCTTTAGAAATCGCTCGGACATCCAGGAGATGGCAGAGAGGCAGTTGGAAATCTGTTACTTTCCCTTATCTTTTCCATACATTGCACTCTGTTTCCCTCTTCACGCCTGCTCACATTTGCCTTACTTCTCTGTTCCTTTCATCCTCTCGCTTGTTGTTGTTTCATACTTATTAGATTACTCAATCAACCTGATTTTACCCACTTGTCTCCTCTCTGACAGCTGTTTCTTGCCTGTTACCTTCTCTCCTCTTTCATATCCTAAGTTACTCTCTCTGTTATCTACCATATCCTCGCAATCTACTACAGACGCTGTCTGTCTTCCCAAAATCCCTGCTCTCTGTGTGCTTTCACTAATCTACCCTCTCACCTCTGGTCCTCATGGCTGTTAATCTCTCAACTTCGCTTTATCCTACCGGTCCTGCCCCCTCCCAACCCATACCTATCCTGACCACCCCTTGCTTCTGCAATCCCAAAAACCTTATCCACATAAATACACAACCCATCCCCTCTCTTTCCTGTACTCTATGGAACGCCAGATCCATCTGCAACAAACTCCCTGCCATCCATGAGACTTGGCACTCCACCTCCGATTCTGTCTCTTCAGCGGCTCTCTCCCATGGTGGCCTCTCTTTCTCTCACACCCCCAGGCCTGATGGTCACCAAGGTGGCAATGTGGGTTTTCTCCTCTCGGCCTCCTGCACCTACCGTGTCATTCACCCTGAACCCTCTCTCCTCTTCTCCTCCTTTGAGTCTTACTCCATCCGCCTGTAATACCCTTACCACCTCCGTGTCGCTGCAATCTACCGTCCCTCTGGCCCTATCTTCCAATTTCTTGACAACTTCTCCACCTGGCTTCCACACTTCCTCTCTTCTGACCTTCCTTCTGTCATTCTTGGTGACTTTAATATCCCCTTGGATAACCCTGCTGATCCTGGCACCTCCAAACTCCTCTCTCTCTGCTCGTCTCTTGGCTTATCTCAGTGGACTACTTCTCCCACCCACATCCAAGGACACTCCCTCGATCTCTTCTTCTCCCGCTCTTGTTCCTTTACTGACTACACTATCTCGGCTTTTCCTCTTTCTGACCATCACCTCCTCTTTCTCACTCACTGCTTACCCCTCTCCCACCCCCCCCCCAAGCGCATTGTCTCATAACGTCAACACACTTGATATTGCTGCCTTCTCAGACACGCTGTGTCCTCTTCTCGCCCCAATCGCTGCCTCTCACTACTTTATCTCTCCTTTTGTTACCTCTCACTTATTTACCCCTGCTATTTTTAGCAGCTTCTCTCACTAACCTATCCTCACTTTGTTTCACTATATATTTCTTTCAGTCTTGTGTTGCCCTGGGGTCACTCGGCTGCATTGTTTTGGGGTGCCATGTGTCCTAGATTTGTACCCCCCAAAATGTTAGGGACTTGCCCGACTACTGAGGTCACCTGGACACGGTGGGCAAGCCATTACTTATGGCCATAAATAAGCGAAGAACCTCGCTAAAAATGCAAAATTTTATTGCAATATTCATTCAATTGGGAGTTTGATTTGTGCACCAGCAACTTTGACTTTGTATGCAGTTCTAGAGATAGGGCAGTAGCTTGTGGGAGATAAAGGGTCCAGGTTTTTTTTTTTTTTAAGAATAGGTGAGACCAGAGCATGTTTGAAGGGTGAGGGAAAGATGCCAGGTTAGAGAGGGTCCAAGGGACAGGTAGAGGGGGGAGAGGATAAGATGAGGGAGTGGACTTCCTCAGCTGTAGTAGGGCATAAGGATGACAGAGTTGGGTAGTTGTGGGGGGGTGATTGGGGTGGGTGGGCAGCAGAGGGGGTATGGGAGGAGATATCCTATCGGATTATCTCAATTTTAGAGCGGAAGAAGGAGGCAAAGTGAGTGGCACTGAGGGATGAAGGGAGGAGGGTGGTGCAGGGCGAAATAGTGTTGAAAGTTTCAAGGAGACGGCGGGGATTGGAGGAATGAGAAGAGATGAGAGATGTGAAAAAAGATTGTTTGGCAGAGGAGAGAGCAGCGCTGTAGGAGGAGAGAATAAACTTGAAATGGAGGAAGTCTGCCGGAGAGTGAGATTTCCTCCAGAGGCGTTCAGCAGAGCATGCACATTTTTGCAAGAATCGTGTTATTTTGTTGTGCCAGGGTTGGGGTTTAGAGCGTCAGACGGGGACAATGTGGAGAGCAGAAGAGAGAGAAGAGTAATAGAAAGAGGCAGCCTGGTTGGGGCAGGTCATGGTGGAAAGAGGAGAGCGGAAAGTATCCAGGTAGGACAGGACAGTAGGGTCAAGGGACCCGAGGTCACGTCTGGTGACTGTGGGTCTGGGCAATTAGGGGAGAGGGAAGGATGAGAGGGTGAAAGAGAGCAGATTGTGGTCAGAGAGTGGGAAGGAAGAATTAGAGAAATCAGAGAGATTACAATGGTGGGTGAAGACTAGGTCAAGGGAGTGTCCGAGATTATGAGTGGGGGTGGAGGTCCATTAAGAAAGTCCAAAGGAGGTGGAAAGGTCAAGAAGATTAGAGGAGGCAGCATTATTGATGTCAATAGGAATGTTAAAGTCACCGATGATGATAGAGGGGAGGTCAGAGGCAAGAAAGTATGCAAGCCACACAGCAATGTTATCAAGGAAAGGGGAGCAGGGGCCAGGGGGGCGGTAGATTACAGCCACAAGGAGGTGAATGGGGTAGGAGAGGAGGATAGTGTGTACCTCAAAGGTGGAGAATGTGAGGGAGGGCTCAGGTGGAATGACACGGAAGGTGTAGTTGGGGGAGAGCAGGATGCCCACTCCTCCACCCTGGCGGCCATCAGGTCTGACCGAGTGGGTGAAGGAGAGGCCTCCATAAGAGAGGGCAACAGGGGAGGTAGTGTCAGAGGCAGATACCCAGGTTTTAGTGATGGTGAGAAGGTAAAAAAAGTTAGAGATAAAGAGGTTGTGGATTGTCGGGAGCTTGTTGCAGATTGATCTAGCATTCCAGAGAGCACAGGACAAAGGAAGGGAGGGGACAGGTTAGATATGAATTAGGTTGTGTGGGTTGTGGGTGCGTGTGAGAGGTGTGGAAGTTGAGAGGGGGTGAGACCTGACAGTGAGGATTGGTATGGGACTGGATCAAGGAGCCATATTTCGGTATAAAGTTGTTCAGAGAAGTGATATAGAATGAGGTTAGAGTGGCCTAGAATGAGCAGTGAGAAGGGGATGTACAGGAAGTATAGTTAGTGTATAAGCAAGACAGAAGCAGTGCATGACAGCATTTATTTCAGCATGGAGTTCAGTGTCCAGGTTGTGCAGAATGTAGGTGATGCTGGGTCAGTGTTAGGCGCCACTGGTTGTGCCGTCGGGTCCCCATGTGCTCAGCAGCTGACAGCGCTGCAAGCACAGGGACAGTGGCACTTCCTGGTCCTCCGGGCGGCTCTGGGCAGAAGCGTTGGGTCGTTGCCTAGCAATGCCCCGGACTTCCGCCGCCTAGGACAGCAGACAGAGGACACCTTTCTCGGCTGCACCCGGCGTCACATCCGCCAGGGGAGGCGGCGAATTCAAATAAAAGCCAGCTCTGCCCACAGTCTGACGCCGGATATAGCGTCTAGACCCAGCCGTGTGCTTGTTCTGTGGTGTTCCTTTGTCCTGTCAGCATTTCCAGCTGTTCGGTGCCTGTACTGCTGCTGTGGAGAGATCTCATCTGTGGTTTTCTCCTCTTCCCAGATAAGTCAGGGATTCTCCCTGCAGCCTTCTCTTATATTTGTTTATTATACCATCCCTGTGCATTGTTGCGCCCATATTGTCTTGTATACCACGATGGTTGTTATACTCTGATATTAGTTAGCATCTGGCGTGGGTCCTCCCACCTGGGCCTTCCCAGGGTGGTTCCGGCCTGTCCGTGTTTGGGTTTAATTAGCTTTCCTTTTGCGCCCGGTCTGCCTCAGTGAACTCGTTGTCCCACTTAAAACCTGACTGCAACGGATTCTGGCCTGACCTAATTCGACCTTACAGCCGGGCGGTTATAGGAGAAGACTAGCACCACATGTGTTCATTGATACCAGACTGGGGCAACAGAGATTAGAGGACAGTTCCGGTTCCGCCTCAGTTGGTCCTTACAGTCAGGTAACTCACTACAGTATGTTGGTTGCTGGAGTTTCAGTGGAGGATGAAGTGTTCTCTGTCCTCCTGTTCATCTCCGATGTTATATTTATATAGTTTGCATACTTTACACTATAATACTTCGCATCTAGAAGACTACACAGCCAGAAGGCCTAATAGCCTAGCATGTATTGATTAAGTAGCCGTACAGAGCCTAGTGATCCCCACCCTCTAAAACTCCCCCCACAACAAATTGTTTTATCAAAGGTGTGATCAATGTCAGACCACTGCCCCCACTAACACGCAGACATTTCTTGTTTACTATATATCCCAAAGGGAATAATAAAACAAAGTTTTGTTATATTGTCAATGCCTAACAGAATTCAGTAGCCATGTGGAGGATTACGAAGAGAGCAATAATATTGTGCAGCAGATTAAAGCCCATACCTAACAGAATTCAGTAGCCATGTGAATGATAAAGTAATGGGTTGATCACCCCGCCCATGGAACCGGAGCCACCCGGGGATCCCTGTCACGCCAGCCGGCCCCCGCACGCGGCATCTCCTTGGCACTGGCACAGCGGTGGTTGAGGTGAGTGAGCTGGCTGCCTCACTAATTCACTGTCCCCGGTGTATGGATCCTGGCGCGGACCCGACCCCTCCTCCATCACCCTCAGCGAGCCTCCTGCCTTGTTCAGCAGCAGGCATCTGTGCAGCAGGGAGCAGCAGCTGACAGCTCCTAGCATTATTTGCCGGTGCAGGAAGCGCTGCTGAATATGAAATCCCTGTCCAGATTCTGATTGGCTGAATTCTCTCCAATCAGGGTCTAGCCAGTGTTTTCATATTCAGCTGCGCTTCACGCACTGCCACTAAATAACGCTATGGTACAAGCTGTCAGCCACCTCTCCCCGCTGCCCGGATCCCTGCTCCCAAATGCTTGCCACCGTACTGTATTTCCCATTGGGATGGGCCCTACAATCATTGGGCCCCTGGGCAGCTGCCCATCATGCCCAATGGGAAAGACGGCCCTGAAACTGAGTGTTTCAGAGCTTTAAGAGATAGAAATATCCCATACCAGGTGGAATTTATTTATATTTCCCCCCCTTTGTGTACATGTATCTCTCGTGGTTTATTGTACTATTAACTAACCTTACCCATTGTTTGATATTTGGGCTGTCGTGCCAGCCATTTCCTCACTATTAAAACTTTAACTAGTGTCAATAAATTTATAATGCATTGTGTTTGGTGCTTATTTATCCCTATCAGTGTTACTTTATTTAATAAACATGCTTTCTTATTCATTGTGAATCTTGTGATGCCGAAGTGTCTTATTTTATCTTCTACTTGTTCTACTTGTTTCCATATTCTTTGAAGGTGTCTACAGTCCCATATCATATGTATAAAGGTTCCCTGACTGGCGCTACATTTTGGGCACTTATCAGTATAATTGTTATCAAATTTTCTTAATTTGACCGGTGTCATATACACTCTGTGGAGAATAAACAATTGAATTGAATTTGTTGGAATCTTATTGCGGCTGTCGCTTCCGTTGGGGATGCCTGCATTCTTGCTTCGTTATATCCCCTATGTCTTTACTCCATTCCTCTCTATTCTTGTTTATCTGGGGGCTTTTGAGGTTCTCTATTAATATTTTATATATGTCCGACACCTTCCTGTTCTTCCTAGGGTCTATGATTTGTTTAACTGCCGACTCTTGTATGGCAACACCCTCTGCCCCATAGGCGGCATTCAATCAATTCCTTAGCTGCAGGTATCTATAAAACATATTTTCCCCAATGTTCTACTCTGTTGCCAGTTGTTCAAATGATTTCACCCTCCCTCCTTCATACACTTGGTGCACACTTTCTATACCGACCCTATCCCAGCATATCTTTAGTTCTTTATTTCTTATTACGCTGTCTTTCCCTCTTCCTAACGCCCCAATCGATGTTTCCGGGTCTATCCCTTCATTATCCATCATTTTACTTGCTACTTCCCATATATTTTTGCCTGTTTAATCAGGGATTTATTGGTTGTTCCTCCGTTCTTTTCCAACAGTATTTGTTTTGGGGTATATAATCTGAAATGAGGTAGTCCCATCCCCCTTGCTTTTTATTTCTTATCAATGTATCTATTCTTATTCTAGCCCTTTTTTCCCCCCAGATTAACGATGATGTTATGCTACAGTATCTATCTTTTTAAAAATCCTACCTGGGATATATGTTGGGGATTGTAAGAATATGTATAACATCTTCGGCAGGACCACCATTTTTATTAAGTTTATTCTACCAGTGACAGAGGCAGTTTCAACCACGTTTTCATTTTCCCTTTATACCATTTAATCAGGGGCTCTATGTTCATCTTAATAAAGTCCTCCGCATTGTTGGATGTGTGTACTCCAAGGTACTTCATGTTATTTACCCATTTTAGTATATCCACACCAACCGGGTTTTGGGGACACTCTCCTCTTAGGGGGATTTTATTAGACTTGTCCCAGTTGATCTTTATCCCTGATCTTTTCCCGAATTCTTCCAGGCTTGCTAGTATTATTGGCATTTCTGTTCTCTGGTCTGCCACGTAAGTTAACATATCGTCGGCAGACAGTGATGTTACTTGTTTTTTGCCCCCTTCTTGCCTTTTACCCATACCCCTCAGGTTTGGATTTTGTCTAAGCGCGCACGCCAACGGCTCTATTGCCAAGTTGAACAAGGCAGGGGATAATGGACCCCCCTGCCTTGTTCCCCTTGCCAGCTCGATTGTATCCGTTACATAGCCGTTTACCTGAACTCTTGCCCTTGGGGTTGTATACAGGGTTCTTATCCATCCTATAAATTTCTCCCCAAATCCATATTTTCCAAACACCTCCCATAGGTAACCCCACTCTTTACTATCATATGCCTTAGCGGCATCTAATGATATAATGGCTGCCTCACCCTCTCCCTTTTGTTCTATTTGTATAGAATCTTCTAATATTTTTTGCCGTACTCTGGTTTTTACGGAACCCTGTTTGGTCACTATGAATGAGGTTTGCACCCACACATTCCATTCTTTTTGCTAGTATCTTCGCTAATATTTTGGCTTCTGAATTGATTAGTGAGATCGGCCTGTATGCCTCCAATGCCCTTGGATCTTTATCTTCTTTTAATATTAGTACCATCACTGCCTCACGCATGGTTTCTGGGATTACCCCCTTCTGTAGACTGCTATTAAACATCTCTGTCATTTTTCGTGCCATTTCTTTACAGAATTTCTTATATATTTCGGATGGTAACCTGTCACACCCAGGTGCTTTCCCAGCCGGGGTTGCATTTATGGCTTGGCATACCTCTATTGTTATTTGTTCTAATATTTCTTTCTGTTTCGCTTAAGCTGGGCATTTCTATCTTACTCAACAATTTTCTTGATTCTCCCCCCGGTGTACATCTCCTTAAAATATTGTAGGAACGAATTTGCAATGTCCGGTGTTTTATCCACCACTATGCCATTCCCCTTTATAATTTGTACAATATTGTTATATATTTTTTTTCTCCCTTAGCCAATTGTGCCAGGTAGCTGCCCGGTCTATCATATACTATGTATCTGTTATGCGCTAGGAAGGATTCTTGTTTTACCGCCCTCTTTTGGATTTCGTCCATCCATATTGAGTTTGCACTTAACCATTCTAATTTGGCTTCCTCTGTCCTCTCTTGCCAGTATTTTCTTTCCAGTTCTTCACTCACTCGCTCTGTCTCCACATTTCTCTCCCTGGCCTTTTTTTTTTAATATATGCAATTCTTTTTATGAGCAGCCCCCTCACATATGCTTTCCCAGCATCCCACACAATTTCACCCCTAGCTGATCCTTCGTTGTTTTTGAAGTAGGTTTACCATTCACTTATTACCTCCGATCCTGCACCCATCTGCTCCAGCCATGATGGATGACATTTCCACATCCTCCTTCCTTTTTCTATATCTTCCTTCAGCTGGACCATGATGGGCACGTGATCGGAGATGCCCCGTGGCATATATTCCACTTTCTCGATGTAGGGGCACAGTGTATTGTCCATCCATGCCCTATCTATGCAGGATAAGGAATCATAGGAGTGGGAATAGCATGAGTAGGTGTTGGTTTTTGGGTGCTTTTCCCTCCACCAATCTTTCCAGCCAATATCTTCTATAAAATGGTGCAACCCCTTATTTCCCATGTTTTCTCTTTCCTCCACTAGGTGACACTGGAGAGTTATAGCGGGGAATAGTAGTAGTAGTAGTACGTTTATTTATAAGGCGCCGCAAAGTGTCCGCAGCGCCGTACATAGCAAACAAAAAAATCAAATTACAAGGTAACGTACAGGGTGTGTTGAAAAATACAGTATAAATAGGGGTATAGCTGGTAGAACTAAAATCAGCATCAGAAGGCAACCACAGGGAGCTTGGGCACTTTAGAATAAATTAATGGTGACTAACTCCTCCCCTTCTACTTCCTCTCCTAGCCAGTCTTACCATGTGGCCTACGGGAGCTGGGTGCATTCATTGCTCACTCCTGGGCTTTTTTAATTTTAATGATCTGCAATCAGCAGGAGGACAGGCAGGTAGCCCCTGTCCCTACCTGTCTGCAACAAGGGCGCTGTCGGCGGGTCCGGTCGCAGCTGCACGCAGCTCGCCTCCGGTACCCGGCTGCAGGATCCACAGATCCTGAGGTCCCGTCGCCGCTGCACGCAGCGCACCTCGAGGACCTGTCAGCACGCCGCACCCGACAGCCATGGCAGGGGTATGTATAACGCTGATCCCCTGCTAGCGGGGGATTCAGCGAAAGAGACGCGGCATTGCACTTTTGAAAACAGCGCCATAACGAGGAGCGGAGCAGCGCGCGGCATGCTGGGCACTTCTGCTTCCTCCTCCTTTAAGGTGCGGCGACCATTGAAGCAGCAGCGTGATCCGCGGCTCCCTCCAGGCGACTGCAGGTGACCCTGGTACAGTGAGTCACAGCGGGACATAGGAGGTCAGGGCGGTTTGGACTGTGTCCAAAAAGGTCCCTTACCGGCGCAGGTTATATTTATATACATTGCACATCTCTGGCTTGTGGCAGACTCTGCCTTGTATACCTCCTCTCCTGTCCGGTGCTTAACCTCTCTCTCTCCTCTCTGTATGATGATTGAGGAGTGTATGATGGCTGGTGGGGCTCCTAAAAAGATTGCTTGCAAGAAGTGCAACACTAAGTTCACCCCACACGCTGAGGGTGCCATTTTATGTCCCCCATGTGCTGCAACCCCAGTCCCCCCGCCTCCAACAGCGGGGCAGGATACTCCTATATGGGCTTCACAATTGTCCACAGTGATTTCTCAGCTGGCTTCTGAGTTATCTGCAGCCAGACAAGATATAGATGCAGCCAGGGATCAACAGGCAGAGTTAACCTCTGCTGTTGAGGGTCTGTCCAGAGCATTACAGACGGACACCCCAGTACCCCCTCCCCCTAGACTGGCTCCTGCTAATAGGATTTTTCCTCAAGTCCCTCTGTTAGATGATACAGATGATGGCATGCCAGATCTAGAGGAGGGTGAATTTAATGAGCCGGAGGCTCCAGTCCTACAGGACACTGAGGTCCCCTCTCAGGGGTTAGAGGACCTAATACAAGCAGTCCGCTTAACCCTTAATGTCTCTGAGGAGGAGAGGCCTGCTGCGCGGCCCTCAGTCTTTGCCAAGAAGCAGAAACAGTCTGCATTTTTCCCAGCCTCAGAAGAGCTGGATGATCACTTGCAAAAGGCTTGGTTACACCCTGACAAAAAGTTTCAGGTGTCCCAAAGGTTTTTCACTTCCTATCCCTTTCCTAAGGAGGCTAGGAAGTCTTGTAAAACGCCCCCTGCTGTAGACTCTTCGGTATCATGCTTGTCTAAAAAGACAGTATTGCCCATACCAGGAGCCTCTACCCTTAAGGATGTATCTGACAGAAGGTTAGAGAGCACCCTGAAGAATATTTATTCAGCCGCAGGTCTCTTGCAGAGGCCAGCACAGGTGGGCTGTTGGGTAAATAGGGCCATGGAGGTCTGGGCATCCCAGGTGGCCTCCTCTCTAGACCCAGGGGCAATTGATATGTTGCTTCTGGTTGAACACATACGAGAGGCTGCAGGTTACTTAGTTGAAGCCTCTTCAGATGTTTGTATGCTGGCAGCCCGTGTTTCTGCCTTTTCAGTCTCAGCCCGCAGAACTCTTTGGTTGAGACAGTGGAATGCGGATGCTGACTCCAAGAAGGCGGTGGAAGCATTACCCTTTGCTGGTGAGGCGCTCTTCGGTCCAGAGCTGGACAAGATGATCTCCCAGGCTACAGGCAGTAAGTCGCAGTTTCTGCCTACAGCAGCCCCTCCCCCACGCAGGTCCTTACCATCTACAGGAGGGCAGTCCTTTCGTTCCTTCCGACCCACCCCCAGATTCAGGGGTAGGGCACGTGGAACTGCCTCCAGTTCTAGAGGCTTCCATGGCAGAGGCAGAGGTTCAGCCAGCGCACCCATCCTGGATGCAAAGGTTACCTCCAAGCCCTCGGCATGACTCTCCCAGTCCCTGCCTGGGAATCAGGGTGGGAGGCAGTCTGCTGTTTTACCAACAGGTTTGGTCCATGTCCTGCCAGGATGCATGGGTAAGGGAGCTGGTGGCAGTAGGCTACAAGATAGATTTCTTGTTGCCTCCTCCTCTACGTTTTTTTCCCACAGGTTTACCAGCTTCTCCAGAGAAAAGCAGAGCTCTGCAGGCTGCCATACACAAACTCAGAGATATGGGGGTGGTGATCCCAGTCCCAGACTCAGAAAAGTTAAAGGGTTTCTATTCCAGCCGGTTTCTGGTTCCCAAGCCGGACGGCTCGGTAAGGCCCATCTTGAAACTGAAACGGCTCAATCCGTTTCTGCGGTTCACCCGTTTCAAGATGGAGTCTCTGCAATCAGTTATTACATATATTAGTAAATTATTCAAAGAGTGCCCCTAAAAGAGAGTCATCTTTTTCCTTTGTTTCTGTGTATCAGTTATTGCAGGCCTGGAGCCAGGGGAGCTTCTTGTATCCATCGATGGGGATGTGCAGGTATGCATCTTTTATATCTGGCCTCCTCACCAGGCCTACCTGCGGTTTGCCATTCAAACCTGTCACCTGCAGTTCAGAGCCCTTCCCTTCGGTCTCTCCTCTGCGCCCCGGGTATTTACCAAGGTCATGGCAGTCATGATGGAAATACTCAGGGAGTTACCATTGTCCCTTACTTGGACGACCTTCTGTTGAAGGCTACGTCCAAGGAGATCCTGCTCCACAACATCCAACTGACACGTCAGACTCTGGAGTCCCATGGCTGGATGTTCAATATCCAGAAGTCACAGCTGACCCCCTCGCAGAGGATTCTGTTCCTGGGGATGACCCTGGACACTGTCCAAAGCAGAGTTTTCCTTCCAGGGGACAAGATATTGTCTCTGCAGGAATCTGTTCGCTTGGTGCTACAGCATCGGAAGGTGTCAGTCCTCCTCTGCACGAGGCTGCTGGGAAGGATGGTGGCCACGTTCGAGGCGGTGCAGTACGGGCATTTTCGATCCCGCCCCTTCCATCTGTGTCTGCTCCGCCAGTGGTCAGGTTTGCATCTTTTTCTTCATCAGCGAATCACTCTTTTCCATCAGGCTCGAGCGTCGCTGGCGTGGTGGCTCTACTCCAGCAACCTGCAGGAGGGACGGAGGTTTGCCATACACAGTTTTACGCTCCTCACCACAGACTCCAGCCTACGGGGCTGGGGAGCGGTCACGCTGAGACTCCACTTCCAGGGCCTGTGTACGCCGGAGGAAGCGCAGTTGTCCATCAATGTGCTGGAACTTCGAGCGGTGTATTACGCCCTCCTTCAAGCGGAAGTCATTCTCCGGAACAAGGACATCAGAGTGCAGTCCGACAACACCACGGCTGTGGCCTACATAAACAAACAGGGAGGCACTCGCAGCCGTGCAGCGATGAGAGAAGTGAAGAGGATTCTGCTCTGGGTGCAGGAGCACGCAGGGGCCGTGTCTGCCATTTTCATACCAGGCGTGGAAAATTGGGAGGCAGACTACCTCAGCCGATGAGACGTGTATCACGGGGAGTGGTGTCTGAACCCCCAGGTCTTCCAGTCCTTGACTCGTCGGTGGGGATGTCCTCAGATAGACATGATGGCCTCCAGGCACAACCATCAGTTGCCCCGGTACTGCGCTCGGACAAGAGACCCTCAGGCAGTGGCGGTGGATGCTCTCACCGCCCCTTGGACGGATCAGTTCCTCTACATCTTCCCTCCTTTGCCTCTCATCCCTCGGATTCTTCAGAGAATCCGCAGGGAGTCGGTGACAGTGCTGTTCATTGCTCCAGACTGGCCTCACCGGTCGTGGTACACAGTTCTAACAGGCCTGTTAGTAGACGAGCAGTGGCCCCTGCCTCTCTGCGACGACCTGCTAACCCAGGGTCCGTTCGCCTGTCCCAACTTACAACGTCTACATTTGACGGCATGGCTGTTGAGAGGTCCATTCTGAGAAAGGCAGGGATTCCGCAGGCAGTGATACCTACCATGATAGGGGCCAGAAAACAGGTTACCTCGGTGCATTACCATCGCATCTGGAGGGCCTATGTGGCCTGGTGTGAAACCAGGAGGGTCTCTCCTGTGAATTTCAAGCTGGCCAGGTTGCTGCTGTTCTTACAGAAGGGCCTTTCCTCAGGACTCCGGCTGGGGTCCTTGAAGGTACAAGTATCCGCCCTCTCAATTTTTTTCCAGAAAAAGCTGGCGCTTCTTCCTCAGGTTCAGACTTTCTTCAAGGGGGTGTTGCGGCTGCAACCTCCCTTCAGGCCTCCCACTGCTCCATGGAATTTGGACTTGGTATTGACCTTCCTCCAGTCCTCACTGTTTGAACCCATGGAGGAGGTGGACCTGAAATATGTTACTTGGAAGACTGTCTTACTGCTGGCCTTGGCCTCGGCCAGAAGGGTGTCGGAACTGAGTGCTCTCTCTTGTAAAGCACCCTTCTTGCGTTTTCACGAGGATAGAGCGGAGCTGCGCACCTCTAGTGTTTTTCTCCCAAAGGTGGTCTCCGCATTCCACATTAACCAACCTATTGTGGTGCCGGCCTTTCGGGAGGACTCTGATGAGTCTAGAGTGCTGGACGTAGTCCGGGCCTTGCGCATATATGTTGCCAGAACAGAGTCTGTGCGTAAGTCGGATGCTCTTTTTATCCTCTATGACTCCCTGCGTCCTGGATGGCCCGCCTCCAAGCAGGCCCTGGCCAGGTGGATCAGGTTGACAATTCGTCAGGCTTATGTGGCTTCTTCTAGAGTGCCACCTTCTTCGATATCCGCCCATTCTACAAGGTCGGTGGGTACCTCCTGGGCGGCTGCCCGTGGAGTTTCTATTCAAGATCTATGTAGTGCGGCCACGTGGTCTGGACAGAAGGCCTTTGTCCGTTTTTACAAGTTTAACACATTTGTGGCAGCTGCTTCGCGGTTCGGCCGTTCTGTGTTAAGGGGCTCTCAGCGTCTTCCCACCCATGTTGGGAGCTCTGGGACGTCCCCACTGTAACTCTCCAGTGTCACCTAGTGGAGGAAAGAGAAAAGGGGATTTTGTTCTTACTGTTAAATCCTTTTCTCAGACTCCATAGGTGACACTGGACGCCCACCCGACGCTGTCTCCTTCTTTTACTGCTATTTCAGGTTTGTTCGGTTACCTGAGGCTAGGAGATTTTTTGTACTTAGCCTTCATTCTAAGTTTACCAGCATTTACGGGTGTGTTCATTCTGTTATGGATGATGTTCTTTAACTATGTTTTCACTCTATGCGAGTGTGACTTGTTATGTTTTGTTTAACCTCCTCTTGGAAGTGTGTTTTATTTCTTTCTTCCAGCTCCCTCCGGGCACATACCTAGACTGCCTAGGAGAGGAAGTAGAAGGGGAGGAGTTAGTCACTATTAATTTATTCTAAAGTGCCCAAGCTCCCTGTGGTCGCCTTCTATTCCCCACTGTATCTCTCCAGTGTCACCTATGGAGTCTGAGAAAAGGATTCAACAGTAAGTACAAAATCCCCTTTTTACTAGGGCCTCCCTTTTTCCACCTATCCAGGCTGGGGTTGAGTACATTGTTCATATCCTCCATACATAGTACTGCGGCCCCCTCAGATTTGGCTTTAAATTCCACGGCCCTTCTCAGCACTTCGTACTGGAAGGGCGGCGGGATATACACTGCCAGTATACACATCTGCCTTCCACAGAGTTGACCTTGTAAAAATATATTTCTCCCCATACTGTCAATTTCTTGTCTTTCACATTTAAATGGAGTATTTTTATGGAATATTACCGACACTCCTCTAGCTGTATTTGAGAAGCAGGAATGGTACATACTGCCGACCCATGCCCTTTTTAGGGCTTAAACTTTTTCTCCCACCAAATGTGTTTCCCCCAGACATATCACTTGTGCCCCATATTTTTTAACTTGATTTATCACTGTAGCCCTTTTAATCCGTTCATTTAAACCTCTTACATTCCAATATACTATCTTCACCATATTTTGATTTTCTTGGTATATTGTTTAGACAAGATATTCCATGATTTTACTTGAGACTGATCCCCCCCCCCCTCCTTTTATACCACCCCCTCTGCAGTATACCGTCTATCCCTCACCCACCCACCCTCCCCTTTTCTACACAACACATAATCTTACACATTTACATCAATCACTTGGGGCAAAAACACGAGTGAGATCCCTGGCATTTCTATTATTCAATATACATTTATTACTTCCGGTGGAGGCCGGGGAGGTCGCATGCACATGGAGCTCCGGTCCCCCATCCACGGAGCACCATCATCCCCGGCATCCGGAGCAGCGGGCAGCATCAATCATGGCAGCGATGGGGGAGAGGAGGCAGTGCTGTGCTCCCCCGGCGGTGAGCGCTGTACACCCCCGGCGGTGACCGGTGAGAACCGGAGCACAGCAGCAGGGTGGCCGAAGCCAGCAGCGCGGCGGTTCCCTCCGCCCCTCCCGCAGCACCATCAGCCTGCGGGCGGCCCCCCTTAACCCCCGGCAGTGAACAGGAGCAGGATTGCCGGAGCCCAGCAGAGCGACGGTTCCCCCCACGCAGCACCATTAACCTGGGGACGCGCCCCCCCCCCCCAGAGACAGCGGTGGTCTGGCCTAGCAGAGGCCCTAGCGGAGGCCCCACACAGACACCGGAAATGCGGCATCCAGGCTCCCGGCGACCATCGGAGGGAGAGGTGAGGGGAAGCTGCATGAGGGCCCCAGTGGTAGCCCCCACTGCTCAGTGCTGGCAGGATCATGTGCTCCAGCTCTCATCCCCAGGAGAGAGACTCCAGTCTCGGCCCAGGGCCCAACTCCATCTCCCAGGCCTCACTGACCCTGCCCAGGCCCCCCCCTCCAACTCCAGCCCCAGTCCTGACTGACTCTGCCCAGGCTTCGGTGACTCTCTCTCTCTTCCCCCAACCCCCCATCGCCGCCATCACCATCCATGCCACCACCATCCATGCCGCCCACGGCTCTCCCTACAGGAAGATTCAAGATGGCGCCGCAATGGCTGCCTAGGAACTGTGCACTCAGCCATATGTATCCCGTGTCTCCTGTGTGATAACTGTACTGTCTCTGTTACAACTGTGCTGTCTTTGCTCATACTGTTACCTAATACAGTTACTCACCTGGCTGCTGCAACGACCAGTGGCGCCGCTGATGGCTGCCTAGGCGCTGTGCAGCTCGGCGGGTGTGTGTTCCCATGTGATAACTGTACTGTCCCTGCTTATATTGCTACCTACCTGGCTGCTGCAACGACCAGTGGCGCCGCTGATGGCTGCCTAGGCGCTGTGCAGCTCGGCAGGTATGTGTTCCCTGTGTGATAACTGTACTGTCCCTGCTTATATTGCTACCTACCTGGCTGCTGCAACGACCAGTGGCGCCGCTGATGGCTGCCTAGGCGCTGTGCAGCTTGGCGGGCATGTGTTCCCTGTGTGATAAATGTACTGTCCCTGCTTATATTGCTACCTACCTGGCTGCTGCAACGACCAGTGGCGCCGCAGATGGCTGCCTAGGCGCTGTACAGCTTGGCAGGCATGTGATCCCCGCAAGTGATGTCTTAGTGCTCTCAATGTAATGCGTTTAATGTCTCAATGGAATGTGTAAAATGTCTCAATGGTATACATGTAATGTGTCGTCCCCCCCCCCATTTCATCCCTGCTTGATGCTGCACTGTAATCCACAAAAAATTCCTAGTGTACGCAAGCACACATGGCCAATAAAGTTGATTCTATTCTATTCTTTTCTATTTGGATAAAGAAGGAGAGAAAAAAAAAAACACACTTATGAGTCCACTTCAGTACTCTGTATGATCTTTAAGCTGCTCTTTTTCCCTATATAGAAAAAGAGGGAAAAGGAAAAAAAAAACACCACCGCCTGAACATATCAGCAGATTTCACTTTTTAGCATTTCAGTTATTTATTTTCCCTCCTTGGGTTTATAGCTTTCCAGCCATCTTGCCGCATCCTCTGGGCTGTTAAGGAACTTGGTTTGCCCTTCCACAATAATCCTCAACTTTGCAGGGAACATCATAGAGTACTGGATGTTTAGCTCTCTTAGCTTTCTTTTAATGTTCACGTATTTTACCCTTTCTGTTTGTACCTCCTTAGCAAAGTCTGGGAAGATCATTACATTACACCCATCTATTACCAGGTTCTAACTTCTGGACTTTCGAATTATAATGTCCCGATCTCTGTAGTTAAGTAACTTTGCTATCAGTGTCCTTGCTGGAGCTCCTGGTGGTTGTGGTCTCATAGGCACCCGATGGGCTCTCTCCACACAGAACTGCATCGTAAATGTCTCCCTGCCAAACTGAGCGATCAGCCATGTTTCTAACCAGGTCTCAGGATTAACCCCCTCTACTTTTTCTGGTATGCCGACCAGCCTAATGTTATTGCGTTGAAGACGCCCCTCCATTTCTGCCATCTGGCTCTGGACAAGTGCCACTGACCCTGTTAGTTTTTTAATTTGATCCGCCATGGGACCCTGTATGTCTTCCACTTGGGAGATCCTGGTTTCTGCCTCCTTGATGCGGGTCTGCATATTTTGCACCGATTGCCTTAAGAGCACTATTTCAGTTTGGGTCTGCTCTATCTTGCCACTTAGCCTTTCCTCGCTGCCATTAATGGCTTCCAGTAGCTTTTGAAATGTGGCTTCTGGCACGGGGTCTGCCAGTGTTGATTTAGACAGCACTGATTTATTTGGGGACATGGATTCACGGGATTCTGTATTTAGGGGTTTAGACTGGCTATTAGTATTTCTTGCAAACTTTTCTAATTTTGCAGCAGCTGCTGCCTGCCCAGTCTTTCCCATGGTCCTTGTATTATACTTAGAGGACAGTTTCCCTTCCACCTCTCCCCACTTTTTAGATGGATATGACCTGCTTTATATGAGCAGAATTTTATAGTGCACAAGAGAGTGCAGCTGAGGCTAACACTTAGTTTTACTCCGTACAGGCTTTTTAGGATGTACCCCAGTACCTTATTGCAGCCCAGCTGTCCGTCTTTCCACAGCTGTCCGGATCCTCTACTTCTCTGCTATAGGCTGCCGGGGGTCTCACTTGTCGCTTTCTCTGTCCACCAGATCTTCCTGGCCACCCAGCTATTGGGAGCTGCTCCAACTTTTAATGATCTGGCTCACTTCCCCTGACAGCGGCGTTCACCTGACCGCGCTGTCACACAGCCGATCCCGGCGTGATACACGGCAGGGTCCGGCCTGATGCTCCTGTCTGTGGCTTCTCCCAGCTTCACCTTTCAGCCAAGCATCACTTACGGTCCCCCGTCTCCTCCCGGCAGGTGACCGGCTCGCTGTACTGCCCGTCCGCCTGCTGGGTCTCACTCTCCTGCGCCCGGCGCGTCAGACTTCCGGGACGCTCGTGCAGGGCTCGCTCGTGCAGGACTCGCCACCTCAGTCTCCGTCTCTGTCTCCCACCTCCGCTTCCTCCTCTCAGGGCACGCCGCTGGGTAAGCTCTACAATGCAGCAAACTCACAGGGTCAATCTCTCCTCAGAATGGTGCTTCTCTCCCTCTCCTCATTTAGTGCACAGCATGCCAAGGGTCTCACAGGCTCCCGCCCTACACGGAGACTTCCGTGATCACGCCCCTCCTCCGGTAATGATCACTCCTGATTGTATGTGTACCCAGCTTAACACTACAGAAGATAGGGAGAACTACTGTATGCAAGAAATAAACTTGCAATTCAAGCAAGTCATGTTAAATACAATCATACATTTACAGTAGATACTGTATAATAAATCAGTAAATTTGTATTCATATAACAATAAAATGCACTGTCACAATATAAAATAAGCAGCCATGCTCATCCCTGTGCTTCAGATGAATAATATACAGTAGGCCCCTGTTTAACAAATTCAGAAATGATGTCCAGAAATGACATCAGACATAAATAGAAATATCTGCATATCCATAGAAGATAATGCATTTGGGATACCTACATTTTGTAGACAAAAAGGGTGTATGATTGTGAATGGGGTTTTGGCGTCATTATTCTATACTGTATTTGTACTGTATACAGTATACTGCATTTGCGTATACTGTATGCATCTATCCAGCTTTGAAAAGCTGAATCAACTTTGAAAAAATCTTTCAGATTTTCTCTTTCAATGGTCCTGGTGACACAGCTCAACATTGGGATGTAGGAGGGTCCGTAGGAGCCAGGCACCTATCCTAAAGCTTTTGGAGGGTAGGCTCCTCCCTTCCGCATCCCAGACTCCTCAGTTCGTGTTAGGTGCCCACTGGAGTGGGTGCAATTCTAAAGGGCTGCTGGAGCAGCCGAAGGATTGGAGTTAGTTAGGAGTTTTTTATTTTATTAACTTTTACACTAGCTAGGTAGGCACAGTGTGAGGATTCTCACTGAATCCTCACTGTGCACAGGGGAGACGCTGTCTGGTCTCCCTGTGCAGCGCTTACAGCTTCTATTAAGAAGCTGCCTGGGCTCCGGATGATGGTGGCGGCCATTTTCTGCGGAGCTTACACACTGAGCTCCTATATGAGAGGACAGCAGTGTGTTACAGGCATGTTCCAAGTGGTCCCCAGCAGAGAGGGAGACACTGGAACTTGGAGATCCTGCAATGGGAGCAGCTGTCTGGGGGTGGTTGGCGCCAAAAGCCACGGACCCCGCAGCAGCAGGAACTTGGTCTCTTCCCTCACTGTTTGGCGCCATTCGGAGGACGCTTGCAGCGGAGCTGAACTGGCTTAGAGATTCTGGCAGAGTGTTTGAATTTCCTGGGCATCGCTTTCCCCACTTCTTGGAAGAAGCATCAGACAGATAAGTGGCTCCGTATATAACGCCTGTACATTGTGCACTGTGTCAGAATTTTTGACATCATGTCTGAGCAGCAGTCTGTGGCTTTGGGGGAGGGAGCCCTTATTACATTGTGTGCATGTAGTGCTTGTACACTAAAATTTGCCCCTGAACAGATGGCTTGTGTATTGCTTGCGCTGGTGTGAGACCCATGGGCAGTGAACCCCAGAGGGTAGAGCAACCCAGAGCCTGCGTGGGCCAGTGCCCTTGGCAGGTCTGTACATGCCTTAGTGCACTTGTTGAACAGGCAGAGTGATGTTATGGTATCTTCCCCTAGACCGATGTCATCATCTCAGCAGTCCTCTGGCTCCTTGCCTCTGACCCAAGCAGATCCTGGATTCTTACAGGTTATGCAGGACACTGCAAAAGGGATTAGCAGATTTAATGATTTGATAGTGATACTGTGGGGACCCCTAAAAGGTCTTATTCAGTGCCTTTTCTTACTGTTGATTCTGGAGAGGAAGGAGAGTGCACAGACATCCCCTGGGATCAGGGTGATGATTCTGAGGATGCCTCGGCCCCAGGGTTGGAGGATTTGATTGCCAATGTTAAGCAGGCTTTAAATTTGTCTGATGAGGACCAGACTCCTGTAAAAGGGGTGTTTAAACGGCAGCGTAAAGAGGATGTTACCTTCCCTGCACACAAAGGTTTACAGGATATTTTGGAAGGGGCTTGGAAAATGCCCGATAAGAGGCTTCAGATGCCTAAGAGGTATTTAAGTCTCTGTCCCATGCCTGAGGCACATGCAGACCTCTGGGAGAAAGTACCCGTTGTGGATGCTTCTGTGGCACGGCTTTCTAAAGCTACTGTGCTACCAGTCCGAGGGGGTGCGGTCTTTAATGACCCCGTGGACAAGAAAAAAATATAGGTATACCCACTGGTGATGGCGGTTAACTCACACAGTAATTGAATTAAATCAGGTGTGAACAGTTTGATCTAAATTGCTTGAAACAAAAAACAGAGAGAGAAAAAGACCATAGTGCAGTATAATATGTTGATGAAGATAGATTGGTTTTACTCAGTTCACTCACATAGATCCAACATATATAGGCATGTAGCAGGGTCTTTTTATGAGGTGGAATTCCTCCTGTGTTCTCCTATCCGTAAGTCTGATGAAAATATAAGCTCAAATAGTGCAATATAGTCGGAGTAAAATGTAACAATTTTATTCAGTGCACTCACAATATTAAAAATTAAAACAGCATATCACCCGTTCCGGGATAGCAGGATCCAGCAAGCAGGTCACAGCACAGGTACAGGCATCCACGTACAAGGTGTCCCACGTCCGGATCGATCGGTGATGACAAAATGCTTAAGCGCGCTTTCGGGCTTCCAAAGCCCTTCTTCAGAAGCGTTGTGTCATCATCGAGCGGGGCGGACCTTTTATCCCCCCGTTCAAATCAAAAAACATTAAGGACAGGTGATTTCTCCGTTTGTCCGGAAACTTGAAGGGAACCTCAAGGCAATATTTGAAGGGGTGGGATTCACTTTACGCCCCCTTATCGCGTCAGCCTGGGTCTCTAAGGCCATGATTGTTTGGGCTAGCAATTTGTGTACTATTTTGCATGCTGATCCAAGTGTATTGCTGCTAGCTGAAAAGCTGAAAGCAGCTGCTGAGTATGTACTTGAGGCTGAGGAAGAAGCACTTAAAATGGCTTCCAGAGTATCCACTGTGTCCGTCAATGCCAGGAGAGTCCTTTGGCTCAAGGCCTGGGAGGCAGATAATGAATCAAAAAAGGCCTTAAGAGGCGTTGGCATTTAAGGGAAAGTTATTTGGTTCTGAGCTTGAAGAAATTATTAAACAGGCCACTGTACTTTTCTGCCTGCCCCGGCAACTAAACAAGCTTCCAGGTTTTCAGCTTTTCGGCCTTCCCCTAGAGTGGGAGCGTCCTTTCTAGGACAAACTTTTAGGGGGAAGTTCCAGTCGTCTAAGGGCAATGCCCCTAAGTCCAGATTCGGTTCCTTTCACAAGAAATCGAACACCAAAACTGATGAGAATCCCTCAGCATGACTGCCTCGGGAGTCCCCCGTCGGTCATCAAAGTGGGGGGTCATCTGCGTTGGTTCCAGGAAGCTTGGGCATTGTTGGACCGGGATCCTTGGGTGTTGAACATTGTATCCCAGGGATACAGGATTCCTTTCAGGGGTCTTCCTCCGAGAATGTTTCTACCCACACCACTGCCAAAAGAGTCTCGGCTCCATTCTGCTCTTTTGGGGGAAGCACAGTCCCTTTTAGAAAAAGGAGTGGTGATTCCGGTTCCTCGAGCGGAGTGGAAGAAAGGCTTTTATTCCACTCTGTTTTTGATGCGCAAGCCAGACGGTACCTTCAGACCGATTTTAAACTTAAAATCTTTAAATCTCCATCTGTGGGTAGACCATTTCAAGATGGAATCTCTGCGGTCTGTGCTTCTAAGCCTGGACCAGGGAGAATTTTTGACGTCCACGGATGTCCAGGACGCATATCTTCATGTCACTATTCACCTGGAGCACCAAGCTCTTCTGAGGTTTGCTATAGGAGACCAGCATTTTCAATTCCAGGCATTGCCCTTTGGACTGGCCACTGCTCCAAGGGTTTTCACCAAGATCATGTCGGTGATGACGGCCGCCCTCCGACTGAGGGGTAGCATTGTGATACCTTAGCTGGACGACCTGCTGTTCAAGGCAGAGTTGGCGGCGACTTTGCAGAAACACATAGAGGAAGCCATTCAGTTTTTGCAGGTTCACGGTTGTCTTTTAAACTTACAAAAGTCTCAACTTGTGCCGTCACAGAGAATCCAGTTCTTGGGGGTGATCCTGGATACCCATTTACATTAGGTATTTCTACCGGAGACAAAGGCCAAGGACAGGTCTCTCCTGGTTCGGGAGATCCTGGGGTCTCCAAATCCATCGGTATGGAGGTGTCTCAAGTTGCTGGGAAAAATGGTGGCGACTTTCGAGACGCTGCAGTCTGCCAGTCTTCCAGTGGAACATTCTGACATCCTGGTCGGGGAACACGCAGACCATGAAGTCAGATTTCTGACTCGAGAAACCCGGTCCTCCCTGAACTGGTGGACGGAGGTGGATTCCCTTCAGTGGGGTCAGTCTCTACAGTCTTGGGACTGGCTGGTAGTCACTACCGGCGCCAGTCTCAGGGGCTGGGGGGCAGTAGTTCTGGACTTACGGCTTCAGGGCCTGTGGACTACGGAGGAGTCAGCTTTGTCGATCAACATCCTGGAACTGCGAGCTGTTTGGATGGTGCTATCCTTGGCAGGAGAAAGATTGCAGGGTCTCCCCTTGCGGATTCAGTCGGACAATGCCACGGCTGTGGCGTACCTGAATCATCAGGGGGGGCACACGCAGCAAGTTGGCCATGTGGGAGGTTTCCCGGATCTTCTTGTGGGTGGAGCAGAAGGTTCCAGCATTATCGGCGATATTCATCCCCGGGGTGAAAAATGTCGAGGCCGATTTCCTGAGCAGGCAGGAGCTGCTCGAAGGGGAATGGAGTCTGAACCCACAGATATTCCAGCAGATTACAGTGCGTTGGGGGATTCAGAGGTGGATCTTATGGCATCCAGGTTCAACCATCAAGTTCCCAGGTTCTATTCCAGGACAAGAGATCTTTTGGCCAAAGCGGGTGATGCAATGACTATTCCCTGGGAGGGGAATCTAGTATATGTTTTCCCGCCGTTTCCAATGCTTGCGAGAGTTCTGAAAATAATCAAGTCCCAAGGAACCCCGGTGATTCTGATAGCCCCAGATTGGCCAAGGAGGTCTTGGTATTAGAGTGTTCAGAGACTGTCTGTGGACTCATGGCATCTACCTCAGAGGTCAGATCTGTTAAGCCAAGGGCCGTTCTTTCACCTGGATTTAGCTCGGCTAAATTTGACGGCTTGGCTATTGAAACCGCCATCTTAAAATGGTGAATACTATGGTAAAGGCCAGGAAGTCGGTGTCTTCCGCTAGCTACTATAGAGTTTGGAAGACCTATATTAGATGGTGTGAGAGACAGAAATCGCATACTGTACATCAAAGTTTGACTTTCAAAGTTGCTTGAGTTCTTGCAGGATGGTTTCTCGTCTGGCCTCAGTCTTCAGTCGCTCAAGGTACAGATTTCAGCTCTGTCAATATATTTCCAGAAGAGGATAGCGATTCTACCGGAGGTGCAGACCTTCCTGCAAGGATTTTCCAGACTGAAACCTCCTTACAAGCAACCAGTGGCTCCCTGGGATTTGTCTCTGGTGCTGGAGTGTCTTCAAAGGGTGCCCTTTGAGCCGTTAAGGTCGGCTGACCTTAAGTTCCTTACATGGAAGTTGGTGTTTTTATTGGCCGTTGCCTCTGCAAAGAGGGTTTCGGAGTTGGGAGCATTGTCCTGTAAGTCTCCCTTCCTTATTTTTCAGGATGACAGGGCTGTTCTTCGAACAGTTCCTCAATTTTTGCCAAAAGTAGTTTCTGCTTTCCATTTAAACCAGGAGATAGTTCTGCCTGTGTTTCAACCCCATGAGGGTTCAAGAAAAAGGGACATATTGCGGAATTTGGATGTGGTGTGCGCCTTGCGCATTTATGTGGACAGGGTGAAAGGTTTCAGGAAGACTGATACCTTACTAGTCTTGTATGATGTGCACAAGATTGGTTGGCCTGCTTCTAAGCAGACGATTGCTAGGTGGTTGAGTACTGTCATTGCGTTTGCATATACTAAGGTTGGTAGACCTGTTCCGGCCAGGATTAAAGCGCATACCACCAGGTCTGTCGCCACCTCTTGGGCGGTTCGCCATGGGGCTACAGCTGAGCAAGTTTGCAGGGCCGCCACTTGGTCATCTGTTCACACTTTTGCCAAATTCTACAGGTTCCATGAGTTCGCGTCTGAGGACGCTTCATTCCATGCAGTGATGAGCAGTGATGAGAGCTGCAGTCCTGAGCGTACCCTCCCAAAGGACCGGCTCTTGAACGTCCCAATGTTGAGCTGTGTCACCAGGACCATTGAAAGAGAAAAAATTTTTTTGTAAGAACTTACCATTCAAATCCCTTTCTCTGATATTGTCCTGGTGACACAGCGATCCCTCCCTTATGCTCAGTAAGTATGCCAGTGTTCATGATGGTTCATGCTATATATGGTTGAAAAGTAATTTTTTGAAGTTGTGCATATAATATGTGCAGGCATTTGTACTGAGTTAATGTATTCCAGTGGCTTTGCAAGTTGAACTGAAGAGTCTGGGATGCAGGGGGAGGAGCCTACCCCTCTGCAAAGCTTTAGGATAGGTGCCTGGCTCCTACGGACCCTCCTACATCCCAATGTTCAGCTGTGTCACCAGTGTTGAGCTGTGTTACCAGGACCATATCAGAGAAAGGGATTTGAACGGTAACTTCTTACAAAAATCCCTTTATCTATATATAGATAGATATCTCAAAACAGTATTATCAGTATTCAGCGCTGGTGTGCCATGTACTCATGCCTCACAGGTAATATCCAAGTATGCCAAACTTACATCCAGATAAAAATTATTTTCAAAGAGCGTACTTCTTTAAACCATTAAAATTCAAGCTTTTATTTCTCCATTAAGATTTTCAAACAAAGTCGGCATTTCAAGTCATAATGTGACTTTTTCACAACATCAATAGTGATTGTGATTGTTTCCCAACAGACCGTAAAGACAAGACACCCAGGGTTCTCCCTAAATACCAAGTGACACACCACCAAATGCCACATTGCAGCCAATTGCTGCTTAAGCATCACTATTAAGGCAGTATTGCACAGCTGTTAATACTTTAAATAATCAAGATTATGTTTTATGTAAGGAGATTTCTCCCCTGTGTCCACCGCTTGGCGTGCTAGAACATATCATTCATTCCAACTAATCCATATGATCCCTGGTCTGTTGATCATTATAAAATAGGATGAAAAATGACTTTAAATTTTTTATATCAAATCTGTAAACCCTCAGTGGGTGATTGAACATAAGCCTTTTAAAAAATATATATATAGTCAGTTTGATCCCTCTTCTTAAAAATCATTTTGAGAGTTGTTGATAGAGACTGTAAAAAAAGGTCACCACTAATATGAAACAGCAATTGACAATTTGAGACCTGATGAAAGGCAGGTATTGAAATTGCTTCAAAATAATAATAATCTGATAATAAGTAATGCAGATAAACGTAGTCCTGCAGAAATTTTCCTATTACAGTAGAGAGATCCTTAAGACAACTAGCGGATTTAACCACTTACCACAAGGTTAGGGTCAATCCAATGTTATCAGTTAAGACAAAAGCGGATTCATTGATTTAAATGTAATATTTTGATATGGCATCTCTTGATTGATTCATTCTTCGCAATGGTTAAATCCTTAAAAAGTAAGGACAGTTCAGTACGCTTCACGGCCACTTGTGATCCAGAAGATATCATGTTCCTAGACATCACAATTTTCCGTAATAACTTAGGTATACAATATATCATATATAGAAAGGACACAGACAGGAACGAGTCACCATCCGCCCCAGTTGTAATTAAATTTACCAGTTTCTCAATTCATTCGGGTGCCCCCCGCTCCCTGCTAATCTAACGCATACGAACAGGAAGTAGCAATACTTCTGGTCGAGTGGAAACACGATGGTGCGCGGTGAACACAGGAGATTTTTCCTTACAGGTAATATTGATTATTGAAAGTACTAACAGCTGTGCAAAACTGTCTTAATAGTGATGCTTAAGCAGCGCTATGGTGCATACACAATGAACGACGGTGTTAACATTATCATTCAGTGATGTCACTTGCTACCTTTTATTAATGGAGGACATTGGCGAAACACAGCCAATATTGACCTGCATGTCCAGCCAACAGGGGGACATGGGTCATTTAATGATGCAGGAAAGCATTTGCTGTTAAAGATATTGAGCATACACACTGATTTAAAAGAAAAAAAAATATGGCTCAGAAGGGCTAAAAAAATAAGTCCTCTAGTGTGTATGGGGCTTATGTAGCCACACTGAGGAAGATTGTTACAAATTATTTGCACTTAACAATTTCAACAGAAATATGTAACTTTGATGAGATTGCCTGGTGTGTGAGGCTGCAGCAGAGAATTGTATTTACTTTCACATCTCAAGGACCTTATTCTAATCTATTAAGTCCCCAATGCATTCTCACGGGGGGGGGGATGATGGTGTGTGTTTGTGCAGATGCATTTCTGCGTATGTGCACATGCAGGGTGCATGCACCCTCCACAGCGGGCGGGGGGCGCCGGGCAGCCCTATTAGCATCTGGGAACGCCCAGCATTCCCAGTGTAGAAGGAGGTTGCCAGCACTAAAGTGAATGAGGAGGTCACCTCTGCCACAGTGGAGAAAGCGGTTGCCTACAGCACAATGAAGGATAACATTGCTGGTAGAGTGCCCTCTAGTCTGCAAAGGTCCTGGAGCTTGCTCTCCACCAGATCCGCCCTCACACCATTCATCCCCCCACCCCCTCCAACTGCTCACTCCGCACCCACCTGGCGCTCGCCCCCTGCCCTCTCCAGGTGCTCACACCCCTCCAAGCGCTCACTCCCTGCCGAGTCCCAGCGCTCAATCCCTGCTGCTGCCCTGTGCTCAACCCTGCCCCTGCCCAGCTCTCAATCCCCACTGCCTCCCAGCACTTAATCCCATCTGCCTCCAAGTGTTCACTCCCAGATGCCTCTGTGGAAACTGGCTGCGGCACCCTTGTCACAGTGCTGCGGCACCCCAGGGAGCCACGGCGCACAGTTTGAGAACCACTATTTTATTTGAATCAAGGTTTAGTGTATAAATACACAGAGTGGTAAGGTCCCTCCACCAGCGCAATGAGATAGAGAAATATTATGTCCCTACTGTGTAGGTAGTGTCTCCTCTTCTTCTCCGCCTCCGAAACCAGGGATAGGTATAATCAAAACTCTCCCTGAGGGCTATATTCGGGTCTCTGTCTCTCTTCTCCCTGTGTATGGGCTAACTTCCCCGGTGTATCAAGCCGTGGTAGTCGAACAGGGATAAAAGCAAAAGTAGGACCAAATATAGTGTAGTATTTAATAGAATATAAGAAATTCCAATAAAACACACAGTAAAATTACAAATTTAAAAATTAGTCAGGTGGATGTAGGGGTAGAAGGTGGGCATTTACCCTGTGTGGTGGAGAACTGGGTTTAGGCAGCTCTCAAACTCGCATCAGGGCAATAAGTCTCTCGGGCAGGTACCGGTTTCCTCTCCCAAGATCTGGATGGTAAAAAGTGTGTCCACCTTGCAGTCCTCAAACACTCTCCCTGGCTTCCTCCAACGCGTTTCCACCTCCACTGAGGTCTTTTTCAATTTTATTTGTTTAAGGTGAAAACTTGAGTGTAGAAATGATGCCATCCTGTAACATAACTGCAATATCAAGAAATTCACGCAATGGGCATCCATGCTGTAGGTGAATTTATTTGGACTATGTCCTTCCACAAACTCAACAAGCTGTTGTGAAGTACCCCTCAATATAACATATAGGTCATCAATGTACCTGGCGTATGCAAAAATGTTGTCGCACACGTCCAAGTTATTGAAAAAAAAATGGTCTGCTCCTCTTGCAGCATGTACGCATTGGCATACAATGAAGCCACATTGGACTCCATCGCACACCTGGACAACTGCAGGAAGTAGCCACCTTCATACAAAAATATTTGTGTGAGTATCATATTGAGCTCGAGAAAAAAGCCCTTGTAAAGAGGATTGTCCATGATCAAACCCTTCACTGCTCCTAAACCAGCTGCGTTGGGGATGATTGTATATATGCTTGCTATATCCAAACCTACCAACAAGCATTCGCCTGTCACCCTCCCAATGCCTGAAAATAATTAAAGGAAAGTAGAGGTGTCCTCAATAGAACTACGGCTGTCCCTGATGCACGATTGTAGCATTGCATGAAGGTATACAGAGACATCCTAGAACAGCGTGTTCCTTGCAGCAATAATTGGGCAGCCTGCTGGTACCGTAAGTTGTTTATGTACCTTAGGAAGTGTATAAAGAATTGCTACCTGGGGCTCCACAGGTATTAATGCATCTTTCAGAGCTTGTCTAAAAAGCAGTGCGTCAACTGCCCCCTGTAGCAGCTCACATAATTCAATTCGCTTTTAGAGATACTAGTTGAATAATTAGTTAATTTACGGTAAAACTGTGTGTCTCTATTGACTTGCCTTTATTGGCGGGGTGAATAATGATATTGTTATACTGAGATAAATCCTATAAAGCCCTAAAATCCTCACAGGACAAATTAAAATTCATACTCCTTTGTATATCACATAACTTATTATCAACAACAACAATATCCTGATCAAGCATCCAACCAAATGATTAATTAGCGAATGGTTCAAATTTTGATTTGATTTAATTTTCCGTAATTGAGGAGGAATATCATGTGATTTACAGAATCAAAACAATGTTCACGTAGCTTAAGCTGGCGATTAAGGCTGTATTTTTCTACCACCGTTTTGGAACAGTCAAAGTTCATGGAGGGAACAAATGTGAGTCCTTCACATTACAAACTATGCTCAGCCTCGGTAAGGACATGCCATGATAGTTTTATGACTGCCCCGCCCTCCGATCAGAGTCACTAGTAGAAATACCCTTATAAGATAATGCACCTCTTTGCTTCCAGCCACGTCTTTTTTTAACGCGAATGCGCTCCCTTGGAGGAAAGTTATTCTGCCCACCATAGACCCACAGATAAACTTTATTTTGTTCATAGTCCATATTGACTTTATAGAGTTTTTTTTTTTAAAGCAATAAGGTTAAGCTTATATACTAGTGACTTGGAGCTCCAATTTCTCGAGCCATTTGGTCTTCCCGTTGGCTTCAAATTGTACCTCTTTATGTGCATGTTCAAACTCCGAGATTTTATCCCTGACTGCAGTGAACTGTGGTCCCGAATATATAATTAACACAAGAACCCATGAAATTTAAAAACTTCCAACATAACTTGAGTCCATAACTGAAATTAAGTCAACGATCAAATTTTTACCTGGTTAGGAACCTAATGTAACTTTTAGGCCTGCCCCCTTTTGGTGAAGTCTGTTGTCTAAACTTGCCCACAATAGTGACGTTGGCAGCCATGGCCCGCCCACAGATGTGACTTTAGCGGGCCTAGTCTGCCCCTTTCCTGCTGCCCCCATACAGCACCACCCTGCCCTGGCCAGTTCCTAAAAGGAACACTATTAAAGTTCTTTGAAAGCCCCCCAGTCGGGCGAAAGGCTTTAGAAAGTTGGACCCACCCATCCGTTTGAAGTGCCGACACAGCCCGAGACAACAGACATCCCCGTGGACACAATGTACCCACTTTGTGTCATCTACGGTACTGCAATTTTATCGTGCTGACCCAGCCGCAGCTCAAGCCACACAGACCGGGAGAACGCCGGGAGAAGGAGATACGGCAAGCGTGAGAGGCACACTGCCGTCAGCATCTGTCCTCAGCCAGCAGCAGCGGGAGTGAGAGACCCATCAGCTTTTTCCATCGCACGGACCGACACACTGATCCCCTCCCAGCAGGACACTCCATTGTATTGCCACCATCGGATCGATACGGGTGAGATTCACGTGCTAAATGCACGCAATTATATACAAACCCAAGAATTGACTAACCTTTGGTGAGGGAATAATTCCTTTTAAAAAAATCCATTGTTTGTGGCTTTCTGATACTCTATCAAAATTAGCGGACTAAAGCCGGCTCCTCTAATTATAAATACCCAGTGTGGAATACATACAAATATCTGCTGGAAGTCTCGTGGCTCTCCCCATTCTTCAAAGTACTGTATTGTATTTTATTTAATATTTTTTTTATTTAATATTTTTGATTTTCTATTATATACTATGTTTTTTTATGCATACTGATATAATGTACTAGTACATTGATTGCTATAGGTGGCCGCCTATTTATATGTGTATCTTTTTATACTATTCATACTTAATGTTTATAAAATAAATCGCAAACTATTGCTTTTAATTGCAACAGTCTCCATTGTTTCTGATCATATGAGCTCATCCATGGCACAGGAGAAATTATTTTAACAAATAGCGCAGTCCCCTGTTCCTTTTAGGAATTAAGTATTTTTCTCTGTGTACTCCCACGGTCAGAATCTTAGTAATGTGACTTGTGTGTATATACAGTTCTTTTTGTACTGACACTAGTACAATTGTTGAGAACTGCATATATCATATACTCCTTTACTGTGTGGTCAATTAGCACCCAATCTACCTCTGTTTCTCAGGGGTTATCCAGTTGTTTAACACTATTAAAGTGTCAGCAAATAGTGTATACTGCGTTCCAGTAGTTCTTGGATAGTGGGCACTTGAATAAAAGGAACAAAACCCTTCTCTTGATGCCCAGAACAATGCATTTTTCTTTTAGTTTCATGATGTGTACCAGCACATCTTGTTAATCCTCATTATATTGAATGTTATAAGCAATGTACTAGATGTTATCAACCACTGCTGCCTGGTGCTATGTAGGTTTCAGGTTGTAGATCACTTTTGTCTACATTTATTTTTTTCATTTTCCAGACATTCAAGTTCGATTGTCTAATTTTTATTCCTCACAACCTATTGTATGGCAAGTATTCAATGATCGGGGCGAGTGGTGACAGCAAGCAGGGCTGCCTGCTCGCTATCACCACTCGCTGGGCAACTGACCCCCCAATACGCCAATTTCCCCCGTTTTGGAAGCGAGGGGGAATTGGCGTATTTTGCTGCAGAAGCAACGAAACCCGCGGTGAAATGCAGCTGATTTGCTGCATTAGCCACGGGTTTTGCTTTTTGGGGGAATCCTCACCAACCTGTGACGGCGAGGATTCCCCCGGAACATTGAATGGAGCGAGCGGCCGGCAAGGGGGTTAAACGGCGAGGATCGCTGGTACTCTGCGATCCTCGCTGTTTAACCCCCTTGCCAGCTGCGGCGATAATCATTGAATACAGGCCTATGTGTTGTATTAGTGTTGGTGCAAGAGGTATCCATTCTCTGTGTGTGTTTACAAATCTCACCCAAACTTAAAATGAATGGTTGCTGCTTTACCACTAAAGAACGGAAATCCTTGTTATTTGGAAATGAAACCATTGTTGACTCAATTTCAGTTATGGACTCAAGTAATGTTAAAGTTTTAAAATCTCATGATTTCTTGTGTTAATTATGCTTGTGGTACAACAGTAATCAAGTATCAACTTAATGATTATTATTTCTCCTTTGTAAAACAGAGTACCATGCTGTATTTTTTTTTTTGTGGTAGTAATGTAAATGCCTAAACAAAAAAAAAATCTTATCTGCCATCAAATTCAGTTTCTAAGTCGATGGCTGCTTCTTGATTGATAGTATATACTTTCTTTATATAATTTAAAAATTTTCTTTGTGTGAGACTAGCCATGATACTGTATGTACTCATTGGTCCTAAGGCCATTCTTGTTTTCAGTTCCTTTACCAATACTGTCATTTTGTAATGTGATGTTGCGGTGCAGTGCAATATGAAATATATTGGAAAAAGAAAAAAAATAGATGGAAATATCATAGGTTTATTGTTCATCTCTTCTTTTCACCAGCTTTCAGTGGACACGCTCCAGTTCCTCCTTTTTCTCTATATTCAACAAATAAATAAAGTTTCTCTACGTACATCTACAATTGGGGATGAATGGCCCAGTCCGAGAGCTAGATCTCCAACTCCTGATTTAGTGGGACAGTGTAACTTTCACAACAAGGTAAAATTTTATTATGTAATACAGTGAGCAGTATTCAATGCTTTTGATTCATCGCTTTTTTCGGTGAACAGGGCTGTCTTTCGGTGAAACAGTGAATTTTTTCACCAAAAATAATATTCACTTTATTCAATGATCACTGTTTGCCAAAAGTGAAAAGTGAATGCCGGCTAATTCGCTGTTTGATAGCCGCTGGAATTCGCTGGTGCATTTCAATGGGGATTGGACTCTAATTCTTCATGCAAACTCTCCATCCACAGCCCAGCCTCGCAGTGCAGCCCCAGCAGCATTGAGAGCAGGAAGGGAGAGAGCTGGGACTCAGGGCACTAATTGGATAATTTTTGCCATCAGGGACTTTGAATAGGACGGGCTGGCGGCTTTCAGTGAATAGTGGGGAACAGTGGATCACGATGAGCGCAAAGCATTGAATACTACCCAATATATATATATATATATATATATATATATATATATATATTTAGTGGGACAGTTTAATTTTAACAACAAGGTAACATTTTATTATGTAATGCTATATATATCTATCTGTATCCAAATTATTTGGCACTCTGGATAAAAAGGCAGCTCCAGGGTGCCCTACTGGCATGGTAGATATCCAACAGAGTATTTTACATAAGCAAAAATAAGTCGGAACGACACAGATTTAGAAAAGTAATTTGTATTGAAGTACACAGGGTATACATTACATGAGGCTCCATCATCAAAGTTTTATGGCACACTGTCCATTTCGTCAGGGTGGGCTGCATGAAAGAAAGTGCAAGTGCAGGGAAAGTGACAAAGAGGTGCAATCTTACCTTGTTTAAATAGAAGGTAAAGTACCCAGGAGTGAGTGAGGGACGATGCAGATTCCCAGACGCTGGTCCAGTCGGCACGTGTGTTGCTTCCAAATTGCTCTGCGTCTACATCATCCCGTCATGCCGCCTGTGGTGGATCCGGGTTCTGTGACACGCACGCTATCCCTTCATGCGGGTCACGCGGCGACCCCTGGGGGGTTTGCAGCACTGAACAAGAAGGCAAAGAAATAGCACTGAACATTTAAGTCTTTGCAATGGTGAATAATTGTGATACAAAAAAAAAGTTATAAGCTATAAACTATAACTGGATGTTATATACGTAAAAGGGGCAAAGAACCAGAGGGGTTTATTATGAAATTATTATGCAATACTGCGGGGGACATGACTGTAATTTCTAAACAATTAAAAAAGTATCACAATCTGTAAAAAAAAGTGTGTGTGTGCGTACTATAAACTTGCAGCTATTACTGTGGGCTGAGCCTTTACTGTACTAAAACGGTGTTGGCTATATGGTCTATGCAGATATTGTAAGCCCACAGGCTCATATACAAAAGGTGGTGACTACCTTTATATTGCATAAAGGAATTCTATATGTCTAGTTATGAAGCTGGGCTGTAAATATGCACTAGAACCTGATGCCAAGCAATAATAAAGTTGGGAATGAACTTCCGCAGTATTGCATAATAACCCCCCCCCACCCTTGTTCTTTTCCCATTTTATGTATAATATCACTACTACATATAGCACCCAGTTATAGTTTATAGCTTATCACTTATTTTTTGTATCACAATTTTTCACCATTGCAAAAACTTAAATGTTCAGTGCTATTTCTCTTTGTCTTCTTGTTCACAGTGCTGCAAAAACCCCAACCGCCAGGGGTCGCCGTGTGACCCACATGACGGGACAGCGTGCATGTCACAGAACACGGAATCCACCACAGGCGGCATGACTGGGTGACATAGATGCAGTGCAACCCGGAAGCGACACACGTGCAGACCGGACCAGCGTGCGAGAATCTGCAGCACACCCTCACTCACTCCTGGGTACTTAATCATCTATTTAAACAATTTAAGATTGCACCTCTTTGTCACTTCCCCTGCACTTGCACTTTCTTTCATGCAGCCCACATCCTGACAAAATGGCCATGAAACGTTGCTGTTGATGGAGCCTCATGTAATGTATACCCTGTGTACTTGAATACAAATTACTATTCTAAATTTGTGGAGTGCCAACTTATTTTTGCTTATGTAAAATACTCTCTTAGATATACAGTATATATGTGTATATAATATATGAAAAAAAAAAACATGCATTGGGTCGACAATCAAAAGGTTAAAATTAGTTTTGACATGGACACTGTTAAAGTGTACCGCGTCCCCTTTGCATGGCTCGTTGTGCTTGCCATGCTTTGAGCACAGTGCCTTGCTATGCTTGGCACACTGTTCTATTAATACCGCCTGTCTGCTCCCTGCAAAAAAGTGAAAATCTCATGTCGACCTTTTGACTGTCCACCTACCCATTGTTGACTTAATGCTTGTGTTGATGTGTGTGTGTGTATGTGTATGTATGTATGTATGTATATATATGTATATATATATATATATATATATATATATATATATATATATATATATATATATATATATATATATATATATATATATGAGAGAGAGAGTGAGAAGGGGTCCAGCAACTCCTCTTAAACGGTACCTCGGCGGGTGCCTGCTCCCAGCTAAATAGACAGTTCTAGTGTAGACGCAGCACTTCAGCCTTGAAAAATAATGTGCTTTAATTAGTCACAGCAAACGAACAGCAACGTTTCAATACATGGTGTATTTTCCTCAGAGCCTAAGGAAAATACACCATGTATTGAAAATTTAAGAACATGTAGGTCTCTACAGACCATGACAGTTGTACATTCTGATTGCAGCAGGTAGAAAGACCTGCGGTACCTCTCCGTTGAGCATCGAGGGTGAAGAAACCTATCACTGAAAGTGCTATACAGATCCGCACTCAGACGGGTCTTTTTCAAAGGTATATTTAGATAAACAAAACTGACGTTTCGGAGCTCGTGGCCCCGTTTTCAAAGTGAAGCAAGTGAGTCACTTATCTTTTTTTGGCCGAAATGTCAACAGTGTCGACATGGACACTGTTGACATAGTGAATCGGACCCTCGCATCGCTCGCTTCGCTCGCCACAGCTTTAATAACCTCCTCCACGCCCTAGTGGATGGTAGGGCATGAACCACCGCCTGTCGGCACATGTCGGCACCAAAAAGAGCAATTCGACCTAACCCCAGTCGACCTAATGGCAGTCGACATAGTCGGAAGTTCGACATAAACCCATGTCGACCTTTTTACACATTCGACCTAGTGGGGTCGACCAAATGACATTCGACCTAATGTCATTCGATAAAACGACCGTATCCCATATATATATATATATATATATATATATATATATATATATATATATATATATATATATATATATATATATATATATATATATATTCCATAGACAAAAAACCTTACGGTTTCACATGTCCCATTAAGGCTTCTTGCACATGATCTGGCATTTCAGAAACCTGTTCCACTCAAACTCCAAAAAGCAATGAAATTCCGATCATTAAGGCTGACGCCTTAATGGACGTGTTCCTTGCGCAATACAGATATGGTACGCCATCACAGCCTGTGGGTAAGTGCAGATTCAGCACTCTCACAGAGTGAGATTGCTGTCACTCACACAATGGTGGAGCTGCTAATTCACAGATTTGTGTGCTCATTGGAATACACACATGAATGTGCAATTACGTTCCCACGAAGAATGATATCACTCGGGATGCGTAGTGGACATGTCCGTCCCTCTGTGCCCTTCCCGGCTAGCTCGTCAATGGCTGATGGCGTCACGTCGTCATGGTAATCTGTCCAGCGTAACGTCTGTCAGTACGCTGGATAAATATAGTTGTTTGACATTAAGGGTAATTCCACGGTGATCCCCCATCTAATAGTGACAAGTAGATATCGCTTGTATTATCAACAAATAGGTGGGGATTAGTGGGCCACATATGTTAGTTATCATAAATTCACATTCACTGTTCATGGTCAGAAATAGATTACAGTCATAATATATACATATAATGTGGGTGTAGGGTCATTTCGAATGAAAATAAGAAAAGAATAATAAATAATAATAAATTCATCCAGCCTCATACAATACGGTGTGGATATTGACATAATGGATGCGCATTGGTCATTCAGAGTTGTGGGTATAACTGAACTACATGAAAATAAATTAGATTCGGTTGTGGTATTCTGATATCATACGATCAGCTTATCTATATATTATGATGATGTGCAATGAAAATAGAGATAGGGGGGGGGGATGAAAAAAATAAATAATAAAATATAAGGACTGTGTGAACGTCGGGTCTATTTAGCACAAGACCCACATGTAGTGGACGTGGGATTGATAAGTGTGTATGCAGGAGAAAAATCTGTCTGCATTAACAAGTGGATCACAGCACAATGATGTCACTCAAGTGTCACGCAGTGAACAAAACAAGAAGAAAATTGCTCAGATATAGATGTGGTGGTAGAGATAGATGTCAGCCGGGTGAGTACCCCCTGCAGGTGAGTATGAAATATACATATTGTGAACGAGTGGATTTATAGGATCCAAAGAGTAAAAGGTGGTAAGATGTAAAAGTAGAAAAGGTCAGTGTCCCGGACAAGTGAGTATGAAAATGTCCATACTGTAAACGAGTGGATTTATAGGAACCCAAGGATAGAGGTTGGTAAAATATAGAATTAGAAAAGGTCAGTGGTGACCAGCCACATGTCTTCCATGGGAGCGAGGTGTAATCTACATCCTTCTGTACAAACATGGGTAAGTATAGATATAAACATTGGTAAGTATAAGTCTCTGTAGTTGAATAGTGTGTACATATAAGTAATGACCCGTGTACATCAGTATCCTATATAACAAAGATCAAAAAAGAGGGACAGGTGGAAGGAGGTATAAATTGGTATATCCTCCCTATGCTATGAATGTGGTCCATAGTCTGGGCAGTGTATGCCATTGGCCATTCTTGCGCATTGTATATTTAGGCATCATGCACCGTGGACGCTGCGGGAGGGACGGGGGAGAAGGTATATGTATTAGAGGGGGAGGAGAAGGATGGGGTTGATGCCCTAGTCAGATGTATTCTATGTCGACTTTTATAAGAATGAAGAATAGCTATTTTCTTCATTGAGGCCTACAGGTGACATGGTGCCCATCAAAAAAATAAGTCTGGTTTCTTGTCTGAGCAATTCCACGTCAACATCTCCTCTCCTAATCATCATGTTGACTTTCAACATGCCATAGGCTTTAAGCCCGGTGGTTTTACTCTGATGATGTTTAAAAAAGTGTCGAGCAACAGGGGTGAGAGCTTTCATGGCTTTCCTGTCCTTCTCTGCATTTTTAATACTGGCAATGTGCTCTAGTATTCTTCTCTTGAGGGGCCTGATGGTTTTCCCTATGTACACTTTACTGCAGGGGCATTCCAGATTATACACCACTCCTGCTGTGTCACAGGTGATGTAATCTCTAATTTTCCAAATGTGGTCAAATTTATCTTCAAATTGTTGCTTCTGGATCATATAAGTGCATGCTTTGCACGTTCCGCACTTAAAAGACCCAGGGTATCTCGGAAGTTGCGGCTCCTGCGCCAACTCATTTGTACCCGGTCATCTAGAACTTTGGCTAGATCAGGGTCAGTTTTTAGGACATTGAGATGTTTGTTCGAAATGGCCTGAATTTGTTGCCATTCCTTGCAATAGGTGCCGATAAATCTTATCGGTTCACCCGTGGTGTCAGTGTCCTTCTTGTGTGGAATCAGAAGCTTTTCCCTTTCATAGCCTTGGGCCTCATTATAGGCTTTCCTAATGCTCCTTTTACTGTAACCCCTGTCGGCCAGTCTGGTACTTAATTCCCTTGCTCTGGTTTTGAACGTGGTAATATCTGAGCAATTGCGCTTCATTCGCAGGAATTCTCCTTTCGGTAGGCCTCTAATCACAGGAGGAAAATGTGAACTGGATTTTAGTAGCAGAGAGTTTGTGGAAGTTGGTTTGCGGTACAAGTCAGTATGGAGAGAGCCATCCTCTTGGATTGAAATGTGAAAGTCTAGATAATTAACTTCCTTCTGGCTGATCTCATATGTGAGGTGCAGATTGAGGTGATTGTTATTAAGCATGTCTATCATCTCAATAAAAAGGTTTTTGTCACCCTCCCATAGAATGAGGAGATCATCTATGTATCTCAGCCATAATAAAATATGGTCTGTGTACTTCTCATTCCTCTCATTGAAAACGACTTCTCGCTCCCACCATCCCAGGTACAGGTTTGCATACGTGGGGGCACAAGTGCTCCCCATCGCAGTCCCCCGTACCTGGAGGTAGAAGCCTTCGTTACATACGAAGTAGTTCCTTGTTAGAACAAATTTTAATAGTTGTATGAGAAAATCATTAAAGTCGTCTTCCTTGCCCATCTGTAGAAAGTACTTAACCGCATCCACCCCATGCTGGTGGTGGATGCTAGTATATAGACTTTCTACATCGCAGGTTATGATCCAAGAATTTTTGTTGAGAATGACATCCTGGAGTTTAGTAAGTACCTCCATAGTGTCCCTGACATATGATGGTAAAGTGACAACGTGTTCTCTCAAGTATGTGTCAACAAACTGGCTAGCCTTCTCTGTAAGGCCGCCTATGCCGGACACTATGGGCCTCCCAGGTGGTGTCTTCTCATTTTTATGGACCTTGGGCAAAAGGTATAGGGTGGGTATTCGTACACTGGTGACCCGTAGGAAGTCAGATTGAGATTTAGTTATAGTTCCTGTATGTGTGGCTTCCTCAATCATTTTAGTATAGTTGTTCAAGTAATCCTGGGTCGGATTAAACATGAGTTTTTTATAACATGCGGAGTCACCGAGTTGTCGCTCCAATTCTTTCACATATAGGGCTCTGGACCAAAGTACCACGTTTCCGCCCTTATCCGACGGTTTGACAATCGTGTCATCCCAATCTCTTATTTCCTTAAGGGCCTCTCTCTCCTTCCTGCTCAGGTTATATTCAAATTGAAAGGTATGTTTGTTACATTCAAGATGATCTAAATCCTGGCTTACAAGGTCGACATATGTCTTAACAACTGGACAAATTTGAAACTGGGGATAGAATTTGGATTTTTTCTTGAGTGATGGTCTGTTTGGGTATGGTACCCGGACCATCCGTATCTGGGATAGACTCTTCTTGTAGTGTCTCAAGGTTGTTGATCGCCTCCTCTTCCTCCGTACTCCAGATGGCATCGGAGTTGGAGGATGTGTGGAGTGGCGAGTGAGATTCTACATTGGAGTTATCATGGTTACGGAAGAATTTTTTGATGAGCAGTTTTCGAGCGAATAAGTTCAGGTCTTTCTCTATTTCAAATCTATTGAGGGAGGAGGTGGGGGAGAAAGATAAGCCTTTTTGTAACACCTGTACTTGTAGGTCATTCAAATTGTGGTCTGACAGGTTAATAATTTTCAGGGAGTCTGAGTTGGATGTTATCATTTCCGGTATCGTTGGTAATCCCTCGGATCTTCTCTCCATTCCCTTACTGATCTTTTCTTTCTTCTTCCCCCTCCTTGTCCTACGGTGTCCCATCCTAGGTAATCCCTGGAATCTCTGGGGCTCACCCCTAAAAAAGGCCTCTGTGTGTTTCTGAGGGAGGTACTAGGAGCTGATTCATTATCTGAGGAATCGAGATCAGTGCTACTGATACTCAGGGGGTTCAGTGATGGTTTCCTCCTAGGATTCTGAGTATTCCATCTATACACTTTGTTAGACAGAAAGTCGTCCCTATCCCTTTGCAATTTGCTCTTCTTTCTGCTAATTATCTCTTTCTCCATACTTTCAATCTCCAGTTTAAATTTATTATACGTTTTCTGGAATTTCTCCGATCCCTCGAACTCTTTCAATTTGGTACTTAGTCTAGCAATCTCTGTATTGTGTTTTGCTAGCATGATCTCATCATGCTTTATGAGAATGCCAATGAGCTCGAAGGAGCACTGGGTTAGGGTTCTCTCCCATTCTATTCTCAGGGATTCGTCTGCTAGCTCAAATGAAGGAAAAATCTTTGGCCTAAGTCCATGTGGTGTGATTTTTTGTTTCATGTAACTGTCAAACGTCATTTTGTTCCAAAATGTTTTTGATTGTTTGATAAGAACAAATTTCAGTTGGTGTAAATCATTGAGCCAATCCTCTCTCGATGTATTAATGTGGGAAATATCTTTCTCCATTAAGGAGTCCATACATTTCTGGAGGTTGAGCTGTCTATTGCTCAATTCTTGGCTCAGACTGAAGATAGGTACATGAGGGTTGCTATTATCAGAGTTAGACATGTTGGTATAATGACAGAATATTATTGGTGGTATAGATCCCCTTTGACACCTGGTCAGATTGTACAGTATCAAAAATAGTGATACTGTTAATAATGGTCAAAATAATATGTGGGACGGTGTCCTCACTGTTATTATTAGTCTGTGCTCACCAACTAGAAGGTGAGTTTACTTCACCGTTATAGTACATGGGAGAGAAGAGAGGTGTTTTTGCTGGTCGCACAAGACACAAATGTGGTGGACCCCCTAGAGTGATTCGTACGTCACAATATAGTGTATCACTTAATTGGGGGTGTGCTACCAACGGACATATAGGTAATGAAGAATTCAAGAAGGAGAGAGAAGAAATGTCCTTTATGGGTGCACCAAAAAGATATTAAAACTTAACCTTTATTAATGATTATTCTAAGAACTGCGAGATAAAAATTACAAACATATAACAACAGACAAAGGTGGGGTTCACACAATTTTAAAAGAACTAGGTGGTGGGCAGATGTGGCAGAAAATTTAATTCAAGTATCAGTGTGTTTTAGACAGTCTGTGGTCCTGGTCTGTACAGATAGGAATAATTCTTCTGTCAGTTCAGGAAACTTATACGAAAGCGGGTTCAAGAATAAAAAACCTCTTTTATGATTATGCTTTCTAAGACGCTTGGCTCATATAGTGAGTAAGTAGGGTCGGGTCGGCTCATAGAGTAGGGTGTGGGCGTAATCACAGGATCAGCACACACTGTAATAATTGAACAGTGTGTGTGTGTCTATGCCAGTGGTAGCCAACCCTAGCCCTCGAGAGCTACCAACAGTGCACATTTTCCAGACAACCTAGTTGCTGCACAGCTGCACTCATTAATCACTGACACATTTTAAAAGATACACAGATGGAGCTAATTAGCTCACTTGTGATTCTGTGAGGAGATCTGCAAAACATGCACTGTTAGTAGCTCTCGAGGACTAGGGTTGGCTACCCCAGGTCTATGCACTAATAACTCCGATGACGGAGGATCCCTAAACGCCGTAGCCCCCTAGGAGTGTGCGTGTTAGACCGGAGCTGCTTCTCCACAGTAGTATAGGGCCAATTGCCTAATAAATAGGGGTGCACTATCAGGCGTGGAGACGCTCTTAGATTAGATAGTGTCAAACCCCACCGGTGGAGACTCCCCCGGACGTGCCACAGCTGTTGGAAGTGGTTTGTCCGAAATACAGTGGAACACTATCGAGCGTGGGGACGCTCCGTGGTGTGATAGTGTGTATTCCTCACTGGTGGGGAGTAGCGTGGCTGCACTGCTGAAATGGTCTGTGCCGCACGTCCAATGGAGCCGCCTCCGATTAGACTGTTAGACTCAAACGTGAGCGCCTTGAAAAAGGCTCTAGCGTCAAATCACTGTCTAGGTACAGAATCAAAATACATCAATATGAAAAATAATAAAGACTGCCTACATCTGCCCACGCACCGCTAGCCGGCACGCGCTTCGCAGATACAGCTTCCTCAGGGCCAACCTGACCAGGTGTCTGCTGGGGTTTATGTACCAGTGAGGTAGTAGAATGCTCCAATCACAGAGCTCAGAGCGGACATGCCCCCGGAAGCGTGTCCCGGGATCTATTATCCTATCGGATGTCTCAGAGACTGACAAGCCTCTGTATGGTGTCCGGCTTGGTTCAGGTGAAAGCATAGTGGTTGCTATGGTGATCGGGATCAGTGCGTGTACAATTCAAGCATCGCTGTTTGTCAGCGTTCCTGTCAGTTATAGAGATCCGGAGCGGGTCGTTATAGATCAAGCGTTTGTGGAATGTGCCATTACGTTCCCACGAAAAATGATATCACTCGGGATGCGTAGTGGACATGTCCGTCCCTCTGTGCCCTTCCCGGCTAGCTCGTCAATGGCTGATGGCGTCACGTCGTCATGGTAATCTGTCCAGCGTAACGTCTGTCAGTACGCTGGATAAATATAGTTGTTTGACATTAAGGGTAATTCCACGGTGATCCCCCATCTAATAGTGACAAGTAGATATCGCTTGTATTATCAACAAATAGGTGGGGATTAGTGGGCCACATATGTTAGTTATCATAAATTCACATTCACTGTTCATGGTCAGAAATAGATTACAGTCATAATATATACATATAATGTGGGTGTAGGGTAATTTCGAATGAAAATAAGAAAAGAATAATAAATAATACAATACATTAAGATTTTCAGGATTTTACTCTGGCGATTTGAGTTTGCATTAATGAAGGTAGCCATTCATCATTTTCTGCAGTCCATTCTTATAGGGATGTGGCCATATAGGACACTTTGCCCAATTTGCTGAATTGCCAGCTTCCAAAATGGAGATTTGGAAACCAAAGAAATACTAACACAGATTCCCTATAGGAATGGACTGCAGAAAATGATGAATGGCTACCTTCATTAATGCAAACTCAAATCGCTAGAGTAAAATCCTGAAAATCTTAATGTATGGACCCTGAGAAGAATAAGCCGCAGTGGAACGCAAATAGGAAGCGTCCTGAAACGCAAACGTCATATCCGGTAATGTAACTTCCGGTCCGGACGACGTGAGAACCTGCACATTCAGCTCAGCTCCAAGTGTCTACTCCTGCAGTGTCTGCCTCCAGGCGGAACGACACTGCGGGGGAACGTGATTTTATGTGCACATACAGGAGGAAAATCTCATAAAAACGTCACTTCCAGTAAAACGGAAGTGTGGAACTCAGGTGATTCTGATCACCTAATCACCTAGGGTATAAAAACCCTTACCTTCAGTGTGTTAGCATCCACATCTGAAGAAGGACCAGATTCCGAAACATGTTATGAGGATGCCAACGCTCTGACGGGAAGCACCACCGCACATCCAAAGCCTGTGCGGTGGTGCTTCCATTCCTGCTACCCGGGACCCACCATCTATAGCACCTAGCCCACCGCACTCCCCTGGAATGGTGAGATAAAAGCATCAGATTACCCCGTCGTGTCCATTGTACATGCACTTTGAAACATTCATGCATTGTCACTTTGGAATTGTATATATTGTACTGCTGCTGCACTTGCACTTTGTGTACCCTGTTTTGCATTTGCACTTTTAATTGTGATTTGTATGTGAAATAAATCTTTGTTCTGGTAAAAATTCCCCACTGTGGGTCCAGATCATTTGCATATCCACTCTGGAATATTTGCGCCTAGCCTGTTGACCTAATCCTCCATTTCTTGGGTGTGTGTGTATGGTTAGGGTTATAGGCTGTGGTGTGTGTGTGTGTGTAGGGTTAGGGTTATAGGCTGCGGGGTGTGTGTGCATGGTTAGGGTTATAGGCTGCGGTGTGTGTGTGTGTGTATGGTTAGGGTTATAGGCTGCGGGGTGTGTGTATGGTTAGGGTTATAGGCTGCGGGGTGTGTGTGTATGGTTAGGGTTATAGGCTCCGGGGTGTGTGTGTGTGTGTGTGGTTAGGGTTATAGGCTCCTGGGTGTGTGTGTGTGGTTAGGGTTATAGGCTGTGGGGTGTGTGTCTGTATGGTTAGGGTTATAGGCTGTGGGGTGTGTGTGTATGGTTAGGGTTATAGGCTCCGGGGTGTGTGTGTGTGTATGGTTAGGGTTATAGGCTGCGGGGTGTGTGTGTATGGTTAGGGTTATAGGCTCCGGGGTGTGTGTGTGTGTGTGAGGTTAGGGTTATAGGCTCCGGGATGTGTGTGTGTAGTTAGGGTTATAGGCTCTGGGATGTGTGTACGTGTGTGTATGGTTAGCGTTATAGGCTGCGGGGTGTGTGTGTGTGTGGTTAGGGTTATAGGCTCCGGGGTGTGTGTGTGTATGGTTAGGGTTATAGGCTCCGGGATGTGTGTGTGTGTGGTTAGGGTTATAGGCTCCGGGTTGTGTGTATGTGTGTGTATGGTTAGGGTTATAGGCTGCAGGGTGTATGTGTGTGTATGGTTAGGGTTATAGGCTGCGGGGTGTATGTGTGTGTATGGTTAGGGTTATAGGCTCCAGGATATGTGTGTGTGGTTAGGGTTATAGGCTCCGGGATGTGTGTATGGTTAGGGTTATAGGCTGCGGGGTGTGTATATGGTTAGGGTTATAGGCTGCGGGGTGTGTGTGTGTGGTTAGGGTTATAGGCTGTGGGGTGTGTGTCTGTATGGTTAGGGTTATAGGCTGTGGGGTGTGTGTGTATGGTTAGGGTTATAGGCTCCGGGGTGTGTGTGTGTGTATGGTTAGGGTTATAGGCTGCGGGGTGTGTGTGTATGGTTAGGGTTATAGGCTCCGGGGTGTGTGTGTGTGTGTGAGGTTAGGGTTATAGGCTCCGGGATGTGTGTGTGTAGTTAGGGTTATAGGCTCTGGGATGTGTGTACGTGTGTGTATGGTTAGCGTTATAGGCTGCGGGGTGTGTGTGTGTGTGGTTAGGGTTATAGGCTCCGGGGTGTGTGTGTGTATGGTTAGGGTTATAGGCTCCGGGATGTGTGTGTGTGTGGTTAGGGTTATAGGCTCCGGGTTGTGTGTATGTGTGTGTATGGTTAGGGTTATAGGCTGCAGGGTGTATGTGTGTGTATGGTTAGGGTTATAGGCTGCGGGGTGTATGTGTGTGTATGGTTAGGGTTATAGGCTCCGGGATGTGTGTGTGTGTGGTTAGGGTTATAGGCTCCGGGATGTGTGTATGGTTAGGGTTATAGGCTGCGGGGTGTGTATATGGTTAGGGTTATAGGCTGCGGGGTGTGTGTGTGTGTATGGTTAGGGTTTTAGGCTTCGGGATGTGTGTGTGTGTGTATGGTTAGGGTTATAGGCTGCGGGGTGTGTGTGTGTATGGTTAGGGTTATAGGCTGTGGGGTGTGTGTGTATGGTTAGGGTTATAGGCTCCGGGGTGTGTGTGTGTGTATGGTTAGGGTTATAGGCTGCGGGGTGTGTGTGTATGGTTAGGGTTATAGGCTCCGGGGTGTGTGTGGTTAGGGTTATAGGCTCCGGGATGTGTGTGTGTAGTTAGGGTTATAGGCTCCGGGATGTGTGTATGTGTGTGTATGGTTAGCATTATAGGCTGCGGGGTGTGTGTGTGTGGTTAGGGTTATAGGCTCCGGAATGTGTGTGTGTGTGTGTGTGTGTGTGTGTGGTTAGGGTTATAGGCTCCGGGATGTGTGTGTGTGTGGTTAGGGTTATAGGCTCCGGGTTGTGTGTATGTGTGTGTATGGTTAAAGTTATAGGCTGCAGGGTGTATGTGTGTGTATGGTTAGGGTTATAGGCTCCGGGATGTGTGTGTGTGTGTGGTTAGGGTTATAGGCTCCGGGATGTGTGTATGGTTAGGGTTATAGGCTGCGGGGTGTGTATATGGTTAGAGTTATAGGCTGCGGGGTGTGTGTGTGTATGGTTAGGGTTATAGGCTTCGGGATGTGTGTGTGTGTGTGTGTGTGTATGGTTAGGGTTATAGGCTGCGGGGTGTGTGTGTGTGTTTGTGTATGGTTAGGGTTATAGGCTGCGGGGTGTGTGTATGGTTAGGGTTATAGGCTGCGGGGTGTGTGTATGTGTGTGTGTATGGTTAGGGTTATAGGCTGCGGGGTGTGTGTGTGTATGGTTATGGTTATAGGCTGCGGGGTGGGTGTGTGTATGGTTAGGGTTATAGGCTGCGGGGTGGGTGTGTGTATGGTTAGGGTTATAGGCTCCGGGGTGTGTGTGTGTGTATGGTTATGGTTATAGGCTGCGGGGTGTGTGTATGGTTAGGGTTATAGGCTGCGGGGTGTGTGTGTATGGTTTGGGTTATAGGCTGCGGGGTGTGTGTGTGTGTGTATGGTTATGGTTATAGGCTGCGGGGTGTGTGTATGGTTAGGGTTATAGGCTGCGGGGTGTGTGTGTATGGTTAGGGTTATAGGCTGCGGGGTGTGTGTATGTGTATGTATGGTTAGGGTTATAGGCTGCGGTGTGTGTATATGGTTAGGGTTATAGGCTGCGGGGTGTGTGTGGTTAGGGTTATAGGCTCCGGGATGTGTGTGTGGTTAGGGTTAAAGGCTCCGGGATGTGTGTATGTGTGTATATGGTGAGAGTTATAGGCTGCGGGGTGTGTGTATGGTTAGGGTTATATGCTGTGGGGTGTGCATGGTTAGGGTTATAGGCTGCGGGTGTGTGTGTATGGTTAGGGTTATAGGCTGCAGGGTGTGTGTATGGTTTGGGTTATAGGCTGCGGGGTGTGTGTGTGTATGGTTAGGGTTATAGGCTGCGGGGTGTGTGTGTATGGTTAGGGTTATAGGCTGCGGAGTGTGTGTGTGTGTATGGTTAGGGTTATAGGCTGCGGGTGTGTGTGTATGGTTAGGGTTATAGGCTGCGGTGGATGTGCATCGTTAGGGTTATAGGCTGTGGGGTGTGTATGGTTAGGGTTAGAGGCTGCGGTGTGTGTGTGTATGATTAGTGTTATATGCTGTGGGGTGTGTGTATGATTAGTGTTATATGCTGTTGGGTGTGTGTATGGTTAGTGTTATAGGCTGCGGGGTGTGTGTCTGTGTGATTAGTGTTATAGGCTGAAGCTAGGCTAGATTAGGCTGCGGAGGGGAGTGTATGTTAGGTTTAGGCTATGGGGATGGGTGGGGTTAGGCTGCAGGTGGGAGGAGAATGGTTGGGATGTGGGGGGGGGGGGTATATAGATAAGGTTAGTCTATGGAGGTATGTATAGCTAGAGTTAGGCTGCAGGGGACAGGGATGTATAGTTAAAGTTAGGAAGTGGAGAGCGGGATGTACAGTATAGTTAGTGTTAGACTGCAGGGAGCGGAATGTATAGTTAGTGTTAGGCTGGTGGGGAGTGGGATGTATAGTTAGTATTAGGCTGGTGGGGAGTGGGATGTATAGCTAGTGTTAGGCTGGTGGGGAGTGGAATGTATAGTGAGTGTTAGGCTGGTGGGGGGCGGGATGTATAGTTAGTGTTAGGCTGGTGGGGGGCAGGATGTATAGTTAGTGTTAGGCTGGTCGGGGGCGGGATGTATAGTGAGTGTTAGGCTGGTGGGGGGCGGGATGTATAGTGAGTGTTAGGCTGGTGGGGGGCGGGATGTATAGTTAGTGTTAGGCTGGTGGGGAGTGGGATGTATAGTGAGTGTTAGGCTGGTGGGGAGCGGGATGTATAGTTAGTGTTAGGCTGGTGGGGAGTGGGATGTAAAGTGAGTATTAGACTGCAGGGAGTGGGGTGTATAGTTAGTGTTAGGCTGGTGGGGGGTGGGATGTATAGTTAGTGTTAGGCTGGTGGGGAGCGGGATGTATAGTGAGTATTAGACTGCAGGGAGTGGGATGTATAGTTAGTGTTAGGCTGGTGGGGGGTGGGATGTATAGTTAGTGTTAGGCTGGTGGGGAGCGGGATGTATAGTTAGTGTTAGGCTGGTGGGGGGTGGGATGTATAGTTAGTGTTAGGCTGGTGGGGGGGGTGGGATGTATAGTTAGTGTTAGGCTGGTGGGGGGGGTGGGATGTATAGTTAGTGTTAGGCTGGTGGGGGGGGGTGGGATGTATAGTTAGTGTTAGGCTGGTGGGGGGGGTGGGATGTATAGTTAGTGTTAGGCTGGTGGGGAGCGGGATGTATAGTTAGTGTTAGGCTGGTGGGGGGTGGGATGTATAGTTATAGTTACGTGGGGGAGGGGGGTATACAGTTAGAGTTAGGCTGGGGGGATAGTGTCAGCATACCTACCAACTGGCCCACAGTGTCCCGTGGTGGTGGGGGCAGTTGGGAGACAGCCGGGCACGCAAAGTGTCCCTCTTAATAGCAGGTTTGGGGAGGTAGGGAGGTGTGGTGTTAGGCTGCAGGGTGTATGTAGTAGCTACTAACCTGGCCCACTGTGCTTCAAAGGAGGCTGCTTTTGGGGGACACTCTGGATGATTCACCTCTCTGCAACTCTTCATTCATCCTGTCCGGACCTCTGGTTCCAGGTTCCCTGCAGCCTTCTTCTCCCTCCTCTGCTTTTCAGTGCACTCTCCTGAGCTTCCTAACCTTCTGCTGCTGGCACCGCACGGTTCTCCTCTTCTGCTCCCTCCAGCACTGGGACTGGAACGGCACAGAGCAGGCTAACACGTGTCCTGTGAAGGAGTAGAGACAATGAAGATTTGCCAGATATGCCACCTCTGTGCTAGGTATGCCCCCACAGTGCCACACATATGCCCCGACAGTGCCAGATATGCCCCCACAGTGCCAGATATGCCCCCACAGTGCCAGACAGTGCCAGATATGCCCCGAGTGCCAGATATGCCCTCAGTGTGCGATATGCCCCCCACAGTGCAATGCCCCCCACAGTGCCAGATATGCCCCCCACAGTGCCAGATATGCCCCCCCCCCACAGAGCCAGATATGCCCTCAACAGTGCTAGGTATGCCCCCCACAGTGCCATGCCCTCCACAGTGCCAGATATGCCCCCCACAGTGCCAGACAGTATCAGATATGCACCCAGTGCCAGATATGCCCCCAGTGCCAGATATGCCCTCGGCAGTGTCAAGTTTGCCCCCAGTGTGCAATATGCCCCCCACAGCGTGCAATATGCTCCCCAGAGTGCCAGATATGCCCCCCCACAGTGTCCACCGACCAAAAACCCCACTTTTTTAGGGACACCTAACTTAGGTTGCTACAGATGCTGCGGTTGCACCACCTGCAGCTTTATGATCCCAGGGGATTCCTTCCATCACTCATATACGGGTAGGAAGTTTAAAATAAACCATCGGTTGGGGTGCAGCACCAAATATGTCATTTACTTGATTTGTTGTCCCTGTGGATTCCATTACGTGGGAAAAACTGATCGAATGTTCAAAGAAAGAGCTGCGGCTCATCGATCAGCTATCAAAAAAGCCATAGTCTCAGGCCATAGCGACCAACCGGTCGCACGCCATTTTGTAGAGGCCCGACACAATTTAACCACACTACGATACCGCATAATAGATCATGTACCCCCCCTGTCTAGAGGGGGTGACAGATCCCTGCGACTCCTTCAACTCGAAAGTCGATGGATCTTTCGTTTGGACACTCTGACCCCTAGGGGTCTTAATGACCATGCGGGGTTATCCCATTTCCTATAAAAATCATTGACAAGCACCATGGAACATAATCTTTTCTGTTGCCTACAACATTCTAGGCCCGTCCCAGTGTGTTAGTCATGTTGACAGCGGATACCAGTCCCCTGGGTTGGGGGTACCACTGTTTTATCAGAGATACATTCGTCATACAGATGTATATATATCAACTGATAGATGAGTTAGAGAGACATGTAACTTGTTTTTAACTTTTTATTAACTTTTTTCACGTTTTTTATGTTGTAACACTGTCCCTTTAAATCAGCAGCCATCTTGGCAGCGTCTACACAGTATGCACCAAGCACTTTATATTGCCGTTTTTATCCATATGTATTTCTGATGGTCGTACAACAGTGCACATTTGGCACATTTTAATACTGCTATGTATCTTTGGTTATTTCTTTGCATAAAATCTATCCCTCCTTCGGGACTCCCGGCGGGGTCGCAGCTTGAGTGACGTCATCGTTAGACGCCGGAGATGCCGTGCTACGCTGCGAGTCCCGACAGGACTGGTACAGGTATTTAAATCACGTTTGTTTTCACATGTATGTTTGTATATTTTTTGAGCACCTTGATAAAGAGGCAACCTGCCTCGAAACGTTGGTCACCTATATTGGTGTGGTCTCATCATTTGCGAGTGCCGCCGCCCCCCACCCCCCTTGTATATATATATATATATATATATATTATCCCCAATACTCCTCTCGCGCTTATATGCACAATAAAAATTGAAACAACTTTAAACTTCAATTGCGGCTGCTTCACCACCAGGTTTCCTGAGGGCTAGGAAACAATACCTACAATATACTTCCCAAATGGTGGTATAGCGCCTAGATTAAATGTCCATGTTTCACATCAATGTTTATAAAACCAAAAGACGTTGGATTTCCAATAGGTTCTTTATTCAACTCTTAAGTGGTTCAAACAATGTACCAACGCGTTTCGTCTATTATAGACTTCATCAGGGGAAATAGTTCAAATTCTTCCAATAGATATCCAGACGTGTTATACCTCGTTCTTATAAGGTTAAAGTAAATCTTCCTGGAACTGGATCTGCTAACCGCCCTAAATCTTTAAGGGGATCCCAAGGTAGCTTTCCTCAGTGGGGATTAGAGTAGTAATGTATTAGCCTATTCTCTGATAAAGATACAAATATCCTATGCATTCAGTGCTGGACCAATTCTTTTAGTGTAGACTTATACTGGATAATTATCCCAAACAGATAGCACCAGATGAGTCCTCCTAAATGAGCTCCTTCTCCTACAGGGAAATCCACCACAATGATTGTGGTGGATTTCCCTGTAGGAAATTTGTGTGCGATCTCAGATATTGAATTTGAATGCCAAGCAATCATTTTCTTGCACATATATAGTGCCAGTTACATATCATGTCACCAGTAGTGCTGTTACAAATGTCCCCAGTGAGTTTTTAGGACCTTGAAAAAGCTGCAGGGGCAGCGAAACGCGTCGGCCATTTGGTACCCACCCAGCTGCTAGTTCACTTTTTCATCACCCTCAGTCTGTGCCCACCAGCGGAGCTTCTAAAAACAGATTCCCACAGGGACCTCCAACAACCCCCTGGAGTGCGGGATCCTAGGACGGGCAACACCATCTTTTGTGGAGGAACGCCACCTCTGTAACACTGCCGAACCAGGACCCCACTTCCACACCATCTTTGGGGTGACCCTGAACCATCAATCCCTGGAGTGCCTCCGACATCCAATTACCACGGAGAGTATACAGTGGTTCATCCATCCAATCACTAAGGAAAAGACTTCCTTTTGGGCCCAAAAGAGGACAGGACACAACTGATCTGAGGTGACCTTTTTGGGACTTTCATCCCCTATACAATATACAGCAGAACCCAATTCTTGCATTTTTTCTATGTATTTTTACATGTTACAAGTATTCATTAATACTTTTTTATTCTTCTAGCCACAGGCCTAAGAAGTGTGCACTAATATCATCCTGTGAATACACAAAAATATACATACTTTTTATTGTCATATATTTTATACTGTAATAAAAACCCATGTTTTATCATATGCATGGCTGAAGAGTAATATATAGCGCAACCGCCCCATCCTTTCCTCAATTTTAACGGAGACCTGACAAGTAAGCTAATGTCTTTCCCTATAGTCCTGGGGTAGCCAACCCTAGTCCTCGAGAGATACCAACAGTGCATGTTTTGCAGGTCTCCTCACAGAATCACAAGTGAGCTAATTAGCTCCATCTGTGGATCTTTTAAAATGTGTCAGTGATTGAGTGCAGCTGTGCAGCAGCTAGGTTGTCTGGAAAATGTGAACTGTTGGTAGCTCTCGAGGGCTAGGGTTGGCTACCACTGCTATAGTCTCTTGCTTACAACTGCTCCAAAAAATGTCACCAGTGAGTGATATTAAAAGACACTTTGTCTAAATGTTTAATGCCTAAATACTCTTTTTTTCAGTTAATTGTCTATAATGACAAGTAAATTCTATTTGAACTAACAAGCTTTCTTACTACTTTAGGAGCACCTTGTAGTGTGCTAGACTATTTGCTTCTGCATTGGGCTCTGTGTCAGATGACTGATGTTGGTTCTAGAACCAGATGGATTACTATTCAATCACAAAAACCAGTGAAGTCCCAACTGTTCGTTGAGACCTTTGGGCGCAAGTGTCCCCAGCTTGTGGATCCAACGAGTCTCAAGCTGTAGGAGCCTCCTGCCTCTATCACCACCTCTCACTGGTGGAGGTACATGGTCTAAGATCATGTATTTGACAGTTGAAAGGGGGTGTCGTGCTTGTGCATAATGGCGGGCCAAGGGTATTTCACTTGAGCCCTTAATGATGGCGGCTCGTATGGCCGAGCGATGTTGTGACATCCGCTCCTTGAATTGCCTCTCAGTTCTGCCTATGTAGGCTAGAGAGCATGGACAAAAGATGATGTACACAACAAATTTTGTTGTGCATGTTAAGAAGTGTTTAATGGGGTATCGTTTTCCTGTGTAGGGGTGAGCTATCGAAGAACCTGCAGGCCGGCTGATGATACATGTGTACAGATTACACACATCAATTGTAATCAATAAACAGTTGGAGGGTAGATGGCCCAAAGCTGTGAGGGCTTGCAATAGAGACGTCATGTCTTTCAAAAAGGTGAACATGGACTGTATGACTGGTTGTAAGAAGCCATCCAGGTAGGCCGATATCGGCTGGAATATTGATCCAGTGGTGGCCGTGCCATCATTGGCTCTGCGACGGTCTCTGAATGTCTTTTGTCTATAAGATGAACGGGCCTCATCACTGGGGTGAGCTTCGGTGAGCCAACTGTATACTTGTTGGAAGTCGTAATCTTGATCGACTTTGAGGCGTTTGGACTTTTTGAGTTGTATCAACTCTTCAGTATACTTGCGGATGTCATTTTTCAGTTTGATAGACCAGTCGCTAGTAGTATCGGCCAATAATTTAAGCAGATGGAATTCCTCATAGGCATTGTACTTAGATTTTGACTTCTCAAACTCTTTTTTAGATTCCTCTATTACGAGGAACAACAAATCAAAAGAACACTTGTTCAAGATGGATGTCCATTTTACGCAGAACTCTGCGTTATATATACCAATTGTGGGTGTATTTCTAATTCGGAACCCACAGGGGATGTTTTTGTCGAAAAAATAATTGGAAAGAGTCAGACCGTGGTAGAAAAAAATCCAACTCACGTTTTTTCAATTTGAACAAGTTTTGTACGATGTCCTGGGGATTGTTCTTGCCCTCCATCAAATTGATTGCTTCAGAAAATAAAATCCCTTCAGCCTCTGACTCTGAAAACTGAGCCCGATGTCAGGGTCACACGTTGATGAATAGGTTCTGCCATCTCAGTGAGAGCGCAGACTACTGTATCTTGCTTGTGAAATTCACTTAATCACGTTCACTGAATAGGTAATGTGCAGTGCGTTGTGCAGAAAGCAATTGCCATAAGAATATCAATCTCGGCTGGATGCAGCTGTCACTTAACTGCAATGGCAAAGTGGTTACAAATAAGTGCTGGTGCAGTTCCTAGAAAGTGGCTTGTGCAAGGTACAGTATGACTAATGCGGGGTACACACCAGGACGACCCGCTCACGATGCACATCGTGAGCGGGTCGTCAGTGTCTCGTCCGACCCGCTCACGGTGACGCGGGGGGGCACGACCCGCTCACGATGTGCACCGTGAGCGGGTCCGATCCGATGGCGACCCGCACCCGGCTGTATGGTCGTCATTGAGATCCTACCTGCATCAGGTAGGATCTCAATAACGACCGACCGACCCGCGGGACCGCGCATCGGATCGGTATCGGTCCACACCAGGTCAGAAAAGGGCCCAATCAGCACACAATCTACATCCAATTGATCGGAATTGGATCTAGATTGTGGGGATCGGGCCCTAGTCGTCCTGGTGTGTACCAGCATAACTTCAAATAAAGTGCTGTAGTAAATAGAAAAAGTGCTCATGTGCTTCCGTGCAAAGTGATGATGCTGCTGTATACTTGGTGAGATTTAAATCTCAATGGAAGGTGCCTTGCCATGGGGCCCGGGGAACACGCACTCACTCCTCATGTCGGCGGTATCCTCACACTTCAAAATCCATATTGCAATATGGCTGTCACTCTGCTCCGGTGGGGCAGCGAGGACTGCCCAATAGACACATGCGGGGAAACCGCGGCACTCGGACTGCTTAATGAAAAAGACGACACATAGCCACTCCAGGTACTGTTGACGTTTCAGCCACACTTGGCTTTTACCAAAACAGCTTACATAGTTTAACATAGTGTGCTTACCTCCATAAGTAGTGCAGAATCATTGACGTGTGCAAGGACAGCGGTCATGTTTTCCAGGCGCCGATGGCGCTCTGGTGGTGACGTCATTGTCTGAAAGACGTGTTATCTTAGCAACGCATCATGTTGTTAATGCAAATAGTCTAGCACACTACAAGGTGCTCCTAAAGTAGTAAGAAAGCTTGTTAGTTCAAATAGAATTGGTACTTGTGTAGTTTCATGGCGCCACTACATAGGATAGATGGGATACTAGATCGTATACGATTTAGTATGCGATTTGACATAAGATATCGCATAAGATATAGTATAAGATTTACTATCCATTTCATTACCCCACTATTCACTAGGGCGTGGAGTTGATTTTATATAGCGTGGCGAGCCCCGCAAGGGTACACTGAATGTATTTTATGGAATTGCATGCAAATGGCACACGATATTGGTGACTTGCTTTGAAACAACATCCGTGTCCCCTCACGGGGCTCGCTACGCTTCGGGCTCGGTGGCTCGCTGCGCTCGCCACTCTATATAAAATCAACTCCATGCCCTAGTGGATAGTGGGGTAATGAAATGGATAGTAAATCTTATACTATATCTTATGCGATATCTTATGTCAAATTGAATACTACATCGTATACGATCTAGTATCCTATCTAGTGGCGCCGTGAAACTACACAAGTACCATAGAATTTACTTGTCAGTAAATTGTAAATTGATCTGCTGAGTGATCAGTATATTAGTGTCAGTATATTAGCTGAGTGATTGCTGGACTGGTGTCAGTATATGTGCTGACCCATGGTAAAAACTCCTTCCTCGTGGTACAATCACCAGGAATAAATTTGGGTGTCAAAAATGTATTCCTATCCATTAAGGCTATTTGTTCCTTTAGACCGTAATAAATTATATTTTTGGTACCCGCGCAGCATGAATTTATCTACCATCTCATTCATTTGTTCTTCTGCTTTACTTTCACTCGAGTTAATGCGCTTAACTCTCATGAATTGTGAGCGTTGTAACCCATGGATGAAAACTAGATGCGTGCAACAAATTATTCCTGTCTGTATCTTTTGCAAACAAACTTGTGCTTAGTATACCGTTATCCACTTCAATGCGGACATCTAGAAAGTTAATGGCACTCTGACTCGCTTCATAGGTAATTTTTATGGTGCTTATTCCCTTGTTGTGTTCATCAATAACTCGTTAAAGATCCTCTGCTGGACCCTTCCAAAACAACAGCAAGTTGTCTATGTAGCGGACATTGAATAAAATCCTGTCCGCCACATTGATGTCTGCAAAAAATTCCTCATGTTCTATTTTGAACATAAATATATTAGCAAATGGGGAGACAACGCCGCCCCCATTGCACACCCAATGTTTTGTAGATAAAACACATCTTGGTAAACAAAGATCACTACATAGAGATGCTGGCTATGGCTCATAGAGGTTGACGTCACATGTGAGCGTTGACGGCACTGGGCATGAACGCCACGGGAGACCTGATGCTGATTGTTGTGTTAAAAAGGTCAGTGTGGATGCACTTTGGTTTTGAGCCTGAGGAAAATACGTTTATTGTATTGAAACGTTGCTAATAAATTTAAATTTTGAAAAGGATGCAGTGCTGCAGTTCCTGTTGCCTATATTGCTGAAAAGTCGTCTGCGGGCACCTACCAGAGTTGTGATTATAAGCGGCTGTGCCAGACCACCCTGCGTTCTATATACTGTGTGTGTGTGTGTATGTATATATGTGTATATATATATATATATATATCTGTCTCTTGCTGTCCCCGGCACTCCCTATGCCCCCAAGCTGGGGGTGTCTTGCTCTGTTGCCTTCCCGTGAAGGTAAGACCTCCTTGTGATATGTAAGCAATAACAGGCGGCACTCTGAGACATTCACTAACGGGGAAAACAGTGAAGCTTTAATTCTATGTTTCGGAGCTCGTGGCTCCTTCGTCAGGACTTCGTCAGTGACCCCACTGACGAAGTCTCTGACGAAACTCGTAGGGGCGTGGCTAATGTGACGTTTCTTCAAGCTCCTGGTTTCCAGCACACGCCGCCAGCTTGACCTGCAGTGATCGGAGACGCCTGCTAAGCTGAGAAGGTCCCGTGAGTTAACAACCACACTGTAACGGAAAGATCCTGTGTATGCTGTTTGCCAGAGGGGATTGTGTTAAATCTAGTGGTAACCAGCCCACTCCAGTTGATTAACTCGGTACGAGTTATACATTTAGAACGTCTTCTTTTAAATCTGTTTTTTTTTTAAAATAAAAGCGATACTGCACTATTGGGCGCCCCCCTGTCGCTCTTCTTTCTTCCAGAAATCCTTGGGTACCTTGGATAGGGTACCATTCTGACAGTGGGGAGCAGCAGTCCAAAATAGGACAAGTGCATCTTATAGGAATCTGTTACCTGGAGAGCAGAAAGCCCAGAATAGGGCTAATTAAGAGCAGGTGTAAACGCTTCATTACCAAACCCACTTGTATCTGCCAACACCTATGTCGGCATATACAATCAAATGCATATTACATGGTACAAAACCTTATGTTAAAAAATAATAAAGTGAAAAAAAGAAAGAAAACTACACTACAAATACACTGATAAATCACAATATATCATAAGTAAACTCACTATCGCTAGGCAGTGATATGCCACTTCATGAATCAAATAGTGTTATTTTTTTTTGTTTTTTTGTTATTTTGTGGATTTTATATTTTTAAATATTTCAAAATTTTTTTGTATTTTTAATTTTATCAATTATATGATCTTGTTATATAATTATTAAATATTTGTGCGCATACACTTCTTGTCATCAGCTGCAGCTTCAAAACATTTATATACATAACTAAACAGAAAAACCAAAAGAACAAAATGAGATGGATTTTCAGTAATCAAGAGCTTTGGTCTCCCCCTGGAGTAGTTTGATACATCTACTATACACCTGCCGGCTTGTGATATATACTTCTGTGGATATTCTTTCAAGATTTTGCTTGGTTTTTCATTAATTTATTAATTTTTTCATTGTTTCACTTGTTTTCGTTTTTTCAGTTTTTCTCTTTTTATTTTTTTATTTTAATTTATTCATTTTTTTCAATTTTTTATTTTGTATATATATTTTTTTCAGTATATGTTATTTAGTTTTGTACATGTCCTCTGGCTCCTGTCTCCTAGTGCTTCTGCTGAACTGGGGTTTGTACTCGAATTATTATGTCTTTGAATCCAACTGTTCATATTTTGGATGAGGCTTTATACCAACAGGTTGAGACCAATGTGGTGTCCCTGACGGATGCCGATGCCGAGAAGGTTCTCTTTATTGCCGCAGAATTCTCTAAGTTACCTGTAGATACACCAGCTGGTCTGTATTTTAGATTGCAAAAATTAAAGAAACGAGAAGTCGAATTAACCCTCCACGGACAATTTTTGTCCGAATACTATAGGAACAAAAAGATACCCAGAGGATTTCGTGTGGTCAACACTCTCACCATCGGACGCAATAACCTAGCGTTTTGCGCTAGATGGTGTGGAGTGTTGAATAAGTGTGCACTAGATCTTATGGTTCTTGTCATCGAGGAAGTAGGCGCAGAACTAAATAAGATCAGAACGGATATAGAGCTATTTAACACCAATCACTTAGCATCTCTGCTGGCTGATAAGAAAAGTAAGTGGACGGAAAGATTAAAGGAGCAGATTGGCACATTTGAAAAAGATCTGATAGCCTTCAAAAGAAGGAGGTTAGCTACGGTCAATAACGACTATAGCACTCACCAAGTGTACCGTTGGATTAAGGGCAATCCGGGGCCAAATAGAACTCAATTTAGACAATTCCGCCAAAGACAGAATTATTCATCAACATCACCCTCTAATTCTGAGGCTGAAGCAGGTGAAGGAGACCAGAAATTTTCTAAACCCCCGTCTGGCCCTAGATCCTACTCACGAGATACAAGGTAAAAAAAAAACAGGGAGCTGTGGGGGACGACCTAGATACCCCTCCAGAAGGGGCGGGTTCAATAAGAAAAAGGAGAGGCAAGAATCGCAAACCGTAACCTCTGTCATCAACCTCTCTAGTTATCAATTATCACCCAGTGAGACTAAACTATTATCCCGTGGTTTTTCCTTTGTGCCCACCTGTGCTCCACAATCTTTCTGGACCTCTGTTGACCAGTATAAGTTTGGTCGCAAACTTAGACTGAGGGAGTTCTTTCACGACAAAGATAACACTTTGGATATCCCTACTTTTAAACTACCAAGCATATTTGACCCCATTAGTTCCAATCCTAGTATCAAAACGTTCCTTAGAATGACAGATTGCTCTAGGGAACCTGACAGCACCACACATAAGTATCATAATCTTCAACCCCAGAAACGTGATGCCTTGAAGTCCTTGTTGGCCAACGAATCCCTGGTCTTCTGCCAAGTGGACAAGGGGGGCGCGTTGGTCATCCAGGACTGGGCAGATTATGGGAAACGGGGGGGTTTTTGGTCAGTCGCACAAGACTTAATTTAGATGGACCCCTGAAATAGTACTTAGATTGTTAACTTAATAGACAGGGGTGTGCTACCTCTCGACACTAAAATTGAGAGCATAAGGAGAAAAAGAGGAAAAGTGTCCTATTGCGGGTGAACCACAAGAAATAAGTAAAATATAACCTTTATTAGTATTCTCTTAAAGGGCTGCGATAATGATTAAAAAACATGCATAACATACAGAGGTGGGATAACAAAATTTAAAACAAAGGTGACAGGCAGGTGTAGCTGAAAACTTTTTATTTATGGTGTGTGATGATTGTACAGTGTGTGGCTGCCCACGTCCGTGCGGTGGATCTACAATCTCCACCTGCTATCAGGGCTATTGGGTGCCAGGAGGAACAGGGTCAGCATACCTCTAGTTGCTCCACATATTGTCAGGAATTGCACTCATGAATGTACCGCATCTGACACCTAAATCTGAGGTGCTGTGTGTAATAAATCACAGACACCTACCAGCTGTACCAAATAAGTTTCTAATGGGGTGTCTACTCTGTCAAAATATCAGAGAGACCTCAACCCCAAGAGACCTAGTAATGTGGCAACAATAGGAACAGCTGTTAGGGGTGGAGTGTATCCCTGTCTGTAGACCAAGGGAAACACAGCCACCAGGGATTGCTCCCAAATATGGGGTGTCAGAGAAAGTGAGAACTCCCAAGGTGGGGTCTTCACACTGCAGCACAGGTGTGGATTGTAGCCCTTACAAGGGCTTCCAAGACAACACACTGCGGTACATCAATCAAAATACATTGTAAAGAATATAACAAAACAGCACAACTGCCTGCGCACCGCTAGCCGGCACACTCTTCGCAGTTTGGCTTCTTCAGGGCCAACTTATGACAACTTCAGGGCAGATTATGAAGAGAAGGTGACACGGCAGTTAAATGACTTACTTGTTTACCACACCTTACCAGGAGATCCAGGTGTCAGGATTAAGAACGAGGTTGATCATTCCCTGGATCTAGCATTAGCGGCAGGTTGGATAAACATGAATGAATGTGGTTTTCTCCTTCATCCACCAGGTGTCACTAGAGTTACACTGGGGAATAGAAGTCGACCATAGGGAGCATGGGCACTTTAAAAAAGATTAGAGTGGCTAACTCCTCCCCTTCTACTTCCCCCCCAGGCCAGTCTTAGTTCGTGCCCGAAAGGGAGCGGACACACTTTTGCTCTCAGGAGCATTTAGAAAAGATTTTATTTTTATTTTACATTGCAGTACAGGCAGATAGCGTTATACTATCTGCCTGCTTCGTGGGACCTGCTGGAGGGAGCGGCCCGCTGCCCGGGGGTTTGTGTCCGGCTCCCTGGCTGCTGAGACCACTGTCTCGGGAGGCAACGGACGCTGCCCTCCAAAGCACGTCGCGGTCCTCCCCCAACCTGACCGCCGACGGCAGATGCGGGTAAGTAAGCCCGGACGCCCTGTTAGCAGCGGCGTCAGGTAAAAAAAATGGCGGCTAGCAGAGGGTTAATTCCTGGCACCGGAAGAGATGGAGCTGCCGGGCGGGGGGCGGTACAACGCACAAAGAACTCCCAGCTGCCCCGGCAAATCCCAGCGCTTACACACGCGCGGCGGCCATTTTTATTTTTTATACAAGGCACCGCTGCTACACGCTGGAGGCTCTCTGCACCGCTGCAGTCCCACCAAAGGCTTCAAGTGCCTTCTCTTCTCCGGTGACCGTCCTGCTACAAGCTCTCCCGGTACTGTAGTTACAGTGGGGGATTAAGAGCTTAGAGAGACAGTTGGGCTGTGTTCAAAGTGAGGTACTGTATAGCGCTCCCTGACTATAGACCATTGCGCTGTTTAGACCTGTGGCAGCTCCTCTACTTCACTGTCTCTCCTTTCCAGTCCTTCTTACTGGACTGTATCTATACCTGCTCTCCCTTGCGTGAGTAGTATCTCTGTGTCTTTTAACAATGGCTGGGGGAAGTGCAAAGAGAATTGCCTGTAAGACGTGTAATTCCAAATTTACTCCTTCCTCTCCTGAGGTGATTTACTGTGATAAATGTACTGTAAAACCCTCTGAGTCACAAGTCCCTGTGGACCCCCCATTCTGGGCTGAACTTTCACAATCTCAGAGAGCTAGAGAGACAGCCAGAAACCAGCAGAGTGATTTAGCCTCTGCTGTACATAGCCTCAGCAAGGCCCTGGGCCCGCAGGCTGAGTCTCGTCCTTCCACTTCACAACCTCCTATCTTAGAAAGGAGGTGGGCCTCCCCATTTCACCACTCCATTGGATCTGATGATATGCCAGATCTGGAGGGGGGGGGATGCTATGCCTGTGGGGGATGGCACACAGGATGTGCAAGATGAACAAGATATGGGGGTTGCTGACACACAGGATCCTGTTCAGGCCTCTCAGGGGATTGAGGATCTAATCCAAATGGTTAAGATTGCCTGCAATGTGACGGATGGGGTTGAAATACCCTCACGTCCTTCACTTTTTGGGAAAAAGCAAAAGCTGTCCCCTAACTTCCCCTTAGCGGAGGAATTGGATGAGTATGTTACCGATGCCTGGAAAGCTCCAGACAAACTGTTTCAAACCCCAAAGAGGTTTTTGCAAAATTATCCCTTACACCCAGAAGGCCGTAAAAAGGTGGAGATTCCACCTACGGTGAACTCTTCTGTATCACGACTGTCTAAAAAGACTGTTCTCCCGGTACCAGGAGCTACCACCCTTAAGGACATCTCTGACCGTAGGTTGGAAATGACCTTAAAAAAAATTTTTCTGCTGCCGGAAATCTTCAACGTCCAGTGCAGATTGGATGTTGGGTGAATAAGGCCATTGGGGTATGGGCGTCACAGATCTCATCTGAGGTACGTGACGGCTCAGATCCAGCAACTATTATGCAGTTGTCGGATCAGATTCAGGAGGCTTCCACTTTTCTTATTGAAGCGTCATCTGACGTGTGTTCGGTGGCAGCCAGGATTTCGGCACTGTCCATTTCAGGCCGTAGAGGCCTCTGGCTTCGCCAGTGGCAAGCCGACGCAGAGTCTAAACGGGCAGTGGAATCCATGGCTTTTAATGGAGAACTCTTGTTTGGTCCAGAGTTAGATAGGTGGATTTCTCAGGCCACGGGTGGGAAGTCGCACTTCCTTCGGCAGCTCCACCCCCATCCAGGAAGCCCGCGCAGACATCTTCCTTTCGGTCCTTTCGACCCTCTAGAGGTTTCAGAGGACGCTCCAGAGGAGGTGCCCCTTCTCAAAGAGGCTACAGAGGTCGTGGCAGAGGTGCAGCCACGCCCGCAGTGGACCCCAAGGCAGCTAAGCCCACAGCATGACGCTCCTCCAACACATCTGGGGGATCCCAGGGTGGGAGCTCGTCTACGGAATTTCAGTCCGGTATGGCTCCAGTCCTGTCAGGACAGTTGGGTAAGAGATCTGATAACCTTCGGTTACAAGATCTGTTTCGGTCTGTCTCCACCAAACAGGTTCTTCAAGACAGGTCTACCTCTGCCTCCAGAAAAAGGGCATCAGTTACTGACAGCCATTGCAAAACTGCAGGACATGGGAGTAGTGGTCCCGGTTCCTGTAGATCAGCGTACCCGGGGCTACTACTCCATTCTGTTTCTGGTACCGAAGCCGGACGGCTCGGTACGTCCCATTTTAAATTTAAAGAATTTGAACCCGTACTTGTATGTGGTCAAGTTCAAGATGGAATCCCTGCAGTCTGTGATCCAGGGTTTGGAAGAGGGAGAGTTCTTGGTATCAATCAATATCAAGGACGCTTACCTGCACATTCCCATTTGGCCTCCGCACCAGGCATATCTTCGGTTTGCGGTGCAGGATCGCCATTGGCAGTTCCAGGCACTACCTACAAACAAAAAGTAATCAGTCCCAAGGCGCAGTCACTCTTCTTCTGCCGGTCCGAAAGAAGGGGTCACCACTCAACCCCACGTGGATGCAATTCGTACAGAAAGGGACCAGGGGCGATGAAAAGGTGTTTACACATCCGACGGAAGGAATGGAAACAAATAATAAGGGTTAGAACCTTAATAAAAGGGGAAATACTCTTTATAACGACACGGGAGAGGGTTCTTCAATAGCGTACCCGTACTCGCACTCAAGATTGAGATTATGTGCTCATAAAGGTATCTTTTGCAACACTAGGGGATTTCACCACAAGTGGATTTGAATAACCGGATGCGTACCGTACTCACAAATCGGAATTGCTGGTACAGGCGCATAAAGGTTTCTTTACTTGGGGAAAGGGACCCAGATCTCTCAGTTGCAATATGTTTCCATAATTTGCACCATATAAAAGACAAAAAGGCCTCTTTCAGAAAAGGGGGGTACACTTTATTGGTGTAAAAACAGAATAATGGGGAGCACCAGATGTAAAAAGCACGGTACCTGGTGACTGGGGTATTGGCCTTATACCCCAATCATAACCGCATGCAAGTGGTAAGTCTCCCCAAGGCAGTACAGCAAGGCTCCTCTCCTGCCAACGCGTTTCGACAGGACGACCTGTCTTTTTCAAGGCTTGGAGAGGAGTACATGTTAAGCCGGTATTTATACCCATGCACCAATTGGACCAACCCCGGAAGTAAGGGGAGGCCGGAAGTGCGGGAGCGCTCTCTCCAAATCCGCTAGCCCAGTGTTGGTTTGTTTTAAAACCACCTGGGGGTGAACAGAGAAATCACACTATGCACCTCTGATGTTTGTAGTGAAAAACGAGGCTTCTAACTAGCAGAAATAAAGCCCTTTAGACGCGTGGAACGCACGCGCTTCGGGCTATGGAACGCATGACGCCTTCCGGCGTCTGCGTCATATCTGGGTTCCCAGCTCGCCCAGCCGCATGTTAATATAATGTAGCGCGGGGAAACTGTGTATAACCACAGATCCCTGCGCTGTGATTGCCATATTTAGAGGAATAAAGGCTGAATGATTTACATGCTTGGAACGCACGGCCATATTGGAAAATATGCGGACTAGTTAAAGTGCAAAGAAATGGTGCAGGGCAATAAACAACGGCTTTTACAAAGAATCAGCAGGATACAAAATACATAATACATGATAAAAAGATTAAATTGTATGTGGGTATTAAAAAGAAAATCAAATGATGATTTGTTTTGTTTAAAAAATTCATAAAAACATTAAAAACATTGAAAAATGAAATGAAAATTAGAGGAACCACTTAAGCTCGAAATCCGAGTTCAAGCCATATGGAGAAAGTGACTTTAAGTCAAAAATCCATTTCATCTCCTTCCTGGCTAGATTAGTGTCTTTATTTTTGTGTCGCCAGTTGTCTTTGATAAGTTCCAACCCCCAAAAACCTTTAATTTGATTTGGGGAACAGTGGTGAACCTCTTTAAAATGTAATGAGAAGGGATGATCCACATTGCCCTTTTTTATATTTCTAATATGTTCAGACCACCGGACCTTCAGTGTCCTGGTGGTCTTACCCACGTACAATTTATTACAGGTGCACATAATGACATATATTGCATATCTAGAATTACATGTCATAAAATGGTTAAGTTTAAAAACCTGTCCATTAAGAACTAATTCCACTGTTTTTTTATCAGTGGTAATACACGATTTACACATAGAGCAATCCCCGCATCTATGGAAACCCTTGTTTCTAATTAATCCTCCCAAAGGCTTCTCTATAAATGCGCTAGAGATTAATTTGTCTTTTATATTGGGCGCTCTTTTGTAGATAAATCTTGGTTTATTAGGTAGGATATTGGCAAGGATTGGATCGGGAGTAGTAAATCCCAATTTTTTCTAAAGATGGATTCTACTTGACGGTGGTAGCTATTGTAGTTTGAAATAAAGGCCACATTTGTTCCTGTTTCTACTGGCTCTTTACTTTTTACTTCTAATAATGATTCTCTAGGGATACCGTCAACTTCCTCTAGAGCTTTGTCTAATTTATTGGATTTATAACCTTTTTGTAGAAATTTCAATTTCATTTCTTTGACACTTTGCTCATAGGTATCAGGCTTCGAACAGTTCCGTTTCATTCTAATGAATTGTCCCTTGGGGACATTGGAAAGCCATCTGTTAAGATATAAGTATTTGAATCAGAAGGCTTAGTATATACTGCCGTTTGTAACGACCCTTCATCAGCATAAATGTTTAAATCCAGAAAATTGACATTAGTTCGGCTAATATTAAAAGTTAATTTGATATTTAATAAATTAGTGTTTAAAAAGCAGCAAAAATCATTGAGAGTTGATTGATCTCCTCGCCAGATGAATAAAATGTCATCTATGTACCGCCACCATTGGACCAGGTTCGCACCCCAATCATGACCCGTCCAGACCATAGTGTCTTCCCAACGGGCCATGAAGATGTTGGCATAGCTGGGGGCGAACCTGGTCCCCATGGCGGTACCTACCTGTTGTAAAAAGAATGCACCATCAAAATTAAAATAATTGTTGGTTAAAATAAAGTGGATCCCCTCTATAATAAAAGATTGTAGGTTTGTATCCATTTCCGTACTTTCAAGTGTAGTTTTTATTGCACTTATCCCATCATCATGATTGATTATAGTATACAGGGACGTTACGTCCGCTGTTACTAAAAATAAAGAGTCATCCCATGTGATATTTTTGACTTTATTTAAAACATCTTTCGTGTCCTTCAAATGAGATCTGTTGTTATTCACTAATGGTTGAAGGTGATGATCAATAAAAAATGAAAGATTTGACGTGATGGAATTGGTGCCCGCTATGATGGGGCGACCAGGAGGCTGGGTTTGACTCTTATGGATCTTTGGCAATAAGTATATAACCGGCACGGAATAATCTTCAATAATTAAAAATTCAGTAGTCTCTTTATTAATGGTGTTAGATTCTACATATTTTTCAATGAGAGATTTATATTTCTTAAAAGTGGAAAGGGATGGATCTGACCTAAGTTTTTTGTAGGTGATCCCATCAAAAAGTTGCCTATTAACCTCATTAACATACATTTCTTTGTTTAAAATAACCACCCCGCCGCCTTTATCGGCGGGCTTGATTATGATCCCATCCTTTTGTTTAAGGGATTTCAGGGCATCTCTTTCTTTAAGTGTGAGGTTATTTTTGTATGCTGGAAGGTTGTCTTTAAGAGCATTTAATTCCTCATTGATAACTTTATGAAAACTCTCCAAAAAACAACCCTTAATATGTTTAGGGTAGAAATTGGATTTCTTTTTTAAATGATTGACCGTGATATCGGTCGGTGTATCAGAATCATTCAAAGCAAAGAATTTCTTCAAAGACAAACGTCTGATGAACTTTTGTACATCTATGTAAAGATCAAAGAAATTAATTTGATTGCTCGGGCAAAATTTTAATCCTTTCTGTAACACTGAGATTTCATCAGAGCTTAATACATGATCACTTAGATTAAAGATTTTTGTGGTATTTTCCTCTGGACTCCTTGGATCAGTGATATCTATACGTCTAGATTTTTTGACGCGTTTATTTATCCCGCCTCTTTTACCTCGTTTTGTTTTATGTAATTTGAGGCTTTTTTGTGGAGTTACGTATTTCTCCATTGAGGCGGTCTCCTGGATAAAAAATCAGTACTGAGGGTTTCAGTTGTGAAGTCCAACGCTCTGAATCTATTCTGAGTGATTGGACCATCTTTATTATATTCGTAATCCTTAGCCCTCGGATACACTCTTTGATTTTCCCTAGTTTCCCAGTCATAATTAGGTCTTTCGTTACGGGTTTGATAACGTCTACGTGAGAAGTCATTATAATTACTTTGGTTGTAATTTTCCCTTGTTCTATTGTAATTATTCTTTATACTGGTGGGTCTCTGATTTGTTTTGAAATTAGTATATCTGGAGGTGGGTTTGGGTTTTGTTAACACTGTAGCATAGGTTTGTGGGACCTTTTTACGGGCACCCTCCTCAACCTGAGGTGGAGGCTCTGGTGGCCCTGGACCGGGTCTCCCAGCACTATCCTCCCTCTCTGGTATACTAGCTACTTGAAATTTCTACAAAAAGGTTATAAATCCAATAAATTAGACAAAGCTCTAGAGGAAGTTGACGGTATCCCTAGAGAATCATTATTAGAAGTAAAAAGTAAAGAGCCAGTAGAAACAGGAACAAATGTGGCCTTTATTTCAAACTACAATAGCTACCACCGTCAAGTAGAATCCATATTTAGAAAAAATTGGGATTTACTACTCCGCGATCCAATCCTTGCCAATATCCTACCTAATAAACCAAGATTTATCTACAAAAGAGCGCCCAATATAAAAGACAAATTAATCTCTAGCGCATTTATAGAGAAGCCTTTGGGAGGATTAATTAGAAACAAGGGTTTCCATAGATGCGGGGATTGCTCTATGTGTAAATCGTGTATTACCACTGATAAAAAAACAGTGGAATTAGTTCTTAATGGACAGGTTTTTAAACTTAACCATTTTATGACATGTAATTCTAGATATGCAATATATGTCATTATGTGCACCTGTAATAAATTGTACGTGGGTAAGACCACCAGGACACTGAAGGTCCGGTGGTCTGAACATATTAGAAATATAAAAAAGGGCAATGTGGATCATCCCTTCTCATTACATTTTAAAGAGGTTCACCACTGTTCCCCAAATCAAATTAAAGGTTTTTGGGGGTTGGAACTTATCAAAGACAACTGGCGACACAAAAATAAAGACACTAATCTAGCCAGGAAGGAGATGAAATGGATTTTTGACTTAAAGTCACTCTCTCCATATGGCTTGAACTCGGATTTCGAGCTTAAGTGGTTCCTCTAATTTTCATTTCATTTTTCAATGTTTTTAATGTTTTTTATGAATTTTTTAAACAAAACAAATCATTTGATTTTCTTTTTAATACCCACATACAATTTAATCTTTTTATCATGTATTATGTATTTTGTATCCTGCTGATTCTTTGTAAAAGCCGTTGTCTATTGCCCTGCACCATTTCTTTGCACTTTAACTAGTCCGCATATTTTCCAATATGGCCGTGCGTTCCAAGCATGTAAATCATTCAGCCTTTATTCCTCTAAATATGGCCGTGCGTTCCACGGCAATCACAGCGCAGGGATCTGTGGTTATACACAGTTTCCCCGCGCTACATTATATTAACATGCGGCTGGGCGAGCTGGGAACCCGGATATGACGCAGACGCCGGAAGGCGTCATGCGTTCCATAGCCCGAAGCGCGTGCGTTCCACGCGTCTAAAGGGCTTTATTTCTGCTAGTTAGAAGCCTCGTTTTTCACTACAAACATCAGAGGTGCATAGTGTGATTTCTCTGTTCACCCCCAGGTGGTTTTAAAACAAACCAACACTGGGCTAGCGGATTTGGAGAGAGCGCTCCCGCACTTCCGGCCTCCCCTTACTTCCGGGGTTGGTCCAATTGGTGCATGGGTATAAATACCGGCTTAACATGTACTCCTCTCCAAGCCTTGAAAAAGACAGGTCGTCCTGTCGAAACGCGTTGGCAGGAGAGGAGCCTTGCTGTACTGCCTTGGGGAGACTTACCACTTGCATGCGGTTATGATTGGGGTATAAGGCCAATACCCCAGTCACCAGGTACCGTGCTTTTTACATCTGGTGCTCCCCATTATTCTGTTTTTACACCAATAAAGTGTACCCCCCTTTTCTGAAAGAGGCCTTTTTGTCTTTTATATGGTGCAAATTATGGAAACATATTGCAACTGAGAGATCTGGATCCCTTTCCCCAAGTAAAGAAACCTTTATGCGCCTGTACCAGCAATTCCGATTTGTGAGTACGGTACGCATCCGGTTATTCAAATCCACTTGTGGTGAAATCCCCTAGTGTTGCAAAAGATACCTTTATGAGCACATAATCTCAATCTTGAGTGTGAGTACTGGTACGCTATTGAAGAACCCTCTCCCGTGTCGTTATAAAGAGTATTTCCCCTTTTATTAAGGTTCTAACCCTTATTATTATTTCTTTCCATTCCTTCCGTCGGATGTGTAAACACCTTTTCATCGCCCCTGGTCCCTTTCTGTACGAATTAGTTCCAGGCACTACCGTTTGGCCTCTCGTCGGCACCTCGGGTATTCACCAAGGTGATGGCGGTCATGATGGAGGTTCTTCGCACACTGGGGTTTACTATCATCCCCTACTTGGACGACCTTCTGTTGAAGTGTCGCTCCCGGAAGACCCTGCTGGAACACATTCGACTCACACAAAAGATTCTCGCCTCTCACGGGTGGATTCTCAATTTGACCAAGTCACACCTTCAACCCACTCAGCGTCTCTTATTTCTGGGAATGATCCTGGATACCAGCCAGATGCGGGTGTTCCTGCCGGCAGACAAGATCCAATCCCTGCAGGTCCTGGTCAGGCTGGTCCTGAGTCGCAGAAGAGTGTCGGTTCATCTGTGCACCAGACTCTTGGGAAAGATGGTGTCCACATTCTAAGCGATACAGTTCGGGCGTTTTCATTCCCGCCCGTTTCAGCTGTCGCTCCTCAAGCAGTGGTCGGGTTCCCACTTACACCTGCACCAGATGGTAACTCTGTCCCCTCAAGCTCGTCTGTCCTTACTTTGGTGGCTCAACACCGCCAACCTGGATCAAGAAAGAAGGTTTGCGATTTGGGACTGGACCCTCATCACCACAGACGCCACCCTCCGAGGCTGGGGAGCGGTCACCCTGGAACGTCAGTTCCAGGGACTTTGGACGACTCAGGAGAGTCTCCTGTCAATCAACGTCCTGGAGCTCAGAGCGGTTTATTACGCTCTTCTCCAGGCCAGGACTCTTCTACAGGGAAAAGCTTACATCAACAAGCAGGGAGGCACCCGCAATTGTGCAGCCATGAGGGAGGTCAACAGAATCTTGGTCTGGGCTCAGAACCACGCACTGATCCTGTCGGCCGTGTTCATACCCGGAGTAGAAAACTGGGAGGCAGATTTTCTCAGTCGGCGGGACGTTCATCAAGGGGAGTGGTGCTTGCACCCTCAAATCTTTCAAAAATTGATCCACCGCTGGGGTTGCCCCCAAGTGGACCTGATGGCGTCCCGCCACAACTTTCAGCTTCCCAGGTTCTTCGCAAGGACGCGAGACCCTCAGGCCGAAGGGGTGGACGCGCTGGTCGCTCCTTGGCCCTTCCAGTATGTGTATCTCTTTCCACCGTTCCCGTTGATTCCGCGAGTACTTCAGCGAATCCGGAGAGAGGGTGTCACAGCTCTGTTGGTAGCACCAGACTGGCCACGCCGGTCTTGGTACACCAATCTGACATCTCTACTGATAGACGAGCCGTGGCCCCTGCCACCTCAGGAAGACCTGCTCAGTCAGGGTCCGTTCTTTCACCCAGATTTACGTTGTCTTCATTTGACGGCGTGGCTGCTGAAAGGTCCATCCTGTAAAGAGTGGGTATACCTCGAGCAGTTATACCAACTATGCTTAGAGCTAGGAAAGAGGTCACATCAGCACACTATCACCGCATATGGCGTTCATATGTGGCTTGGTGTGAGAGACGTGGGGTTTCCACATGCCTGTTCAAAAAGGCGAGGCTACTTCTTTTCTTACAGGAGGGTTTGACTTCAGGGCTGAGACTGAATACTTTAAAGGTTCAGGTCTCGGCTCTCTCCATCTTTTTCCAAAAGAAATTGTCCTTCCTTCCAGAAGTACAAACTTTTTTTCAGGGGGTGCTGCATTTACAGCCACCCATTTGTCCTCCAACGGCTCCCTGGGACCTGGATCTGGTCCTTAAGCTTTTGCAAACTTCGGTTTTTGAACCCTTGGAGGAAGTGGACCTTCGCTATCTGACGTGGAAGGTCATGCTTTTACTGGCTCTGGCTTCGGCCAGATGAGTTTCAGAATTGGGGGCTCTGTCATGTCGATCCCCTTTTCTTCAGTTTCATGCTGACAGAGCGGAGCTCCGTACAAGTCTTACTTTTTTGCCTAAGGTGGTATCGGCTTTTCACTTGAACCAGCCCATTGTGGTTCCAGCCCTTACAGATGATACACCTGATGCGAGATCTCTGGATGTAGTGAGGGCTCTACGAATCTATGTTAGACGTACAGCCCCCATTAGAAAGTCGGACACTCTCTTTGTTACCTACGACCCGATACGTCGTGGATGGCCGGCTTCAAAGCAGACTATTTCTAGGTGGATTCGCTTGACTATCCGTCAGGCTTATGTTTCTTCTTCTCAAACTCCGCCTCAGTGCATCACTGCACATTCAACCAGATCGGTGGGTTCTTCTTGGGCGGCTGCCCGAGGGGTTTCTCTCCAACAGCTCTGTCGTGCTGCTACCTGGTCGGGCTGTAGGACTTTCATCAAGTTCTACAGGTTTGATACCTTTGCGGCCTCTGCTTCAGTCTTTGGCCGCAGGGTGTTATGGGGTTCTCAGCGCTCACCCACCCGCTTTGAAGGCTCTGGGACGTCCCCAGTGTAACTCCAGTGACACCTGGTGGATGAAGGAGAAAGAGGGATTTTGTACTTACCAGTAAATCCTTTTCTCCGAGTCCACAGGTGTCACTGGACGCCCGCCCAGCGCTGTTCTCTCCAATTACTTTAAAGTTCCCTACTAGGGTTCCTTAGGTTATGTTATTACGTTGTCTGTTGACTATGAACGTTTGAGTGTTCAGTGTTATTCTCACTGTCTTTTGTTTCTTCTTTACTTCTAGTATGGAAGGATGTATGTGGTATTAACCTCCTCTTGGAAGTGTGTTTTATCTTCCTGCTCCCTTCCGGGCACAAACTTTAGAACTGGCCTGGGGGGAAGTAGAAGGGGAGGAGTTAGCCACTCTAATCTTTTTTAAAGTGCCCATGCTCCCTATGGTCGCCTTCTATTCCCCAGTGTAACTCCAGTGACACCTGTGGACTCGGAGAAAAGGATTTACTGGTAAGTACAAAATCCCTCTTTCTCAAGGTGGACTTCCCGATCTGTCCAGTAATATACACAATGCCTAAGATTCACAAACTTTTGACGGATCCTCCTGGCCGACCTATCATTTCGGCCAGGGGATCCGTCTTACAACTATTGGCACAGTTTGTGGACCACCATTTACAGCCTTACGTCTTGCAAACTCCAAGTTACCTGAGAGATACTAGTGACCTACTGGATAGTTTAAAGGTCCTTCCCCCTATTCCTGATGATGCCATTCTAGTAACAATGGACGTTGCATCGTTGTATACAGTGATTCCACACACCCAGGGGCTAGAGGTCATCAGAGAGATCCTATCGGATCCTACTAGGATTGGACCACCTACGGAATTTTTGGTTGATCTAACTACCTTGGTACTTACTAAAAATTACTTATTGTACAGAGATAAGTACTACCTACAGGCCACCGGCACGGCTATGGGGTCCAATTTGGCCCCAGCCTATGCCAATTTCTAAATGGCTAAATATGAGAATACATATATTCTCCCTGATTTTGGTACTCACATCTTCTACTACCGTAGGTTTATACTGTAGATGTATTTTTGATTTGGTTGGGCACGGAGCAGGAGTTGGAGGACATGCTTTTTGTGTTGGACAACCTGGAGACACCCATCCGCTTCATGTTTTCTTTCAGTTGTAGTAATATAATTTTTTTGGATGTGACACTATACCGTGAAGGAGCAAGTCTAGGTTCAAGACTTTCGCAAAGATACGGATCGTAATTCGTTGCTCCATGCAACCAGTCACCACCCTCCACATCTAAAGGAAAATTTACCAGTATCCCAATTTCTGAGGGTACTGAGGAATAACACCTCACCTTCCACCACCGAAGAACAACTGGTTGAAATGCAAGCGAGATTTCTAGAACGGGGCTATTCGAATTCCACACTCTCACGCTGTTTGTCTAAAGCTAGACAGAGATTCTCAACAGGCTCTGTTGTGACACCCACTGCTGACACGCGCCCAAGATTGATCTACACTAATACTTTTGACACAGGGGCATACAAGCGCAATCAGAGACTGATCAAGCATTGGCCAATTATCTCAACAGATCGGACCTTCAAAGATATTAGTCCGATTCCACCAATGTGCGCTTATCGGCGTGGACGTAACCTCAAAGATCTCTTAATGAGGCCATTGGCATAACCCTCTATAACTACTGGCAACTGGCTACCACCTCCAAAGAATGGCTTTTTCAGATGCAGTGACTGCACGACGTGTAGGTCACTTAATGTTGGATACTTCTTTACTCATCCCCATAGTGGGAGAAAAATACAGATCAAGCATCACTTACATTGCCGCATGGATTATGTTGTTTATATTCTCATCTGTACATGCGGCCTATATTACGTAGGCCTCACCAAGACGAGCTTTCATGAGAGAATGGCCAACCATCGAACATCAGCCTCCGTTGTATGATCATTGATCATGTTCCGAGACCAACTAAGGGTGGTGACCGTTACTCCATGCTGAAAAAGAAAGAAGCTAAATGGATTCATGACTTGGACACGTTGTCTCCCCCCCCCCCCCCCCCCCCCCCCCCCCGTGGACTGAATGAATATAACCCATTGTCCATATTTTTGCGGTGACAGTATCGACTCTTTTCCCCTTTTCCTGTTTTTGGGATTGAGTTTGCATTGTTTCCTTTTGGAGTTTTTTCTTTTTGAAGCTAGGGTGGGTGTCCTCAGGTTGTTCATTTTGTTTTGTTCTTTTGGTTTTTCTGTTTAGTTATGTATATAAAAGTTTTGAATCTGTACCTGATGACAAGAAGTGTATGCGCACAAATATTTTATAATTATATAACAATATCATATAAATGATAAAAATTAAAAATACAATTTTTTTTTTTAAATATATAAAATCCAAAAAATAACAAAAAAAAATAAAAAAAATAACACTAGTTTATTCATGAAGTGCATATCACTGCCTAGCGATAGTGAGCTTACTATGTTATATTGTTATTTATCAGTGTATTTGTAGTGTCGTTTTCTTTCTTTGTTTCACTTTATTATTATTTTTTAACATAAGGTTTTGTACCATGTAATATGCATTTGATTGTATATGCCGACATAGGTGTTGCCACCCGGGTTGGCCTATATTCCATTTTTGCCACTTTAGGATATCCCAGGCATTTAGTGTCTAATATTGAGAGCATCATTACCCTTTGACCCCTGATGCACATGTGCAGTAATCTCACAGGGGCTGTGTATGGTTAGGGTTATAGGCTGCAGTGTGTGTATATGGTTAGGGTTATATGCTGCATGTTGTGTGTATGGTTAGTGTTATAGGCTGTTGGGTGTGTGCATGGTTAGGGTAATAGGCTGCGGGGGGAGGTGTATGGTTAGTGTTATTGGTGGGAGGTGTATGGTTAGGGTTATAGACTATTGGGTGTATGGTTAGGGTTACAGACTGCGGTGTGTGTGGTTAGGGTTATAGGCTGCGTGGTGTGTATGTGTGGTTAGGGTTATAGGCTGCGGGGTCTGTGTATGGTTAAGTTTATAGCCTGCAGGGTCTGTGTGTTTATGGTTAGTGTTATAGGCTGTGGGGTGTGTGTATGGCTGCGGGGTGTGTATGGTTAGGGTTATAGGCTGTGGGGTGTGTGCATGGTTAGGGTTATAGGCTGGGGTGTGTATGGTTAGGGTTATAGGCTGCGGGGTGTGTGTATGGTTAGAGTCATAGGCTGCGGGGTGTTTGTATAGTTAGGGTTATAGGCTGCAGGGTGTGTGTATGGTTAGTGTTATAGGCTGTGGGGGGTATGCATGGTTAGGGTTATAGGCTGCGGGGGGTGTGCATGGTTAGGGTTATAGGCTGTGGGGAGGTGTATGGTTAGGGTTATAGGCTGCGGGGGTGTATGGTTAGGGTTATAGGCTGCGGGGTAGGTGTATGGTTAGGGTTACATGCTGCCGGGGGTGTATGGTTAGGGTTATAGGCTGTGGGGGGTATGCATGGTTAGGGTTATAGGCTGAGGGGTGTGTGCATGGTTAGGGGGGGGAGGAGGTGTATTGTTAGGGTTATATGCTGCGAGGTGTGTATGGTTAGGGTTATAGGCTGTGGGGGGTATGTATGGTTAGGGTTATAGGCTGCGGGGGTTGTGTATGGTTAGGGTTATAGGCAGGGGGGGAGGTGTATTGTTAGGGTTATAGGCTGCAGGGTGTGTATAGTTAGGATTATAGGCTGTGGGGGGGAATGCATGGTTAGGGTTATAGGCTGCAGGGGGAGGTGTATGGTTAGGGCTATAGGCTGTGGGGTGTGTATGGTTAGGGCTATAGGCTGCGGTGGGGGGGGAGATGTATGGTTAAGGTTATAGGCTGCGGGGTGTGTATGGTTAGTGTTATAGGCTGCGGGGTGTGTATGGTTAGTGTTATAGGCTGCGGGGTGTGTATGGTTAGTGTTATAGGCTGCAGGGGGTATGCATGGATAGGGTTATAGGCTGCGGGGGGGTGCATGGTTAGGGTTATAGGCTGCGGGGGGTGTGCATGGTTAGGGTTATAGGCTGTGGGGGGGTGTATGGTTATAGGCTGCGGGGTAGGTGTATGGTTAGGGTTATAGGCTGTGGGGGTATATGGATAGGGTTATAGGCTGAGGGGTGTGTGTATGGTTAGGGTTATAGGCTTTGGGGAGGTGTATTGTTAGGGTTCTAGGCTGCAGGATGTGTATGGTTAGGATTATAGGCTGTGGGGGGTATGCATGGTTAGGGTTATAGGCTGTGGGGGGTATGCATGGTTAGGGTTATAGGCTGTGGGGGGGGTGCATGGTTAGGGTTATAGGCTGTGGGAGGTATGCATGGTTAGGGTTATAGGCTGAGGGGTGTGTGCATGGTTAGGGTTTGGGGGGAAGTGGTATATTGTTAGGGTTATATCCTGCGGGGGTGTGTATGGTTAGGGTGATAGGCTGCGGGGGGTATGTATGGTTAGGGTTATAGGCTGTGGGGGGGAATGCATGGTTAGGGTTATAGGCTGCGGGGGGAGGTGTATGGTTAGGGCTATAGGCTGTGGTGGGGGGGAGAGGTGTATGGTTAAGGTTATAGGCTGCGGGGTGTGTATGGTTAGGGTTATAGGCTGCAGGGGGTATGCATGGATAGGGTTATAGGCTGCGGGGGGGTGCATGGTTAGGGTTATAGGCTGGGGGGGTGTGCATGGTTAGGGCTATAGGCTGTGGGGGGGTGTATGGTTAGGGTTATAGGCTGCGGGGGTGTATGGTTAGGGTTATAGGCTGCGGGGTAGGTGTATGGTTAGGGTTATATGCTGCGGGGGGTGTATGGTTAGGGTTATAGGCTGTGGGGCTATATGGTTAGGGTAATAGGCTGTGGGGGGTATGCATGGTTAGGGTTATAGGCTGAGGGGTGTGTGCATGGTTATTGGGGGGAGGAGGTGTATTGTTAGGGTTATATGCTGCGAGGTGTGTATGGTTAGGGTTATAGGCTGTGGGGGGTATGTATGGTTAGGGTTATAGGCTGCGGGGGTTGTGTATGGTTAGGGTTATAGGCAGGGGGAGGTGTATTGTTAGGGTTATAGGCTGCAGGGTGTGTATAGTTAGGATTATAGGCTGTGGGGGGGAATGCATGGTTAGGGTTATAGGCTGCGGGGGGTGTGCATAGTTAGGGTTATAGGCTGCAGGGGGAGGTGTATGGTTAGGGCTATAGGCTGTGGGGTGTGTATGGTTAGAGCTATAGGCTGCGATGGGGGGGGAGATGAAAGGTTAAGGTTATAGGCTGCGGGGTGTGTATGGTTAGTGTTATAGGCTGCGGGGTGTGTATGGTTAGTGTTATAGGCTGCGGGGTGTGTATGGTTAGTGTTATAGGCTGCGGGGTGTGTATGGTTAGTGTTATAGGCTGCAGGGGGTGTGCATGGATAGGGTTATAGGCTGCGGGGGGGTGCATGGTTAGGGTTATAGGCTGCGGGGGGTGTGCATGGTTAGGGTTATAGGCTGTGGGGGGGTGTATGGTTATAGGCTGCGGGGTAGGTGTATGGTTAGGGTTATAGGCTGTGGGGGTATATGGATAGGGTTATAGGCTGTGGGGGGTATGCATGGTTAGGGTTATAGGCTGAGGGGTGTGTGTATGGTTAGGGTTATAGGCTTGGGGGAGGTGTATTGTTAGGGTTCTAGGCTGCAGGATGTGTATGGTTAGGATTATAGGCTGTGGGGGGTATGCATGGTTAGGGTTATAGGCTGTGGGGGGGGGGTGCATGGTTAGGGTTATAGGCTGTGGGAGTATGCATGGTTAGGGTTATAGGCTGAGAGGTGTGTGCATGGTTAGGGTTTGGGGGGAAGTGGTATATTGTTAGGGTTATATCCTGCGGGGTATGTATGGTTAGGGTTATAGGCTGTGGGGGGGAATGCATTGTTAGGGTTATAGGCTGCGGGGGGGAGGTGTATGGTTAGGGCTATAGGCTGTGGTGGGGGGGAGAGGTGTATGGTTAAGGTTATAGGCTGCGGGGTGTGTATGGTTAGGGTTATAGGCTGCAGGGGGTATGCATGGATAGGGTTATAGGCTGCGGGGGGGTGCATGGTTAGGGTTATAGGCTGGGGGGGGCAAGAGGTGTACGGTTAGTGTTATAGGCTGCGGAGTAGGTTTATGGTTAAGGTTATCGGCCGCGGGGTGTGTGTATGGTTAGGGTTATAGGCTTCAGGGTGTGTATGTTTAGGGTTATAGGCTTCAGGGTGTGTATGGATAGAGTTATAGGCTGCGGGGTGTGCATGGTTGGGGTAATAGGCTGCGGGGTGGGTGTATGGTTAGGGTTATAGGCTGGGTTGTGTGTGTATGGTTAGGATTATAGGTTGCGGGGGGTGTGCATGTTTAGGGTTATAGGCTGCGCGGTGTATGTGTGTGTGTATGGTTAGTGTTATAGACTGTGGGGTGTGTGTATGGTTAGTTTTATATGCTGCATGGTGTGTGCATGGTTTGTGTCATAGGCTGCAGGGGGTTTATGGTTAAGTTAATAGGCTGCGGGGGGTGTATTTGGGTTACAGGCTGCTGGTGTGTTTATCGTTAGGTTTATAGGCTGCGCGGCGTGGATGGTTAGTGTTATAGGCTGCGGGGGGGGTGTATGGTTAGGGTTATAGCCTGCGCGGTTTGTATGGTTAGGGTTATAGGCTGCAGGGGTGTGTGTGTATGGGTAGGGTTATAGGCTGCGGGGGGGGGGTGTATGGTTAGGGTTATAGCCTGCGCGGTTTGTATGGTTAGGGTTATAGGCTGCAGGGGTGTGTGTGTATGGGTAGGGTTATAGGCTGCGGGATGTGTATGTAGTAGCTACTAACCTGGCCTACTGTGCTTCAAAGGAGGCTGCTTTTTTGGGGGACACATGATTCACCTCTCTGCAACTCTTCATTCATCCTGTCCGGACCTCTGGTTCCAGGTTTCCTGCAGCCTTCTTCCCCCCTCCGCTCTTCAGTGCACTCTCCTGAGCTTCCTAACCTTCTGCTGCTGGCACCGCGTGGTTCCACACATATGCCCACACAGTACCAGATATGCCCCCAGTGCCAGACAGTGCCAGGTATGCCCCCCCACAGTGCCAGGTATGCCCCCCCACAGTGCCAGGTATGCCCCCCCACAGTGCCAGGTATGCTCCCCCCCACAGTGCCTGGTATGCCCCCCCACAGTGCCACACATATTCCCCCTCAGTACCAGGTAAGCCCCCCCCCCCAGTGCCAGATATGCCCCCAGTGCCAGCCATATGCCCCCACAGTGCCAAAAATGCCCTCGACAGTGCCAGGTTTTTCCCCAGTGTGCGATATGCCCCCCACAGTGCTAGGTATGCCCCCAGTACGCTATATGCCGCCTACAGTGCCAGATATGCCGCCCACAGTGCCAGATATGCCGCCCACAGTGCCAGATATGCCCTTCCACATTGCCAGATATGCCCCCTCCCCAAATTGCCAGATATGCCCCCTCCCCAAATTGCCAGGTATGCGCCCCCCCCCCCCTCCCAACAGTGCCAGGTATGCGCCCCCCTCCCAACAGTGCCAGGTATGCGCCCCCCTCCCAACAGTGCCAGGTATGCGCCCCCCTCCCAACAGTGCCAGGTATGCGCCCCCCTCCCAACAGTGCCAGGTATGCCCCCCCCAGTGCCAGATATGCCCCCCCACAGTGCCAGATATGCCCCCCCCACAGTGCCAGATATGCCCCCCCCACAGTGCCAGATATGCCCCCCCCACAGTGCCAGATATGCCCCCTCCCCCACAGTGCCAGATATGCCCCCCCCCCACAGTGCCAGATATGCCCCCCCACAGTGCCAGATATGGCCCCCCCCCCACAGTGCCAGGTATGCGACCCCCCTCACAGTGCCAGGTAATCCCCCCAGTGCCAGGTATGCCCCCCCCCTCACAGTGACAGGTATGCCCCCCCAGTGCCAGGTATGCCCCCCCCTCAGTGACAGGTATGCCCCCCCCCCAGTGCCAGGTATGCCCCCCCAGTGCCAGGTATGCCCCCCCAGTGCCAGGTATGCCCCCCCACAGTGCCAGGTATGCCACCCCACAGTGCCAGGTATGCCCCCACACAGTCACAGGACCTAATGGTTCGCAGCAGGGACCTCAGAGATGGCCGTCACTGTGTGGGGATAATGTCCTACCTGTGCGGACCTCCTGCGGCACGGAGCGGAGTGCCTGATGGCAAGAGTCCAGCGGGGCCCAGCATGAGTGGGAGCCTCCCGGGGGGTGCCAGGCCGCTGTGCAGTGGGCAGTTGTCCCCCAGGTGCCAAAGTGCAGTCGCAGCTGGGTCCAAGATGGCTGCCGCACGCCGGGATCAGATCCAAGCACCAGCGAGAAGGGGGCGAGCAGGGAGCACTTTCGGAGCGGGAGCCACTCAGGTGAGCGGAGGGGAGGTGCTGAGTGTCCGGGCAGCAAACACTATCCTGCTCTGGTCCCAGAAATCCCCTAACTGTGAAGGTACAGATGGTATGCGTCGGCCATATTTGTACAGGCAGTGAAGCCTATCTGCGTACTCCCTCTGCTGGCTGCTATGTATTGTGCATGCGCAACAAGTTGAAAAATCCTATCTTTATAATGGGGCATGTTTCACTAAAGGTGCCCATACACTAGTAAGATTTATCTGCAGAGCTGGCTGGTGGGAACAAAAACATGGTTATGGATGAGTGACAGTTTGTCAGTTTTCCAGCATTTCCAAGCAAATGGTCAACTGTCATTTGCTCTCATCCATAACCATGTTTTTGTTCCAACCAGCCAGATCTGAAGATAAATCTGCGTGTGTATGGCCACCTTAAATTTAAAAAAAAAACTGTACCTATCTGAATAACCTAAACCCCAAAAGGCACTACACTGGGACAATATCTACCTAATAAAACAAACCCCAAGACTTATTTGTTCCTCTACCCTGAGTTATGCCTTCCCAAAAAAAACCTCATAGACTAACATGGGTGACAAGTTGTCATTTCTGAAGTGGCAGAAAAAACTGACAGTTTGAAGCTTAGATCGCTCCCAATTGCTCAATGTTTAATATTTCACCCTGAAATTTTGCATGCAGCACCGGTTGACGATTCTAGGCGTACTTGCCAAATTTCAGCTCAGTACGTCCAGTCACTTTTGAGGTATAGTCCCTCAAACACCATGCCCCCATCCGAAACGTTACCTATGGGGGAAATCCATTTGATGGATTCAGCCTTAATATAAGGGCACGACCGTGCCCTTATAATATATATCTGTGTGTGTGTGTGTGTGTGCGCATATATAATGTTCTAATTAAGCATAATTGAAATATATATTTTTATATGCAATGGTTTTTGTTTAATATAGAGATGTGCAGATCCGGATTTACCTGGATCTCAAAATGGGATCTTATTGGCTATATGCTGTCACATGTTTTTGATAGCCAATAAGATCTCGTTTTGAGATCCGGGAAAATCTGGATCTGCACTTCTCTAGTTTAATACATGAATTACTAAATAATTTTCAAATGTTTAAGCTTTAATATATTCTTTGTTTTCTGTCCATGCTTTTTTTTTTTTTTTTGCTAGAACTGGGACGATTATAGCCACCATGCATTTATGCAGAATCATATGCCATATCTCTTGGAGTTGCTTTTGGACACTGACCAGCTCACTGAATCTTCCCACTCGACTTCCTGTAGCCTGGTGTCACTTGAAGCTGCTCAAGCGCTTGGCTTTCTCATTGAGGGATCACTGAATAAGAACAGGACCATTCATTCTTTTATTGATTTAGCCCTTTATCAGCCACTGCAAGCTAGAAGTGGTTACTCAAAGACAACTAACGCATTCTCGCTGAAAAAGTTACTGGCCTGGATTAAAGATTGCTTTGCAATTAATCCATTTGGGATGTCGGCATGTATAAAGTCTGGAAGAAAACTGGCTTGGGCACAACCAAGTAAGAGCTTTATTCTGTACTTCCCGCATATGTGCATGTGGCAGCTTTTTATGTTCTGGCCATTCCATGTCGATTCACCCAGGCCGAGACACCCAAGGATGATTTTCATGAAACTTTGATCACTTGATTCTACCACATACAGTAGCTACAAACCAATGTCAAATTTCTCTTGTCTAGTCATCATAGTTTTTGAGCCGTAGAGGGGAAAATGGCTCAGAAATGCCACTCCTGATGCTTTGTTTATGTGGGGGGAAAATGCCTATCTCCATGTCAAATCCAGATATTTTTACTTTTTGACCCTTTGTCAGTCGAAATGAGGACACTCCAGAAAACTATTGTCTTGCCTGACTCTGAAGGTGCTCACACACAATGCGATAAACTCTGTGCTTTTAGTATTAGATTGCATAGCAAACAATGGGGCAGATGTATTAAGCCTTAACAAGAGATAAATGCAAGTGTGATAAGGAGAGCTAAACGTCCAGACAATCACCTGCCAACTGCCATGTTACACGCTGAGTTTGAAAAAAGTCAGTAAGGAGCTGATTGGCTGGACCTTTATCTCTCCTTATCACGCTGGAATTTATCTCTTGTTAAGGCTTAATACATCTACCCCAATGTGTTACAGCACCAGATACGATGCAATCTAGTACTAAAAGCACTAGATGTGCTTCCGTGCACATCCCATCGCACAGCACATTAAGTCTGTGTAGCCTACACAGACTTAATGTGCTGTGCGATGGTATGTGCATGGGAGCGCGCATCTTCTAGCACTGCCCTGTCGCACTGTGTCATTTTTTGGGTTGAAAATATATACAGTTCAAGATATGGGACTGGATTTTGGGTTCAAGATGTGGGACTGGTATGTTAAATTGCTTAATGAGTGGGACAAGTGTTTTTAGACTTGCAGATAGGATTAATCCCCCCCCCCCCCCCAACACCACCTTTAATTTTTTTATGTCCCCTAGGATGACCTACTTTAAATATATACTTACCATATACCCATTTTTATGAACCGCAAATCTAATGCTTTTATCATTTAATGCATAAAACAGCCACTTAAATACCCCAAATCCAATTAATTGTACCTTTATTATTTATCCTATGTTTAGCATTTTTTGGGGTACAGGTGGATTGCCTCATTTCAGTTATACTTTTAATGATCAGAATAATATTTTTGTAATTGTATAGTTAAGCAGTTTTCAAAATGTGGGTCCTGACCCCGTAGTAGTAGCAGTAGCAGCAGCATGGGGTTGCGACTCCATATTGCTGACCATCAGGTTGATGACTTGTCTAATCTCAGTCAGTGATTCAAGGTGTCTGAAAACTGTTTAATTGTCTGTTATATTAGACTATTTCCATCCTTTTGTGCCTCCACAATACTGCCATGCATGTGCTGCCTGCTTACTACACAGGTGATGTGTGACGACCTTCTGCATTAACTTGCTGGGGTCCTGTAATTTTTTTTGTCAAATGAGGTCCCAGAGCAAATAGTTTGAGGACCCCTGGTATAGTTCAAAGGTCAGGAACACTCCCACACAGCAATTGCATGTGATTTTTGTGGCTAATTGAATACTCACCATAAATGAATATGATTTTGATAGAGATTTTTAGAATCATCCAAAGAAAAAAAAAAATCCTTACAAAAAATCCTTGTTTAAATCTAGTGGTTTTTATTCATTTTACAATACAGACAAGACAATAACAAGAAAATCACATGTGCCATTACACATTACAAAAATTATTCTCAACGTACAGTGAAACAAAATAAAGTACAGTATAACTTGTACTATAGGAGTAGGAATTTTACCAGTTTATACCAATATTTTTTCTGTATACTTTGATATAGACTAATCTAAAAGGCCTATTCCATATCCTAGTTTTAGTATTAAATACATCAGAGCAGTCAGATTACTATATCAGACAACAGAGGTCATTGCTTATGACCTGCGGGTGGTGCATCTTTAACCATATAGTGCATATACACTAAACCAGGTGTAGGCAACCTGTGGCTTTCTAGCTGTTGGGAAACTACAAGTCCCAACATGCTGTGCCACAGTTTTAGCACTACGTAATACCAATACTGTGGCAAGGCATGCTGTAACTTCTAATTTCACAGCAGCTAGAGAGTCACAGGTTGCCTGTACTAGTCTAAAATGTGAGAACACTGTGCACTTTAATTACACATAGTCTGCCCAGAATGTGTCCCCTTGAAGACCCCCAGTCGTCTGGCAGCTCTTACATTGGAGAGGGTGCCGGGAGAACAATAGGATAAGAATCCACCCAAGATCCTGGGAATGTGTTCTGATTAGATCACATCTGACTTCAGCAATCCTGGGTTTAGGCTTTTAAAGCAAGGTGGTGTGGGGTCACACTGGATGGTCATTGTATAAAGGAAAGGGGACTGGATATCTCTTCATTGGCTCTCAACTTCACGGGGACGTCTTCCTGTTAATGAGAGTATCGTCCGAGCCATGCAGTCCTTTGTCTTGAGCATAAGGGAAAACTAGTTTCTTCTGGAATTATAGTTCATTTTTCCTTTATTTGGTGTCTTCACATATTGAATCAAGAGATAACACAGACTAGATATCTATAAGGTGATGTATAATGATTGTTTTCACTATACTGACCTTGCGACTGTTGACGGCAATTGTAACAAGTTTAATCAAAACTAAGTCTGGATTTACTCAGGGGGTTTCACACAAACCTAAAGAAACAAGAGGGGACATATCATTAAGAATTAACCATTAATGTTTTACGTCCGACCTTGGTAGTTACGTTTAAGCTACTAAGACGCAAATGGCGTACTGGAATTGCGTAGAGGGCGGTCGTAATACCTTAGTGGCATAGAGGTGCAATTTTGTTTTCCACAGCACTCATTACTAGTATCCACAATAGATGGGTGCAGGAGCCTTTGGGTTGTAATATAGGAACTTGATATCCAGAGGGATATGTGAGGCAGCACTCCTTATTTTCAATGCAAAAACACATTTATTCCATTGATAAAATATATACTGCACTGGGATGCAACTGATGGCAATGACGGCATAGAAGCATGGGTTCAGATCATGTAAAATTGACAGCGGGTTGCTGGAGGAGTAACCATCAGCCTTATGTATGTGTATTTGCTTCCAGCTTCAAAGCGGTTAAGCGTAAGAGCATTATGTATGAGGAAAAGAGGCAGCAAAAGAAGTCAGGGTATGCCAGAAGTTTTTCTAAAGGAGAAGTATGGAGATATGTTATAAAAGTATTGTGATATATATATATATATATATATATATATATATATATATATATGCTTTTATAGATCGGATACAAGCAAGGGGAAAGCAGAGGCGAAAGCTAAGCATAAGAGACATCACCCAGCAAAATGCAGCTTGTGTGATAAGATCCTACCTGAGAAATGCATAGGCTCCACGTGTGATGCATGTAAAGTGAATCAGCCGATGTCAATGCGACAAATGACGGAACTAGTCACCATGCTGAAAACTGCGTTGGCGGACACATTTATTACTAAAGAGGATGTGGAGAAAATGCAGACCAAGAGAAGCAGGGCTGATTTCTCAGGGGGATCACAGAATTCTGGAGAAGGGCCAGCCTTTAGAGAGGAAGAAGGAGAGATTACACAGGACAAAGCTGATGCAGACTTTAATCCTGTATTACTTGAGAATCTATTAGCACTTATAAATAAGTCACTGAAAATAGAGGAGACTCAGGAGGAGGAGAAATTAGAGGATTTGCTCTTTCAGGATAAAAAGAAAAGAGTAAAATGTTTCCCCTCTCTAAAGCATTAAAAGAAATGGTGGAAGAAGAAAGGCGTCACCCAAATAAAAAGGTGGCAGTTCCACTGAGGGTATCTAAGATGTACCTGTTTGAAAGTGAACAAGTAAAAAATTGGGAGGAAGCCCCAAGAGTTGATGCCGCTATTGCAAGGATTTCCCCCCAAAAAACCACACTCCCACTAGAGGACGCCAACATCTTTAAAGATGCAATGGAAAGGAGGATTGAGGTTAACCTTAGGAAGCAACACGTTATCTCGGGAGCAGCAATCAAAGCATCCTCCGCTATGGCGGTCACAGCCAGTGTACTGAGTTCCTGGTGTCATGATCTATGAGTCGGATACATTGGATGGCATTCAAAGAACAGAACTGATTAAAACAATACAGAACATTCAGATTGCTGTGGAGTTTGTGTGACGCTTCACTGGATGCGGTGAAACAACTGCAGTGGCAAGAAGAGCGCTGTGGCTGAAGCCGTGGGCAGCAGATACACAATCAAAACAGAAGCTTTTGTCTTTGACATTTCAAGGCCAGTACTTATTTGGTACAAAACTTGATGATATCATCACAAAGATTTCCGGAGGGAAGTCGGTCTGGCTGCCGCAGGATAAGGGTAAGAAACCCTTCTCCAATAAATCATTTAAATATCAGACAACTGTGACTTCAAGGAGGCAAGGACCTACCTGCCAGGGAGAAACTTCAGAAGAGCTTGGGCCGGAAATCTGAGGTTTTTTTCGCGGCCTAAGAGGCAAATATCCCTCAAGACAAGTTAATCAATGACACTAAAGGGACAGTTGGGGGCAGACTGCTACAAAACGGGCAGGTCTGGTCCCAATTTGTCGACGACAGATGGGTCTTGGAGATAGTAGAATCCGGATACAAGATAGAGTTTGCAAAGTTTCCGGGTTATTGGAAAACAGAGTCAGTCTAGGAAAAATTATCAATCAAAAAGTGGTAGTGGGAGTACCAAGAGAGCAGGAATGGCAAGGTTGACAGTCAAGGTTCTTTATCGTCAGGAAGCCTTCGGGCGGTTTCAGGACTATCCTGGATCTAAGAAGATTGAACACTTACATTATAGTAAAGAAATTCAGGATGGAATCACTAAGGACAATTCTTCCGGACATCAAGGAGGGAGCATTTCTGATGACAATAGACTTACGAGATGTGTACCTCCACGTGCCCATATTCGCAGGTCATCACAGGTACCTAAGGTTCCGTTTAGGAGGGGCGACTTATGAGTTTGTCACCCTGCCATTCGGCTTAGCTACGTCTCCAAGAACTTTCACAAAAGTTTTGGTGGTGCTTATCGCCAACCTATGGCAGCTAGGTATCTCCGTGTGACCCTACCTGGACGACATACCTATCATGGCGAAGACCAGAGCGGAAGCAGAAAAATGCACTCTGCAGGTCAAGCAGTACTTGGAGAAGCACGGATGGCTGATAAATCAGGAAAAGTCAGCACTTTCCCGCGAGCAGGGTAAAATACTTGGGAGTCTGGATAGACACGGCACACATGACAATAAACTTAACAGAAGACCGGAGAGAGAAATTGATAAGAGAAATATTTATTCTTCCGGACAAAAAAGTGGTCCGTTCAGGAGACTGTATGAAAGTTCTCGGCCTTATCTCTGCAGCACTCGATACTGTACCATGGGGACGGTTTCACATGCGGGCTCTACAAAGCTGTTTTCTCATGCAGTGGAACGCCGATGGGGAAAAAAACAAAAAGCTCATCAAGACCTAACCTGGTGGACTAAAGGAAAGACTAAAGAAGGGGAGAATGTTTGTGGTGTCAAAACAAATCGTAGTAACTACCGATCCCAGTCGAACAGGCTGGGGAGCTGTTTGCGGGGATCGCATGGTTCAAGGAGTCTGGTCCAAAGAAATAAGTCAGAAACACTCAAACGTAAGAGAGATGAGTGTGGTCCTGATGGCCTGCAGACACCTGCAGAGCTCACTAGTAGAGAAGGATGTGATCATAAGATCAGACAACCAGACTGTAGTAGCCTATGTAAACAGACAAGGTGGGACAAAAAGCCAGGAGCTTATGTTGGAAGTAACAAAGGTAATTGCCTGCACGGAGAGTCAGGTGACCAGCCTTACAGCAGTGTTTGTGGCAGGGAAGGAGAATTTACAGGCCGACAGCCTCAGCAGGCATCTGAATCTGCTAGGAGAATGGGAGTTGTCTCCAGACATATTCCAGCAGTTGGTGCATATGTGGGGGCTGCCCCAAGTGGACCTTATGGCCACAGGGAAAAACACAAAACTTCAGAGGTTCTTTTCAAGGCATTGGGACCCACGGGCAGAACAACAGGATGCCCTAATGGCAGTATGGAAAGCAGATCTGGCATATGTGTTTCCCCCTTTCCAATAGTAGCAAGGTTGTTGACCAGAATTCAACAAGAAAAGTTGACAGTGATTGCGATACTCCCATACTGGCCGAGGAGAGCCTGGTTTTCCAAACTAATGAAGATGGCAGTGGAAGATCCATGGAGGCTACCGGATCAAGACAATCTAATTGGTCAGAACAAATTATGGAGGGCCCAACCGCCTTCCTGGAAGTTGACGGTGTGGCTACTGAGACCCAGATGCTAGAGAAAAAAGGGTTTTCTACTAAAGTAATTAAAACCCTCCTTAAGGCCAGGAAAGGTCTACGTCTCTCACTTACCATATAATTTGGAAGAGATATGTTGCGTTTTGTACATCCAAGAGCAATCAAACCAAGAATTTGGGCATAGTGCTGGAGTTCCTGCACCACGGACTGGATAAGAACTTCAGTCAGCTCTATTAAAGTACAGATTTCGGCTTTGTCAGCTATGCTGGACTGGAAGCTAGCAGAGAACAAATACATACAGAGATTTGTGCAAGCAGCTAAACGTATAAGACCATCATTCCATAGTCCGCTTGTGCCTTGTGACCTTAATTTTGGTGCTTAATGCATTAGTGGAAGCTTGTTTTGAACCGCTACAAGAAATATCGCTAAAATGGTTAACAATCAAAGTGGTCTTCTTAGTGGCTATCACGTCCGCAAGGAGAGTGTCTGAAATTCAAGCTCTTTGGTCAGCGCAACCCTTTCTTAAAAAAAAATCCAGAAAAAGTAGTGTTAAGAACTAATCCTCAATTTCTCACGAAAGTGGTTTCCACATTTCATATCAACCAAGAAATTGTTCTTCCTTCCTTCTGTGTAAACCTGAGCAACTCTAAAGAAGAGAGACTACATAAACTGGATGTAGTGAGGGCATTAAAAGTATACTTGGAGAGAACAAGGTCTCATAGAAAAACAGAAAGGTTGTTTGTCTTGACTGAGGGGAAGAACAAAGGACAGGGGGCCAGTAAAGCTCAATTTCAAGGTGGATTAGGACTTGCATCCTATAAGTGCACAGAATTAGAGACCGACAACCACCTGTCGGCTTAAAAGCTCACTCAACCAGAGCAATATCAGCCTCCTGGGCAGAAAAGGAGGCAGCTTCGATACAAGAATTGTGTAAGGCAGCGTGCTGGTCACCAAATATTACAGAATGGATGCAACGGCATCGGCAGATGCCCCGTTTGGTAGGAAAGTACTGAGCACTGTTGTGTAAGAAGTAATAAAAAATATATATAATATATATATTTAATATGCTTTCCTCTACTCCACCATGGCAGCATTATCCCACCTTATTGTGGTGGTTATGTTATGCTAATATAAGTTATTATGTTACGATGCTGTACAATCAAGACACTGAAGTCTACGAGAGTGGAGCTTATATAGGGGCCAGTGTTCTTTTTAGTTTCCTTCCAGAGTACTACCCTTCGGAACTTAACCCATTAGTTGGCTGCCATGGTGGAGTAGAGGAAAGCATATTAACAGGTAGGAATCTGTACTTTCTTGTCTTGTATGTGTCTGTATCAGTGTGTGTCAACCCATCCTAATTTATTTTATTCTTGAGTCATGAAAAGTAAAATTTTAACTGTTCATTGGGGTATTACCCCTAAAACACGGCAAAACCAATATTTTCCAATAGTTTATTTTCAATAATAACTCAATCACAAATCATACTTCTTACATTACAATAAATCAGTCAATTAAAGAGTGCCCCAACAAAGAGTCTTTTTTTCTCCTTTTGCTTAAAAAATCTAGATTAAAAACAAATTATGCAGACATTTTCAACAATTGAATGGAAATATTTTCCAAATTCCAAACTAGCTGCTATTGGACTGACTATACTTGTAAGCACATCTGAATATGAAAGATGTTTTTCTACTCTAAAACAAATACAAATTCTACACATCTACTATCTGCTACATTAGGATGACCAATGTCCAATCTGATTCATCTCATGATATATCTTGAACTCTGACAGCCCTCTGGCCATCCAGGACTCACTATTTGCTGAATTTGATACATGATGTGTTAACGGTGCACTTGTTAACTTGTAACATTCGCTTGCCTCACAAACAGCATGAAATCATCTTAAACATTTGAGCTCATTTTAAATAGTGGACTGGCATTCACTAGGGGGTATATAAAATGGGTGCCATTTTATCTCTGTGCACATCTGTTTCCTCTGTGACTAGTCAGGCTTTGTTTTTACTCTGCTGAATGCTTCACATTGCTAGATACTGGGCATTGCTTTGCCTGACATTATAAAGTGCTTTATATACTGCTTACTATTGTAAGCTATATTCTGTGGTGATGGATCCCTGTTGCCATAGAGTTATGCTGTCCTATTTTGAGGTGAAGCTGAGTGGGAAGAGGGCCCAGCAATGGAGGAGGATGAGGTCCTGCAGAACTAAGTTTTGGCTGCTGGAGAGGGGAAGTTGATCCTACATGCCCCTGCTGATGGAGATTCAGATGAATAATCAATAAGACTGCCACAACTTCCTGTGAATGGATGACTCCACCTTCTAGGAGTTGCTACTTCTGGTGACCCCCTATATCCAGAGGCAGGTTACCAATTTCTGGAAGGCCATACTGGCTAAGAAGAGGTTGCTTGCTACACAGCACTACCTGGCTACAGTAAGGTCCATGGAAGACCTGAAGTTTGGGTCCTGTATCTTGTTTCAAGCTTTGGGGCACATCATCCCTGAGACCTAAAAAGCAATAGTCAAGGTGCTGCATTGGCAGTATTGTAAGGTAAGAAAAAAACCCACCACTCTTGTATTCGTTTAAAACAGGAAAACTGTTTTATTAAACAATGTTTTTGTTTTTTTATATAAAACCGTTTTAAGATTGATTTTGCAGCTGACATGGCTGCTTAAATAACATTCTAAAATACTATATAAGAAATATATTAAATACAAACCGTCAAAGAGCAAAGGTAAAGCACTTTCTTCTTTGTAGGGGCATTCTTGTGTAAAATATCTTCTGAGGAAATTGTCATTGTATTTAGATGGAGAAACGCGTCAAGTCCAGGAATTTCACTGCCTTTTACCACCCTTCTACCTCCCTAACCTTCAAATTGGTTCGGATTGCTTGGCTACACCATTCTGGGATACCGCTCCGGGAATCGCTTCAAAGCGGCCATTCACAGTAAGATCTTTACTGTTTGTCCAGTTAGGGCACTGCCGTAGATTGACGTCTACCCCCCCCCCCCTGTGCCTGTTAGAGAACAAGAGGCGTGTGAGTGCGGCAGAGGTTGCTCCCAGTGCCGGCTCTCACTACAACAGAGCCTGGCCGGTCGTATCGACCAGAAACCGCCACATACCATCTTACTGCCATCCTCCTACCTGGGATGTTATACAATCACACTGGGAAGACGCCCCCTTCCTGGCTGACGGAGACCCATTAATACAGTTCATCTTTGGCACCATCAAAGCCTCATAATTACAAGGGGTTAATTGCTACAATTTACAAAGGGTATCCTCTGGATACAATAATTTTACTTTGAGCCACTCAATCCGGCATTATTGACTATATAAATTGGAAGCTCCCCACCCACTAATATCTAAATGTGAACTGGGCTAAAAGGGTGTAAGAGCACCAGAGAATTAACATTTAATAAATATATCAGTCTGGGAGAATAACATCAATTGGTGTGGTATAGATATTGGACATTTTATGTATATTATGTTTTTTATTTTGATGATATAGTCATAATTGTGTCTTTTTAAGTTGATTATTAGATTTATTAAATTACTTCTAGATTAACTCTTTTTTGACTAGTTCTTGTTTATATCGGTACCTATTATTTGGGAGCAGCATACTAATTTGTTGATGCTGTGGTATTTTTGATTAACCCCTTCCTGACAGAGCCAGTTTTTGCGTTCCTGACAGAGCCCTTTTTTTCAAATCTGACATGTCTCACTTAAGTGGGGATAACTTTTTTTTGCTTTTACTTATCCCAGTGATTTTGAGATTGTTTTTTCGTGACACATTGTACTTCAAATTAGTGGTAAATTTGGGTCGATACAGTCTGTGTTTTTTTGTGAAAAATACCAAAATGTCGTAAAAAAATGGAAAATTTAGCAATTTGCAAAATGTTAAATTTTCTGCTTGTGAGACAAATAATCATACCACTCAAAATAGTTAATAACTAACATAGACCATATGTCTACTTTATGTTGACATCATTATTTCAACTTCCTTTTAATTTTTTTGGACACTAGGAGGCTTACAATATGAATAGCAAATTCTCAAATTTTCAAGAAAATTTCAAACACTGATTTTTTTAGGGACCAGTTCAGTTCTGATGTGACTTTGAGGGACTTGTATGTGAGACACCCCCATAAATGATACCATTTCAAAAACTGCACCCCTCACAGTATTCAAAACAGCATTTTGGAAGTTTGTTAACCCTTTAGGTGTTTCACAGGAATTAAAACAAAGTGTAGGTGAAATTTCAAAATTTCATTTTTTTTGCAGATTTGCAATTTTAATACATTTTTCTAAGGAACACAGTACATTTTACTAGAGAAATGTGACTAAAAATTGATTCCCCCAATTCTTTTGTTTTCATAAATATCCTATATGTGGCCCTAGTGTGCACGTTGACCAAACCACAGGCTTCATAATAGAAGGAGCACCTACTTGATTTTGGAGCCTCCTTTTTATGAGATTATTTTTTAGGCACCATGTAGGTTTCTAGGCACCATAAGATGCTAAAAGTTAGGAACCCCCCCACAAGTGACCCCATTTTGCAAACTACACCCCTCAGGGAATTCATCTAGGGGTATAGTGTACATTTCAAACCCCCAGGGGTTTCACCAATTTTGATACAAGTGGGCAGTGAAAATGAAAAATTACATTTTTTTACACAAAAATGCAGTTCTGGCTCAAAATTTTTCATTTTCAGAAGGTATGAAGGAGAAAAAGCACCCCAAAATCTGTGCCCCAATTTCTCCCGAGTACGGCAATGCCTCACATGTGAACAAAAAATACCAGTTGGGTGCATGGCAGGACTCAGAAGGGAAGGAGTGATTTTTGGATTTTGCAGCACAGATTTTGGTGGAATGAATGGTGGGTGCTATGTTGCACCAATACAGTGGAACCCCCCCACAAGTCACCCCATTTTGCAAAGTACACCCCTCAGGGAATTCATCTAGGGGTATAGTGTACATTTCAAACCCCCAGGGGTTTCACCAATTTTGATACAAGTGGGCAGTGAAAATGAAAAATTACATTTTTTTACACAAAAATGCAGTTCTGGCTCAAAATTTTTCATTTTCAGAAGGTATGAAGGAGAAAAAGCACCCCAAAATCTGTGCCCCAATTTCTCCCGAGTACGGCAATGCCTCACATGTGACCAAAAAATACCATTTGGGTGCATGGCAGGACTCAGAAGGGAAGGAGTGATTTTTGGATTTTGCAGCTCAGATTCTGGTGGAATTTTGGTGGGTGCTATGTCGCATTAGCAAGACCCCCCAAGCACCAATACAGTGGAACCCCCCCACAAGTGACCCCATTTTGCAAACTACACCCCTCAGGGAATTCATCTAGGGGTATAGTGTACATTTCAAACCCCCAGGGGTTTCACCAATTTTGATACAAGTGGGCAGTGAAAATGAAAAATTACATTTTTTACACAAAAATGCAGTTCTGGCTCAAAATTTTTCATTTTCAGAAGGTATGAAGGAGAAAAAGCACCCCAAAATCTGTGCCCCAATTTCTCCCGAGTACGGCAATGCCTCACATGTGACCAAAAAATACCATTTGGGTGCATGGCAGGACTCAGAAGGGAAGGAGTGATTTTTGGATTTTGCAGCTCAGATTCTGGTGGAATTTTGGTGGGTGCTATGTCGCATTAGCAAGACCCCCAAAGCACCAATACAGTGGAACCCCCCCACAAGTGACCCCATTTTGCAAACTACACCCCTCAGGGAATTCATCTAGGGGTATAGTGTACATTTCAAACCCCCAGGGGTTTCACCAATTTTGATACAAGTGGGCAGTGAAAATGAAAAATTACATTTTTTTACACAAAAATGCAGTTCTGGCTCAAAATTTTTCATTTTCAGAAGGTATGAAGGAGAAAAAGCACCCCAAAATCTGTGCCCCAATTTCTCCCGAGTACGGCAATGCCTCACATGTGAACAAAAAATACCAGTTGGGTGCATGGCAGGACTCAGAAGGGAAGGAGTGATTTTTGGATTTTGCAGCACAGATTTTGGTGGAATGAATGGTGGGTGCTATGTTGCACCAATACAGTGGAACCCCCCCACAAGTCACCCCATTTTGCAAAGTACACCCCTCAGGGAATTCATCTAGGGGTATAGTGTACATTTCAAACCCCCAGGGGTTTCACCAATTTTGATACAAGTGGGCAGTGAAAATGAAAAATTACATTTTTTTACACAAAAATGCAGTTCTGGCTCAAAATTTTTCATTTTCAGAAGGTATGAAGGAGAAAAAGCACCCCAAAATATGTGCCCCAATTTCTCCCGAGTACGGCAATGCCTCACATTTGACCAAAAAATACCATTTGGGTGCATGGCAGGACTCAGAAGGGAAGGAGTGATTTTTGGATTTTGCAGCTCAGATTCTGGTGGAATTTTAGTGGGTGCTATGTCGCATTAGCAAGACCCCCCAAGCACCAATACAGTGGAACCCCCCCACAAGTGACCCCATTTTGCAAACTACACCCCTCAGGGAATTCATCTAGGGGTATAGTGTACATTTCAAACTCCCAGGGGTTTCACCAATTTTGATACAAGTGGGCAGTGAAAATGAAAAATTACATTTTTTTACACAAAAATGCAGTGCTGGCTCAAAATTTTTCATTTTCAGAAGGTATGAAGGAGAAAAAGCACCCCAAAATCTGTGCCCCAATTTCTCCCGAGTACGGCAATGCCTCACATGTGACCAAAAAATACCATTTGGGTGCATGGCAGGACTCAGAAGGGAAGGAGTGATTTTTGGATTTTGCAGCTCAGATTCTGGTGGAATTTTGGTGGGTGCTATGTCGCATTAGCAAGACCCCCAAAGCACCAATACAGTGGAACCCCCCCACAAGTGACCCCATTTTGCAAACTACACCCCTCAGGGAATTCATCTAGGGGTATAGTGTACATTTCAAACCCCCAGGGGTTTCACCAATTTTGATACAAGTGGGCAGTGAAAATGAAAAATTACATTTTTTTACACAAAAATGCAGTTCTGGCTCAAAATTTTTCATTTTCAGAAGGTATGAAGGAGAAAAAGCACCCCAAAATCTGTGCCCCAATTTCTCCCGAGTACGGCAATGCCTCACATGTGAACAAAAAATACCAGTTGGGTGCATGGCAGGACTCAGAAGGGAAGGAGTGATTTTTGGATTTTGCAGCACAGATTTTGGTGGAATGAATGGTGGGTGCTATGTTGCACCAATACAGTGGAACCCCCCCACAAGTCACCCCATTTTGCAAAGTACACCCCTCAGGGAATTCATCTAGGGGTATAGTGTACATTTCAAACCCCCAGGGGTTTCACCAATTTTGATACAAGTGGGCAGTGAAAATGAAAAATTACATTTTTTTACACAAAAATGCAGTTCTGGCTCAAAATTTTTCATTTTCAGAAGGTATGAAGGAGAAAAAGCACCCCAAAATATGTGCCCCAATTTCTCCCGAGTACGGCAATGCCTCACATTTGACCAAAAAATACCATTTGGGTGCATGGCAGGACTCAGAAGGGAAGGAGTGATTTTTGGATTTTGCAGCTCAGATTCTGGTGGAATTTTAGTGGGTGCTATGTCGCATTAGCAAGACCCCCCAAGCACCAATACAGTGGAACCCCCCCACAAGTGACCCCATTTTGCAAACTACACCCCTCAGGGAATTCATCTAGGGGTATAGTGTACATTTCAAACTCCCAGGGGTTTCACCAATTTTGATACAAGTGGGCAGTGAAAATGAAAAATTACATTTTTTTACACAAAAATGCAGTGCTGGCTCAAAATTTTTCATTTTCAGAAGGTATGAAGGAGAAAAAGCACCCCAAAATCTGTGCCCCAATTTCTCCCGAGTACGGCAATGCCTCACATGTGACCAAAAAATACCAGTTGGGTGCATGGCAGGACTCAGAAGGGAAGGAGTGATTTTTGGATTTTGCAGCACAGATTTTGGTGGAATGAATGGTGGGTGCTATGTTGCACCAATACAGTGGAACCCCCCCACAAGTCACCCCATTTTGCAAAGTACACCCCTCAGGGAATTCATCTAGGGGTATAGTGTACATTTCAAACTCCCAGGGGTTTCACCAATTTTGATACAAGTGGGCAGTGAAAATGAAAAATTACATTTTTTTACACAAAAATGCAGTTCTGGCTCAAAATTTTTCATTTTCAGAAGGTATGAAGGAGAAAAAGCACCCCAAAATCTGTGCCCCAATTTCTCCCGAGTACGGCAATGCCTCACATGTGACCAAAAAGTGGCAGGACTCAGAAGGGAAGGAGTGATATTTGGATTTTGCAGCACAAATTCTGGTGGAATGATGGTGGGTGCTATGTCGCATTAGCAAGACCCCCAAAGCACCAATACAGTGGAACCCCCCCACAAGTGACCCCATTTTGCAAACTACACCCCTCAGGGAATTCATCTAGGGGTATGGTGTACATTTCAAACCCCCAGGGTTTTCACCAATTTTGATACAAGTGGGCAGTGAAAATGAAAAATTACATTTTTTTACACAAAAATGCAGTTCTGGCTCAAAATTTTTCATTTTCAGAAGGTATGAAGGAGAAAAAGCACCCCAAAATCTGTGCCCCAATTTCTCCCGAGTACGGCAATGCCTCACATGTGAACAAAAAATACCAGTTGGGTGCATGGCAGGACTCAGAAGGGAAGGAGTGATTTTTGGATTTTGCGGCTCAGATTCTGGTGGAATGAATGGTGGGTGCTATGTGGCATTAGCAAGACCCCCGAAGCACGGTGAAATTTTGAACCTAATAATCCATAGATGTGTGGTATATTTTAAAACACTCCTTTATACATAGGCCGGGTTTGTCGGGGCAAGTGTCACACTGGAAAATAGTTTGCTTTCTTATTCCCTTTTATAGCAAACTTTGCACCTTTTTTGTGTCCTGCCCTTTTTTCCAGTGGAGGGGATTTCATCAGGAAAATGCTGCCCTGGTACAATACGGGGGCCAGTACTAGAAGTACTGGGGCCCTCTGCCTGCTGGTTCCCAAATATTAGGCCCTTTATGACTTCCTCTTGAAAGTGCATAAATGTCCCCCTCTGGCCGGTAGAACGGAATAGCACGTAAGCGTTATACAGTGCCATCTGGATGATATACACGGCCAGCTTCTTGTACCAGATTTTTGTTTTCCGCAGGGCACTGTACGGCTTCAGTACCTGATCTGAAAGATCCACTCCGCCCATGTACCTATTGTAATCCAGGATACAATTAGGTTTGGAGGTGTGGGTACTGGTACCTCGTACAGGGACGGAGGTGGTACTGTCTCCGTGAATTGTTGTCAGTATAAGGACATCCCTCTTGTCCTTATATTTGACCAACAACATATTTTCGGTGCATATTCCCCTGCTTTCACCCCTTCTCATTACTTGGGCAATGTGCGTTTTTGGGAGGCCTCTTTGGTTCTTGCGCACAGTACCGCAAGCTGCTGTACCTCTTGAACCAAGGGCCTTAAACAGGGGGATGCTAGTGTAAAAGTTATCCACATAGAGGTGATAACCTTTATCCAGGAAGGGGTGCACTAAATCCCAGACAATTTTTCCACTAACACCTACGAGGGAGGGGGGGCATTCTGGCGGTTCAATTCTTGAATCCTTCCCTTCATATACCCTAAACCTGTGGGTGTACCCTGAGGTGCTTTCACACAGCTTATACATTTTTATGCCATACCTTGCCCTCTTACTGGGAAGGTACTGGCGGAATTTAACCCTTCCTTTAAAATGTATAAGGGACTCGTCAATACAAATAAATTTTTCAGGGATGTACATCTCTGCAAATTTGGCACTGAAATGATCAATGACCGGCCTGACTTTGAATAGCCGGTCAAAGGTGGGATCATCTCTGGGAGGGCACTGTGCATTATCGTTGTAATGCAAAAATTTAAGGATCGTCTCAAATCGAGCCCGGGGCATGGCCATACGGTAAAATGGGGTGCTGTACAGAACATCTGTACTCCAATATTGCCTAATTTCTGGCTTTTTTACTATGCCCATATGAAACACCAGACCCCAAAACGTCATCATCTCTACTGCATCTACAGGGGTCCACCTAGCAAATGATGACGTGGGGTTTTGAGCAATGAACTGCTGGGCATATAAATTAGTTTGGTCCACCATTAAATTCATAAAATCATCAGAGAAAAATAATTTGAAAAAGTCAATTTCTCTGAGACCTGTGGAATCAAATTGGATTCCTGGCATGGCCAAAAACTCAGGAACCTGGGGCTCAAAATTGTCTGGTGGTGGGGTCCATACGAGATCAATTATTGGGGGGGGGGTCTCAGCTGCTCTACGGGGGCGTCTTTGAGGGGGTCCCTCATCACCAGAGGAGGAAGTGGAGCTTAAGGCGAATCCTTCAAATTCCCCGCTTGCATCACTGGCTGTGTCAGAGTCAGAAGCAAGCATGGCATATGCCTCCTCCACTGAATACATTCTTCTGGATGACTGGGATGACATTTGGGATGCCATTTTTATTTTTGTGTTACTGGTAGTGAAATGTTTCAACACGTGTATAGTGTAGGGGGGGGTACAAACTTTATTTCAACCCGGGGGGTATGTAGTGTGTAGTGTGTATGTAGTGCAGAACAAAAAAAATACTTTATACAAAAAAAAAAATTGAAGGGGTTAAAAAAAAAAAAAATTGAAGGGGTTAAAAAAAAAAAAATTGAAGGGGTAAAAAAAAACAAAAAAAAAGGTCCTGCGCCAAAAATTGAGCACAGATGTTGGTCAGTAACGTCCGTCACTGAACAGCGCTCAAAGGCAACAGGAATTTGATCAAAAAAAAAAAAAAAATAGATCAACCCTGTGCCGAAAAAGCTGATCAGTGATGTACGTCACTGATCAGCGCACAGTGGCCACAGGACACCCACAAAATCACAATGTGTGTAAAAAAAAAATTAAAAAAAGACCACACAGCACCCACAAAAAAAAAAAAAGGTGATCAGTGATGCGACACTGATTACCAGTGAGGGGCAGCAGGTGCACAACCTTTGTTGCAACTGGCAACAACTGACAGGTATATATAAAAAAAAAAAACCTCTGCGCCCCCAAAAAGTTGCTGATCACCTCAGATATAGTGATCAGCACAAAAGGCGGGGGTAGCAGACACAAAATATACACTCTCTGTCACTATCTCTCACTATCTATCACTATCTATCACTATCTATCACTATCTATCACACTGCAGCAGCAGCACTGACAGTTATATGTATAAAAAAACCTGCACCCCCAAAAAGGGGGGGTAGCAGACACAAAATATACACTCTCTATCACTCTCTGTCACTATCTCTCTATATCTCTCTATCTCTCACTATCTATCACTATCTATCACTATGACACTGCAGCAGCAGCACTGACAGTTATATATATAAAAAAAAAAAAACTGCACCCCCAAAAAGGGGGGGTAGCAGACACAAATCTCTCTATCTCTCACTATCTATCACTATCTCTCACTATCTATCACTATGACACTGCAGCAGCAGCGACAGTTATTTATATATAAAAAAAACCTGCACCCCCAAAAAGGGGGGGTAGCAGACACAAAATATAGCTCTCTCTGTCACTATCTCTCTATCTCTCTCTCTATCTCTCTATCTCTCTATCACACTGCAGCAGCAGCAGGAAGTCTCAGGAAGTCAGATCCAGGAAGCGTCCAGCACGCTACAAGCAGTGATCAAGTGATCAGGTAAGGTATTTGCAAGGATCAGGTAAGTATTAGCAAGGATCAGGTCAGTATCACGGTAGATAGGCACGGTGACCGCTCTGCACGCTACTCCAGACCGGAATGGCGTCTGCAGCGCAGTCACCGGTAGTTTAAATGTCGCGCCTTGGCTGTGATTGGTCCGTGGGTCCCACGGACCAATCACAGCCTTGGGGGCAGGTGGGGTGAGGGTGGGGTGAGGTGTCATCGTCACCGATGACCCCCTCATGCCCCCTGACGCCCGGCGGTGATTGACACCTGTGTTACCAAGCGTCTGATTCGCTGGTAACACAGGAAAACGCTGTGAATGGCTGTTCACACTGAACAGCCAATCACAGCGATTGCCGACGGGGGGGCGACATCGCAGCCCCCCCTGGGCATGCAGGGACATGTCTGCTGTCAGGGACAGCAGACATCGTCCCTCTGTCACTGCGTCTCGAGACGCAGTGACAGTTTAAAGTCATGACGTACATTTATGCCATGTGTCGGGAAGTACATCCCGGCCATGACGTAAATGTACGTCAAATGTCGGGAAGGGGTTAATAATTTAAAATCAACAATCTTTTTGCGTCTAATATACTTTTGGTATACAGTGGGGATCGAAAGTTTGGGCACCCCAGGTCAAATCATCATATTACAGATTAGACATTCTTCTAACATGTCAAAAAAGTTTTGTTTTATTTCTATTATTTACACTTTCAAAATAACAGAAAACAAACAATGGCGTCTGCAAAAGTTTGGGCACCCTGCAGAGTTAATACCTAGTACTGCCCCATTTGGCAAGTATCACAGCTTGTAAATGCTTTTTGTAGCCAGCCAAGAGTCTTTGAATTCTTGTTTGAGGTATCTTCGCCCATTCTTCCTTACAAAAGTCTTCCAGTTTTTTTAAAATTCCTGGGCTGTCTGTGATGCCCTGCTCTTTTAAGGTCTATCCATAGATTTTAAATTATGTTGAGGTCAGGAGATTGTGAAGGCCATGGCAAAACCTTCAGTTTACGCCTCCTTGATGTAATCCACTGTGGATTTTGAGGTGTATTTAGGATCATTATCCATTTGTAGAAGCCAGCCTCTCTTTAACTTCAGGAATGCAAAGAGTCTGAGACAATGTTGCCTCCGACTAAGAGCGCTTTAATCTGTGTTGCTTCCTTATAACAGCTGCTCAAATGGGGTGGGTCGGTCCCCAAAGAAATCAGAAAAAAGAGAAGGGTGGTGAGCAGCGCTAAATTAATGATGGTGAATCAATTCTGTTAAAAAAGAATACATTTATTGCAATACAAATGAATAAAATAGTGATAAAGGGTATACATTAAAAACGGTAAAATAAGGGGTTGATCCAGATCTCACGTGGTAGGGAATGTCCACACTCAAAAACATGTATGACCTGTATTGTCCTCACCGTCAATGGTCCCTGTGAAGGGCAAGGTCCAGAAAGGGGATGAAAACCCTTGTGGGGTAAATGGGGTGGTTGAGGGAGTGGCTGATGTTTGGAGCCCAACTGCTACCTCACCATCATTTGTATCCAATTGGAGGAAAACAATCCAGTTTATGGAGGTCAGGGACGGGAGGGTCACTTATATAGACAGGTACACCAATGAGGTCCACTAAAACAACACTGATCTGGAACAGGACTAGCACTACCAACGCGTTTCACTGTTTCAACTAGGATCGTTTTCCTCCAATTGGATACAAATGATGGTGAGGTAGCAGTTGGGCTCCAAACATCAGCCACTCCCTCAACCACCCCATTTACCCCACAAGGGTTTTCATCCCCTTTCTGGACCTTGCCCTTCACAGGGACCATTGACGGTGAGGACAATACAGGTCATACACGTTTTTGAGTGTGGACATTCCCTACCACGTGAGATCTGGATCAACCCCTTATTTTACTGTTTTTAATGTATACCCTTTATCACTATTTTATTCATTTTTATTGCAATAAATGTTTTCTTTTTTTAACAGAATTGATTCACCATCATTAATTTAGCGCTGCTCACCACCCTTCTCTCTAACTTCAGCTTTTTCACAGATGGGATCAAGTTAGTGTCCAAAATTTGCTGGAATCTTATTGAATCCATTTTTCCTTCTACTCGTGAAATGTTCCCTGAGCCACTGGCTGCAATACAACCCCAAAGCCTGATTCATCCACCCCCATGCTTAACCGTTGGACAGAGGTTCTTTTTATTATATTCTGTGCTTCTCCAAACGTATCTTTGCTCATTCCGGGCAAAAAGTAATATTTTAACCTCATCGGTACACAGAACATGATTCCAAAATGCATCAGGCTTGTCTATATGTTCATCTCCAAACTTCAAACGCTGATATTTGTGGTGAGGATGTAGAAGAGGTTTTCTTCTGATGACTCTTCCATGAAGACCATATTTGAACAAATATTTCTTTATAGTGGAATGGTATACCACAAATCCAGTGTCTGCCAGACCTTCCTGGAGGGATCGTACAGTCAAACATGGACTTTGACTTGCTTTTCTCACAATCCTGCGAGCTGTTCTGTCTGATATTTTTCTTGGTCTTCCATATCTTGCTTTCACTTCCACTGTTCCTGATGACTGCCATTTCTTAATTGCATTCCGAACAGAGGCTATGGGCATCTGATAATGCTTTGTTATCTTCTTATAGCCTTCTCCTGCTTTGTTAGCGTCAACTATTCTCAGTTTCAGTGTTCTACACAACTGCTTAGAGCAACCCATGGTGCTGATTGCGGGGCAAGGTCAGATGAGTCTGGGCTTTTCAAACCTTTGAGATTGACATAATCTGGTCTTTCCAGATGATGATTGCGAACAATCCATGACACTGCCAGCTGTCTCAGCTGTCCAAAGACTGATCCGAAATCTGTTTCAATCCGTCTTGAAAAAGTCTCTGGTTACCATAGAGACAAAATGCGCCAACGACGGCACTTTCGCCTCATGTTTGCAGTCTCCGTGCTTCCAGCTTCCCCCTTCGCCAGCTGAACTGCCGCGTCCCTCTAAACAGGAGCAGCTTTTGCCCGTCAGCAGCCGTTACCACAGTATGGCTGTTAAGGACACCACCGGCCCGCCTACACTCCTACAGGCGCACGGACTCTGGGCTTCCAACTACAACAAAGTGGCCTGCGAAGCCGCCTGCCTGGCCACAATCTTACAGGCACCTCCACTCACTGTCAACTACAGGGTTGAGCCACAAAACCGCTGGGCTCCCCATCCTCCCATTTCAGCATCTACAGTACCATGGAGGGTGAGCAATTAAATCACCATTAACATATGCCGCTTTAAACTGCATTACTGCCTAACAAACTGTTTTATGCGTGTTCAGCTCACACCGTAATTGGCTTTGTGCATGCTATCGGCTGTTTTCATTCCATTGACCTGCTTGGCTCTTCATAACTTGACAATACTAACTCTCATTAATCACTGGAATTAACCCCCAATTAACCACTTCGTTGTGAGACACTGAGTTCCCCCTGCAAACGTGCTGTTTTATACTATTGCTGTCTTCAAATTTTATTTGTTTTTCATATACTTTAGTTGCTACATTTATGTTATTTATAATGATCTTTTAAAGGTTAAATAACCTCATGTGAATTTATATTTTTATGGTGGTGTGTCCAGTGTACATTTGTTTAGTGGTATCCTCTCAGAGCGCTACATTCATCTGGCTGTGCATGGTGCTTAAACTCTAGTTTTTTTCTTCTTTCCAGTGTGAGTTCAAGCAAACTCATTAAAACACCTGCAGCAGCAGTGTACTTAGTTATTACAACCAACAATAGTATTGTTTAATTTATTTATTTTTACTTAAGCACCAGAATCTGCAGTTTGTGGGTGGCTGCTAAAACTACCCACTCTGCATACCCCTTTCCCTTTTGTTTTTAACATCAATAGTGGGTAAATTATTTGAGGGATTTTAAAGGGATGGTATCCAAAAATATTTAGAGCTTCACAGTCTAATCAGTATTAACCAACATGGGTTTGTGAAGAATCGATCATGCCAAACAAATTTAATAGGCTTTTATGAGGATGGCAGCAAAATTTTTGATAATGGAAATGCAGTAGACGTGGTCTTCCTAGAGTTTGCTAAGGCTTTTGACACGATTGCACATAAGAGGTTGATAAATAAAATGGAAGATCTGGGACTAGGGGTAAAAATTTGTAGATGGGTAAGGAACTGGCTGCGAAATAGAGAACATAGAGTGGTTGTAAACAAAGCAATATCGAATATGATACCAGTACTAAGTGGAGTGCCACAGGGGTCACTGCTAGGGCCCCTTTTATTTAATATACTTAATAATGATATTGGGGTGGGTATACTCAGCAATGTTTCCATCTTTACTGATGACACAAAAATGAGCAGAGTAATTAGATCAACTGAGGATGTCTCCACACTTCAGACCCATCTTAATAAATTAGAAGGGTGTGCATAAAATTGGAAAATAAGGTTCAATGTGGATAAATGCAAGGTTATGCATCTTGGGAAACCTAACCAATGTGCTAGCTAAACATAAGCGGGGAGGCACTGGGTAATTCAGAACATGAAAAGGACCTAGGAGTCCAAATAGTTAACAAACTGGGGTGTAGTGCTCAATATCATATAGCAATAAATAAGGCCAACCGGATACTAGCATGCATAAAAAGGGGCGTGGAGACTAGGAACTCAAATGTAATTATGCCACTGTACAAAGCTTTGGTTAGACCACATCTGGAATATGGAGTACAATTCTGGGCCCCACACTATAAAAAGGACATCATAGAACTGGAAAAAGTCCAAAGAAGAGCAACAAAACTGTAAAGGGAATGGAGAATTTGAGTCATGAAGATAGATTGAACCATTTAGGATTGTTTATGCTAGAAAAGAGACTTTTATGGTGGGACATTCTTAACATGTTCAAATATATCAGGGGCCGATATAAGGAACAGTCAGACTCCCTTTTTACTGTAAGGAAGTACTCAAGAACATGAGGACATGAGTATAGATAAGAGGAAAGAAGATTCCGTTCCCTTAAAAGAAAACCTTTTTTTTACCTTAAGGGCAGCCAAATTATGGAAAACTCTTCCTGGAGATGTGGTGTTGGCAGACGCAATAAATACGTTTAAAATAAGGTTGGATAAACCTCTATTGGTTAAAAAACATACAGGGGTACAAGCCATAATCATTATATGTCCTTAAATATATTAGCACTGCGTATAGCAAGGCAGGAAGCTAATACACTAGGGTTGAACTGGATGGACATGAGACTTTATTCAGCCTTAAATACTATGTAACTATGTAACTTATTATCCCTGTGCCAAAGAAACCTTGCCCCTCCGGCGACCTCAACAATTACAAACCAGTTGCACGAACATCGGTGGTGATGAAGGCGCTGGAGTGTTTGGTACTGTCCCACCTGAAAGCCATGGCAGGCCACCTCCTCGACCCTATGCAGTTCACCTACAGAGCTAATAGATCGGTGGAAGATGCCATGAATCTCAGCCTACGCTTTCTCATGCAGCACTTGGACTCTCCGGGAGGCTTTGCAAGGGTCCTATTCGTGGACTTCAGCTTCGCCTTCAACACTATCAACCCTGATCTTCTGCATTCAAAAATGTGCAGGTTAGATGTCCCAGAATGGCTGTGCTCATGGGTGACTAACTTCCTAACAGACAGGGTACAGAGAGTAAAGGCAAGAAAATTCATCTCGGAGGCCAGGACAACCAGCAGGGGTGCGTTCTTTCTCCCTTTCTCTTCTCTAACTACACCAACGACTGCACCTCGGTGGACACCTCTGTGAAGATCCTCAAATTCGCAGATGACACCACGCTGATAGGTCTTATCACAGAGGGTAATGAGTCTGCCTACAGGGCGGAGGTCAAGCTGCTGACATCCTCATGTAGCATGTACAATCTACTGCTAAACAAAACAAAAATGGTTGAGATGATCATTGATTTCAGAAAGACCCCACATACACTCTCACATCCCACTTGTTATTGAGGACAGCGTAGTAACTATGTTCGAATCCTTCAGATTCTTGGGCTCCACAATTGCCAGGGACCTAAGATGGGGATGTATCAGAGAGAGTATAGCAGGGAATGCCCAACAGATACTTTACTTTATTCGCCAACTAAGGAAGCTTAAACTGCCGCAGGAGCTTCTGATACTCTTTGACATGGCGATCATCCAATCTGTTCTCTGTTCCTCAATCATATGCTGGGTACACATCAGGACGACAAGGGTCCGATCCCATCAATCTAGATCCAATTCCGACCGATTGGATGTAGATTGTGTGGTGATTGGGACCTTTTCTGTCCTGGTGTGGACCTGATACTGATCGTCCTTTTCTGTCCGGGTGTGGACCCGATACCCGCGTGGTCCCACGGGTCGGTCGTTCTTCAGATCCTACCTGCTGCAGGTAGGATCTGAAGAACAACCATACTCCCGGGTGCGGGTCGCCATCGGATCGAATCCGCTCACGGCGCGCATCGTGAGCGGATCATGTCCCCCCCGCGTCATCATGAGCGGGTCGGAAGAAACACTGATGATCGCTCACAATGTGCGTCATGAGCGGGTCGCCCTAATGTGTACCCCACATTAGTCTGGTTCAGCTCGACCTCAGCTCACGACAGACAGCTCATCATGAAAGCAGTGGTGAAAACCTATGCACAAACCTCCCTGCAGTTGAGGACATACTGTATATCATGCCAGGGTCCTGAAACGCGCAGGCAGGATCATTGAGGACAAGTCAGATCCTGTTCCGGAAGCTACCATCTGGCAGACGGTACAGCTTAAGGCCTGCGAGGACGACTAGACTCAGAAACCCCTTTTTCCCCAGGCGGCCATCCTATTCAATTAGTGAGGAAAGGCTTGGATCATGTTAATATGCATCACTCCAGAGGCTGAATTTATCTATGCCCTCCTGCAAAATCTTGGAGATTATATCGGGACTGACATACTGTACATGGAGACTCCAGCGGTAAAACATCACTATCCGTGAAATAGAGAGGACTCTGACCATAACTGCCATTCATTTATCCTCCAGCGGTGAGATACACACTTTGTCAGTTTAAAGACCTTGTTGCCGGGGGGCGTGGCTTGACCGGTATTGTGAGAGGGTGCGGGGACCGGGAGCTCCATCATTATCCTTTACAGATATCCTTCCCAGGGACCCGTAGACACCCTGTACTCACCTCCTCTGGCTTCAGAGCTGCTCCTGAGTTACCTGCACCGCTGGTTGACTGGCGGAGCCTGTTGTGTTCCGTGGATCCTTCTCCTTGCTGCGGGCGCCATCCTGGGTTCTCCGGCGGCTCGGGCTGGGTTCTGGTGCTTCGCGGGTGACTCAGAGGGTGGGGACTCTTGGAGACTCTCCAGAGGAGTGGCGTGGAGATCAGTTTTCCTCTCTGATGAGGCATGCTGCTTGGCCGCACAGAAAGGCCGGCGCCATCTTGCCTGCCTGTCTCCTGTACGGAGGTACCTGTATCAAGATACTCCTGCAAACGCTGAGCTCAACAGGCACTCCTGATTTATCTGAAACCCGCAAGGTGGGGTCTGACTCCTGGTAAGAAGCTGATTTTTGCCATAGTTACTGGATACTTGGGTACTCTTTACATAGAACGGCGCCCAAGATTTTGATCTTGGGCATCGCAAGGTAAAAAATCGCGTCGGTCGCAACGCATGCGACCAAAAAATCGCATGCGACGCGATTACCGCGATTTCACATAGGGAACAATGTTAAATGGCCCTAATGACCCGATTTTACATAGGGAACAATGTTAAATGGCCCACAGAGGCCAAATAGCCACCCTCAAGTGTGAAATGGCCCCCCCAAATGTTAACGCCACCCCACGAACGGCGGTACGCATCCTCCGACCTTTTCATACCCCCACTATCCACGTCGGCGTTGAGTTGAGAATAGAAAGTGTGGCGAGCACAGCGAGCCACCGGGCCCGAAGCGTGGCGAGCGCAGCGGATACCTTCACAGGTATCCGTGTACCCTCTCGGGCTCCACAGGTATCCGCGTCCCCTCGCCACGCTTCGGGCTCGCTGCGCTCGCCACACTTTCTATTCTCAACTCCACGCCGACGTGGATAGTGGGGTATGAAAAGGTCGAAGGACGCGTACCGCCGCCCCTCGCGGGCTTGCTGCGCTCGTCACGTTTCGGGTTGACGTTGATCGTGGGGTGCCGTTAACAATTGGGGGGGACATTTCACACTTGAGGGTGGCTATTTGGCCTCTGATGGCCATTTAACATTGTTCCCTATGTAAAATCGGGTCAATTGGGCCATTTAACATTGTTCCCTATGTGAAATTGCGGTAATCGCGTCGGTCGCATCGCATGCGATTTTTGGTCACATGCGATGCGACCGACGTGATTTACATTTTAACATGTATTTCTATGTGAAATTGCGGGCATTGCATCGGTCGCATCGCATGCTATTATAATGGCATGCGATGTACATGCGATGCCCGCGATGGGCGCCGTTCTAGGTAAAGAGTACCGCTACTTGCTTGTGGGACCACAACGACCCCGGGCTGCTTGTGGCGATCTGTGCAGAGCGTTGGCTGCGATTGGTGGCCATTTTGAGCTTCGGGTGCCTGCATTTATCCTGCTGGGTTATACATCCAGAGCTTTAGATCTGGGCAGCGTGCTAACCGTCGCCTATTCACAGTAATTGCTCAATTGAATTACACTCCTGGTGGTCCCCTTGTGCTAGTAAGTAAGTAAGTTTGGTACTTGTTTCCTAGCATGGCAACAATCGTATGGATCGTGTACCTTTAAGTTAAGGTACACGATCCATACGATGGACCCGATTTCCTTTGAAATCAGGTCCATTTTGCGGGCTAGGAGACAATATCGGGGGCATCGCGTTGGTCGGGACCATTAACATTGGTCCCGACGCGACCGACGCGATACCCCCGATATTTCCATAGACTTCAATGTTAAAAAATATTTTAACATTGAAATCTTGTCGGGAAAGGTAAAATATCGGGGGCATCGCGTCGGTCGGGACCATTAACATAGGTCCCGACGCGATGCCCCCGATTTTTCCATAGGCTTCAATGTTAAAAGATTTTTTAACATTGAAATCGTGAAAAAATGTGAAAAATGTGAAATGGGCCAATATGACCCATTTCACATTATAGATGTCCCCGTCGTCACCCCACGATAGACACCAACCCGAAGCGTGGCGAGCGCAGCGAGCCCGCGAGGGGCGGCGGTGCGCGTCCTCCGACCTTTTCATTCCCCTACTATCCACGTCGGCGTGGAGTTGAGAATATAATAGTGTGGCGACGCGTATAACTTCACAGGTATACGCGGCCCCTCGCGGGGCTCGCCACGCTTCGGGCTCGCTGCGCTCGCCACACTATTCTATTCTCAACTCCACGCCGACGTGGATAGTAGGGGAATGAAAAGGTCGGAGGACACGCACCGCCGCCCCTCGCGGGCTCGCCACGCTTCGGGATGGCGTCTATCGTGGGGTGGGGTGTACGCCGTGACATTTGGGGGGGTTGGGAATATTTTACATTGAATCCAATGTAAAATCGGGTCCCAGGGACCCGATTTACATTTCATTAAAAAAAAAAATCGGGTCCAAAATCGGTCGGTCGCGTCGATTGCATCGCATGCGACACGATCGACCCGATTTTTCTGACACGACCACCCCGATGTAAATCGGGGTGGCCGTGCTAGGAAACAAGTACCGTAAGTTTTATTTATATAGCGCACTTTCTCCAACAGGACTCAAGGCGCTTTACAGACATTAAAATTAACAGTGCACATACTGTAATACAAAGAAACAAGTAACAATGGCAGTACAGATATACATCACACATACAGATATGCACTAGATGCATTCTAATAAGAGACACGGACATGGGGAACAGATTTACCGAGCTGTTCAGTACCCATGCAGCCATTCAGCGGCGTCACATGGTGATTGCACAGCCAGATAGGTAGCCAGTAACACTACAGAGATATATATCTATATATGTATACATAGTATTTAGAACGCACAACGCTGCTGTATTTAAAGTGTCCGTGCCCGGTAATGAGGGATTATAGATTTGCTTTCCAGAGGTAGAAATGAATTCCTAGCAAAGGAAGAACCAGCACAAGACGGAGAAAGCTTTTTGCTTCAAACTTTTATCAACAGATTTTGAAGACAGTATCCGGCATCACAGTATGGTAACATATGACAGCAAGTAAGGACCATGAATGTCCAACACCCAACAGGCAAAACAATCTTACTGTACATCCAAGCTGTGGCCGCAGTCAGTTGAAGGTCCCCTGACGGACCGTTTCGGTGCCTTGTGCACCTTTCTCAAAGGGAAAATGATCTGACCCAAAAGTCTAATACTGTGTGATTTAAAAGGAGGAAAACGTGATTACTCACCTGTGTATGCAGCTGGTCCACTCGTCAATTTTCCCGCGAGTGCATGGCTTCCGGGTTCCCTGACTGACGTCAGACGCCGGCGCACGCGCCTGGCGATGACGCCCGCCGCTGGTCACCGTCCGCCCATACACTCTGGCGGGGATTGCACAAGGGTTCCTAGGTGCAAGAGTGATCAAACGTCATTTCCGTTACTATGGTAACGCGTATATACACAAGTTAGACAAAGCGTCACTTATGTTACTAAGGCAACGTGCATATACAAACCTATCTAAATTGCGGATCCATAACAGATCCTTTCCCTTTGAAAAAGCGCTACCAAGTGTTATTAAATAAATCACCATATATCTCGCAGCACATGGGGCACAAGATCCAGATAATAAAGAAGAGGGAGACCAATTATATCATCTCTAGGTTCTTTGGGACAACCTTTGTCACAATATGTCGATTATCTGTTACAACCGGTAGTTAGAAATAGTCCCTATTTTGTCAAGGATACTACTGATTTTTTGAATAAAATTGACTCAATTGGGAAACCACCCAAAGATTGTGTTCTCGTGACGCTAGACGTCACGAGCTTATACACTAATATTATGCACGAGGAGGGCTTACAAGCCATTCGTAGCATTGTCAGTACCTGTCCACACTATGAGGGCCCGCCTATAGAATATCTTATACTTTTGATAGAGGCAATCATAAAGAAAAATTATTTTCTATTCAACAACATGTTTTTCTGCCAACGTAAAGGGACGGCGATGGGGTCGAATATGGCCCCATCGTACGCAAATATCTTTATGTACAACTATGAGGTATCTAAAATACTGGCCAATAATAGATTTCATGAACATATATCGATGTATTTGCGATACATCGATGATATTTTCATGGTGTGGACGGGCTCTCTGACTCTGCTACATGAATTCATTGATTATTTGAACATACTGCCTGGGTCCATTAGATTCACTTTGAACTTTAGTCTTAGTAGAATCGATTACCTAGATGTGACGGTACATGTAAGAGAGAACTGTTTTGCTACCACGCTCTTTAAGAAACCAACGGACAGAAACACTCTCCTATTGGCGGAGAGTTTCCATCCGCAACCACTCAAAAACGGGTTGCCTTTCTCCCAACTAATTAGAGCCGTACGTAATACCTCAGATGTAACCAAACTTGAGGAGACATTAGATAAAATGTGCCAGGACTTTAAATCCAGAGGGTATCTAAGTAAGGATCTGGCAGATGCAAAGAAACGTGCCATGAACCTGAAAAGACAGGATCTTCTGTCACCCAGCACAAAGAAAAGTACAGACTCTAAAATTGTGTTTTCCAGCACATATTCTATTGCTTCAAAAGAAATTCGCAAGGCCATCACAAAGCACTGGCATATCATCCAAACAGACCCAGTTCTGGGGGCTAGTTGTAGCTCTATGCCACTATTTTGCTACAAAAGGAGTCGAAACCTTAAACAGAGGATGCTGTATACAGACGTGAGTCCTAGAATAGGACCTAAACAAAATTGGCTGAGCAAGTCTGTGGGATCCTTTCGATGCACAGGATGTGCAAATTGCAAGTTTATTAAGGTAACAGACAGCTTTATACACCCCAAAACAGGCAAAACATATAAACTAAAAACAAGGATGAACTGTGAAACACGCTTCGTGGTCTACATGATTATGTGCCCTTGCAAGCAAATATATGTTGGAAAAACAATACGTATGCTTAAAGAAAGAATTTCCATGCACCGGAGTTCCATCAAAAAAGCAGGGACAAAGATGGAACCTGGGACTCCACCAGTGGCTAAGCATTTCATACAGTGTGGACATTGTCTTAATGACTTTACATTTATGCCGCTGGAACATGTGTCACCAATGAGGAGAGGTGGTGATCGACATGGTAAATTGTTACAGAGAGTGTGTTTCTGGATATACGAGCTGGACTGTATGAGCCCAAATGGACTTAATGAAGAGTTCTCGTTTGTACCATTCTTATAAAATAGGGAGATCTTTCTAATGATTGGGATTAGATAGTGTAGCTATGGACCCAGGCAGAGTATGACTCTAAGTGATTATTAACTTAATTTTTCATTTTTTCTTTTTTTATGTTTTCAATATTCGTGCATAATTAATTTATGAATTTTTTATGTGTATTTGTTGTTCTTTGATTTGCATTGTATTGTATACTTCTTTATTATCTGGATCTTGTGCCCCATGTGCTGCGAGATATATGGTGATTTATTTAATAACACTTGGTAGCGCTTTTTCAAAGGGAAAGGATCTGTTATGGATCCGCAATTTAGATAGGTTTGTATATGCACGTTGCCTTAGTAACATAAGTGACGCTTTGTCTAACTTGTGTATATACGCGTTACCATAGTAACGGAAATGACGTTTGATCACTCTTGCACCTAGGAACCCTTGTGCAATCCCCGCCAGAGTGTATGGGCGGACGGTGACCAGCGGCGGGCGTCATCGCCAGGCGCGTGCGCCGGCGTCTGACGTCAGTCAGGGAACCCGGAAGCCATGCACTCGCGGGAAAATTGACGAGTGGACCAGCTGCATACACAGGTGAGTAATCACGTTTTCCTCCTTTTAAATCACACAGTATTAGACTTTTGGGTCAGATCATTTTCCCTTTGAGAAAGGTGCACAAGGCACCGAAACGGTCCGTCAGGGGACCTTCAACTGACTGCGGCCACAGCTTGGATGTACAGTAAGATTGTTTTGCCTGTTGGGTGTTGGACATTCATGGTCCTTACTTGCTGTCATATGTTACCATACTGTGATGCCGGATACTGTCTTCAAAATCTGTTGATAAAAGTTTGAAGCAAAAAGCTTTCTCCGTCTTGTGCTGGTTCTTCCTTTGCTAGGAATTCATTTCTACCTCTGGAAAGCAAATCTATATATGTATATATATATATACCTCCAATCCTGGTTACAGGAATAAACGGCACTCTGAAGACTGATACAATAATAAACGTGTATTTTCAAAGCATGGCAGGAGAACGTTTCGGGGTATGAGCCCCGTCCTCAGCTCCGACCTACAGCAAACAAACAGGGTACAATACATACATTTATACTCACAAGTCGCTTTGCCTGGCCCAGGAGCCGCCGCACACGCCGTCTCACCCGCCGGAAAACGTCATCACCGGCATCCGGCGTGACCATCAAGCTGCGTTGCTAAGCAACCGCTAGCCTGCGTGTCACCACCAGGAAGCCCAGTGACACGCATAGCCCGGCAAGAAGCACGGACATGTGTGACTGCTAACCCCAGGCCAGCCCGCAACTAAATAATACAGGGGCACAGAGGAACGGCACCAGATCTTACCTGTGAGTGTGGTGCGGGGTCTGAGAGGCTGTCACAAGAGAGAGTGTGACGCTCATCTCGATCTCACCTCTAATCCCGTTTCCATCTGACTCACAGCGTTGAGTCTGGGCACTCTATCCTCCGCACATCCCTATAGAAAAATACAAAAAAGAAAAAGAATTACATACAAAAAAATATATATCAAGTGTGAGGCAAAATGCCAACAATACAGCGATAAGAGATGTCACAGAAAAAAATAATAACAGAAGCATGGATATTAGGATAAATGTCATGAATAAATATGGTTAGAGAGACTAAGACTAGACAGCTAACTCCCACATACTACATGAGACTATTCCAGTTTAGTTTATCATTGAGTCCATCTGGCCTGATGGTACCCAATTTAAAGATCCATTTGGATTCAAGGATCAATAATTTCTTGGCCCTGTCTCCACCCCTCATGGTTTCTTTGACATGATCAATAATAAAATATTGCAGAGAGGAGATCGGATGGTTTTTACTTTTGAAATGGCGTGCTACAGGGCGATCTATCAGCCTGCCTGAATTGGACAGACTGATGTCGGACCTGTGTAACGCCATTCGATCACGAAATGGGCGCGTGGTCTGTCCAATGTAGTAAAGACCACATGGACAGACAATCGCGTATACCACAAAAGATGATCTACATGTGAGGACAAATCTTATGTCAAACATTGTCAGAATGGGGGTGCTTAAATTGTCTGCAAGATATCATGTGTTTGCAGGTTGCACATGAGAAACAACTATAGCATCCTGGAGGTTTAAAATACGTGTTGACAGGTCTGGGGATCCCCATTGCAGTGATATCGGTCTTTACCAAACGGTCCCTGAGATTTGCTCCCCTTTTGAAAGCCGCCAATGGCCGAATGGTCCGGAAGACTGGTAAATCCGGATCAGTTTTTACAATTGGCCATAATGCATTGGTGGCATGTCTAATTATGGGGCTACTTACAGAGAATTCACTGGACCATGGTAACACAGCGGATGGATTGCGTGACTTGGGAATAAATAATTGTGCCCTAGGCATGTTCAGGACCTTGGCTTTCTGTGTTTCAAGTGTGGCACGATCATACCCTCTACAAACAAATTTCTCAATAAGGTCATTCAGCTGAGATTCGATGCGAGTGGCATCGCTCATAATACGTGAAACTCTCATCTGTGACAGCGGTAACCCGCGTTTCAGGGCTGGAGGGTGATGGCTTGAGGCCATCAAGAATGTATTGCGATCCACATCTTTAAAAAAGACATCTGTGAGGATCCTGTTATCCTTGATGCTGACCGCAACGTCAAGGAAATGACAGCTCTCCGAACTCACAGAAGCTGTATATTTGATGGTGGATGTCCCTGTATTAATCTCAGACAATAGATGAGAGAGCAATTCCTGGCCACCCATCCATAGAATGAAAATGTCATCTATGTAACGGGTGTACACTAGCAGATGACGGCTGATTTCAGGTCTATTGAGAAAAAGTCTCTCCTCTTGCCCGAACATGAACACATTCGCATATGACGGGGCCACAGCGGACCCCATAGCGCATCCTTGTAATTGGAGGTAATACGCTCCATCAAATAAAAAGAAATTGCGTTTAAGCGTAAGTTCCAATAAATGTAGAAATAGTTCATGCTCGAGCAAAGAGGGGTCAAGATGTTGGCTGACAAACAAGTGCATCACCTCTAGTCCTCCCCCATGCGGGATGGAGGTGTAGAGGCTACACACATCAAGACATACCAACAGAGTGCCAGTCGGCACCTCTGTGATGTTATTGAGAAGTTGTAAAAAACTTGTAGTGTCCTTCAAAAAAGATCTCTTGAGAGGCAATAAAGGTTGTAACATTGCATCAAGTAACTGCGCCACAGGTTGATATAGTGAATTGCGCGCTGCAATGATAGGTCGTCCTGGGGGGGCATTGGCATTTTTATGAATTTTAGGCAGCGAATATAACACTGGTACTAATGGCCATTCGTTATATACCGCCTTAAATACTTTAGAAGAAATTTTTCCATCTTTCACAGCTTGTGACAATAGAGATTGTAATTCTCGCTGATACATGGATGTAGGGTTGCTGTCTAATTTTTGATAATGAGAACGAGGGGTTTTTACCTGCGCACTGAATCTATCTTTTTGATAATCTTTAACTAGCAGCTGCACCTAAACGGGTGACTAATCCCGTTTAAGAAATGGGCAAGATATGAGAATAATTTTGTGGTGCTGTGAACCTTGAAGGAATACAATATTTCTGTCTTTCAAGTCAGGCGTTTGTATTGAAAAGGTCTATTGCCGCATACACATTTTCTATTAATTACAAATAAAGAACAACAATTTATTCATTTTAAAACAGACTGTAGAATTTTCATTAACGGAGCGCAGCACCACAAAATTATTCTCTAATTTTTGATAAACCTGGGTGTCTGATAGCTGACTGTATAATTCTTTCCTGTAATCTGTCAAATTCTGGACGACGATCGCCCCGCCTTTGTCGGCGGGACGGATCACTATGTCGTCATATTTCGACAGACTACAGAGAGCCGCTGTTTCAGCATGGGACAAATTTTTATTAATTTTGGCAGGGGCAGCAACATATTTGGACACAGATTGGTCTAATAAACGTCCAAAAGTTCTGATCGAAGCATTCGAAGATACAGGATCAAAAACTGATTTGGATGCTGTTTGCAGAAAGCCACTCAGTGGATCAGCTACGCCAGTCTCAGGATGATGTTGGAAATGTTCCTTGAGTCGTAACTTTCGCATCAATTTGTGCTGGTCTCTTTTCCAGAGGAATGGGTCATGGCTATTAGTTGGTACAAATGCGAGGCCTTTGTTAAGGACTCGGATCTCATCGGAGGTCAGAGTCCGGGCAGATAGATTAATTATAGATGTTTCTTGATTCGCGGGGGGTTTCGCCGTATTTCTTTGATTTTGCTTGCCCCGGCGGGTGGGCGGCCTCGGCTTCTGCTGGCTGTTTCTGCTGTAGCCTGACCTAAAGGGATACTCTGTGAACCAGTAGTATCGTCAGAGTCTGATATGATAAAATCACTGTCGTGATTGGCCACAGCAGCCTCACGTTGTGAGCGCCCTCTAGAGGTTCTCGGTTGCCATGGGCGACGTTTGTTATCAGCATTGCCTTGGCGTTGGTTTACTCCCGCTAGCCAACTGTAAACGCGATTTTCTTCATAGTCACCATCGACTGTGCGTTTTTTGTTGCGTTTAAATTTCAACAAGTCGGCTTTATAGGCTTCACATTGGGTTTCCAATTTCTCTAGCCAAGATGCATTAGCCTGATCATTTAGCATGATGTTGTGTTCAGAAATAAAGGAGCTAATCTTGTCTTTAGTTAGCTTTAATTCGCGGCCTGATTCCTCGATCACAAGGACCATTAAATCCAAGGCACAATGATTTAAGATGCCCACCCATTTTCTAACAAAGTCGGGGTTGTGGCGCCCGATTGTAGGGGTATTTCTGACCCGAAAGCCCCTCGGAATTTTTTTAGCTCTGAAATATTCCGACAAAGAAGTCCCATGTAGGAGAAAATCAGTCTCTCGTCGACGTAGACGGAATAGTTGATGGTATATTTCTTCAATTGATAAGTCAGGACAATCATATATATAGATATATATATAGATATACTAGATGCATTCTAATAAGGGGCACAGACATGGGGAACATATAATTACTGAGCTGTGCAGCACCCAGACAGCCATTCAGCGGTGCCACATGGTAATTGCATCTGCCAGCACCGTACATATAGAACACATTAGAACAGTACAAGGTACACAGAACTAGACATAACACAATTAAAGCACAGTTCTTAGTACACAATACAGCTGAGCTATAAGGAAGTGAATGAGAGCAGATGCAGGTATAGATTGTAGGTGAGTAAGAGTATCTGTGCTGAAGGGGAGGGGGGAGAAAAGACCTGAACATACCTGATAACAGGGAAATATTAGAAATCCTTTTCATAGTCAGCAATGTCCTGGTCTCATGAGAGCAGTACAGGTGGTTATGAGAAAGTGGAGAGCATATAACCGTATGGGGCAAGTGTTGCTGCGTAGGCTGGGTCTGGTGCTTCCCCTCACAGCTCCATACTCACCATGAGGAGAAGGCCTGGGGGCTGTCCTGGGTCTAGTCCAGGTTTTCTCATGGCAAAGGTTAGTTGAGGCCACATGACATTCCTGTGGTTTGTGGTAATAATGCAGTTCTTCAATTTTGGTTTGTTGTTTGCCTTCTGGTTTCCTTCGGTTTAACGCCGGTATAACGCTTCCATTAATTTAAACTTGACCTTTTACCTTGGCCTTTATAACTAGACCCTTCAGACACTAGACCCCTAACGTCCCAGGGCCTGACATCCCAAACTACACTGAATATATCAGCCTAAAGAAACAAATGTCCATCCTGATTCAACTGCCCCTCCCAATACTAAATACATTAGAGACTGTACAAAGAAGGGCAACTAAAATGGTGCATGGTCTATGTGAGGATACGAGTTCTTCAATCACTCAGACACCGAGCAGATAAAACCAAAATATGGTTTATTTTTATCACAGCACACACAAGTAGATAAAGACAGGAGCAAGAGGCAAATGTAGCATATAAACGTTATCGGGTAGCAGTCCAAAATGGCAGTCCTTGTAGCAGCAGTTCCAAAGCACAAAACTATCACTTAGTCCACACAGCAGTGATAGCCGAAACCTGTGTAAATCCACAAAGCACGGACGCTCCACACCAGAGCTTAGTAGGATGCCCCCCCCCCGGGCAAACGATGTATTCCACAAGATCCAGTGGAGGGTATGACCCCTGAGCCAGGATTGCGACTAACATGCAGAGCAGGCCTGTGTACAAGTCATTTTAGAACCTTCTAAATTCCCTTGCGTGCCCATACCATCAGTGGGCTTGCACTGGATCTCGATTGGTGGATTCAAGAGTCAGGTTTATCACCCCTCCCAGGTACTGCTGCTGCCACCCCCCCCCCCCCCCTGCTGGGTCAGGCTCCAAAGAGTCTACTAGAGTCCAGAAAGGCACAAAGGAGTATAAATACAATTAAGGTAATTTGGTTACTGTCAGTCTGCTCACCTCACATTCCTTCCCCTACATCTTTAGTAACTGTACCAGTTGTTCCGGCAACCTGGAGCAGTGTGATTCAGAGCAGAGAATCTGGGCTAGAGGTGCACCACCTGAGTCCCACAGTGTGACATCATACCAAACCCATCTTGTAAGAGGCAGCTGGTTTGCAGAATCAGCAAGGGCAATATCACAATCTAAGTTATACATTTGAACTAACAAGGGATTTAGCAATTCCTCTTCTTCAGATGCTGGGTACCCCCCCCCCCCCCCCCCCCCCCTCTGCAACATCGTAAACTTTTACACCGGGCACACCTATAGGGTGTGCTAATACTTTTGCCTCTGGCACAATGGGGCAGGGAGCAGTTTCCACCTCCCCCTCTTGCCCAAGGAACATCTGCCAAACGGCAGCCCAATATCGGGGCTCTGGCCCTGGCACTTCCGCCCCTCTGTCAAGTCCTTCCTCCCTCAAACCCAAACTAGGAGCATGGCAAATTTCAGTACAGCATTTGGTCTCAATGCCCAGGGCTGAGGAGGGACCCTCCATCAGGAACAATTCCGCTGGTGGCTGCAGGACAGGCCGTATCAGCTCTATCCCCTTAAAAGCCAGTCGCTCACCTGCAGCTACTTCTGCGCACACCTCCTTCTCCTGGATAACCTCCTTCCCCAGCTGAATATGCTGGGCAGCCTGAAACAAGACGTCATCTGTGACTGGTATGCTTGTGGCCTGGATGTTGGCGAATACTCCTCTACCCACAGTGATCTCTTCTTGGACGCAGTCCTCATAGATCCCCTGGCAGCAGGATAATAGCTCTTCATCTTCCATCTCAGCAAAAGGGAAGCTGTAGTGCAGCTCCTCCTGGGGTGCCTGGCTAATGGGCCCCACTTCCTTCACTTTGGGGATAATCTCCGCCAGTAGAGAACACTGACCAGCTTCTTCCCTAGGCTGTGGGAGAAGCTGTTGCAGGCGATGCCTTTCATCAGCCACCCTGCGACACTGGTCTCGCCATGCTGGGGTGTCCAGGAGCCTGTGATCAGTCGCCTCTTCCTCTGCCACAATAAAACACTCCTCCAGACACTCCAATTGTTCCCACACACTCAGCTGTGCACCGAAATGGAGGATCCATGCCCGATAATCGGTAAATGCTTTTGTAGGATCCCCTGATCTTGAAGGATCTGCTGGATGATTTCCCTGCGCGTGCAGGATTGGACAGGTATACCTCGCAGCTGACATTCTGCGATCAGCTCCTCCATACTCATTTCTTCAAGGGCAGTTAGGGCCCCCTGACAACAACCCTTCTCTTGTGGTAACAAATAATTCTGTGTCAGACCCCTCGGTTGTCTGCCCAGATTGCAGTAGCCCCCTTCTGGACCTTTCCTCTTGTTCTATCTGGGGCATCAATTTATTCTGGACTTGTCCTTCAGCCTCAGAATATTGTCCTCTTTGTAGCATCTGGGTAACTGTAGCACTCACTTCCTCTGTAAATTCTACAAACTCTGGCTCCCCCAGCAGATTCCACGAGGTGGCCTCACCTTTACAGTGCAGGAATGCATCCCCCAGGTAACACAACTTGTCCTGTATGCTGGATACTCTCCACCCGCTGATCATCTGCTGAGCTTCTTCCCAGTACTCCCAGATATACTGCATTTTTCTGACAATAAATAACAGATCCGGCTTCCCAGCCTGCTGATACACTGAAGAACCTCCATCCCTGAGCTCCTCTGCTCCAGGGGTCTTGAGGCATCGATTTTATTTCTTTGGAAACATTTTTCCTTTCACAGGAATGACACCCGCTCACTTGCTGAACTTCACCTTAGTGCATTTTCCGTTTCCTTACATATGGTCTGATCCTCTGTTCTCTGTGCTTTCTGTGCTCGATGGTTGGTGTCTGAATGATCCCACTGTCGCTGCCGCCAAATGTGAGGATACGAGTTCTTCAATCACTCAGACACCGAGCAGATGAAACCAAAATATGGTTTATTTTTATCACAGCACACACAAGTAGACAAACACAGGAACACGAGGCAAAGGTAGCATGTAAACGTTATCGGGTAGCAGTCCAAAATGGCAGTCCTTTTAGCAGCAGTTCCATATCACAAAACTATCACTTATTCCACACAGCAGTGATAGCCGAAACCTGTGTAAATCCACACAGCACGGACGCTCCACACCAGAGGTTAGTAGGATGCCCCCCCGGGCAAACGATGTGTTCCACAAGATCCAGTGGAGGGTATGACCCCTGAGCCAGGATTGCGACTAACATAAGGAGCTGGCATGTGTACAAGTCATTTTAAAACCTTCTAAATTCCCACGCGTGCCCATACCATCAGTGGGCTTGCACTGGATCTCGATTGGTGGATTCAAGAGTCGGGTATAGCCCCCCTCCCAGGTACTGCTGCTGCCCCCCCCCCCCCCCCTGCTGGGTCTGGCTCCAAAGAGTCTACTAAAGTCCAGAAAGGCACAAAGGAGTGTAAATACAATTAAGGTAATTTGGTTATGTCCTGAATACCCCCTGTGGACATAACCTTCCTGTAAATAGCAGGGGAATTGGATCACCCCCTGTGGACATTTCCTGTCTGATCATATTGGGCAATATACAGTCTAATACTATGGTACACACAGATATGGGGAATAGAAACATCTGCAGAGAACAAGAGGGCTAAAATGTACATTAATTACTGTGGAGTTCTACAGCCTAATACTATATGATCTGGAAATACACACACATATATGGGGAATAGACATATCTATAGAGTACGAGAGGGTACAGACTGACTAAAGTGTACATTCATCACTACAAATAATAAAATATCATAATTACAGTCTTACTGTCAGTCTGCTAACCTCACAGTTACCATCATTAATCGCCTGTTACTGACTCTGCCCACTACGCAGTGGGTGGGGTTATCGCTGCCACCACCAGACTCCTCCTACATGGCGTCTGGAACCACGGATACTGACTCAGGCCAAACCGCTGCCACCTGAGTACTACCTGCGTCGACACGCTGCTGGCGTCGACTGGTCCCCCACTGGTCACGGACCAGACCTCTGCTTTGGTAGCTGGCTGAGCGGAGACTCGGAGACGCTGGATGCTATGCCCAGAACAGCCGGAGCACGGAACTAGTGCATTAATTCTGGTGGTCGCAGATGAAGCAGACTTCTTGGGCAAAAGATGGTTTATTTGCTCAAAGTAGAAGCTCTGAAAAGAGCCCTCTCCTAGATCCCTAGGAGGTACAGCATACAGATGTTTACAGCATTCAGATCAGGCAGATTGTACACATACTTGGGCTCACAGGCCCTGCTTATAAAGACAGAAAACACACTGGCATTGTCAGATCCTCCCCCCATACATTTACGATTTGCATCTCAATCTGACATTTTGCTTCCAGTGCCTAACGAACCAAGATTACATACTACAAAGGATGAGTCCAATTTCCTTAGAATATATGACTTCCAGGAACAGGGGAGATATTTATCTCCTGGAGAAGTTTACATAAAGAAACACAAATGTCTGTGCATTACCAACACCTCACACAGGATGGCCTGGGTTCAGTGACCCATCACATACAGTACACAAGTTTCCTTATTATCACCTTTTACACAGGACTTCAGACACAGAGCCTACTCCCTGCTGTGTTTTGGACACTCACAGACCTTCTGACAAGAGGGGCAGATTAGCATTTCATTTCCTCATCACCGATTTGCTAAATTCCTTCCTCCAGTAATGTACAAAGTGCATTGTAAGTCCAGAATGCATTCCTCAATATTCAATACAATATACACAATATATGATGAAGTCCTAGCTCAGTGCCAAACATATATTTCATAAATACATATAATCTGTGCCTGGTGCCCAGCAGCAGGCTACAACTTACATCAGCACTGCAGAAGGGGTCCTGTCCCAGCTCAGTGCTACTCATACAGTTTAAAACATGTCAAGTGCCCTTGTTCTGAATAACGGCAAAGCACGGAGAGTTAACCCCTTCAGTGCTGTAGCCGCCATTAACCCCGTGTGCCGGGCTCTCCGGCCACAGGGCATCTCTGTGTGTGGCATATGTTTAATGGGCATCTCTGTGTGTGGCATATGTATAATGGACATTAAGTTGTTTTGCATAACATGTAATGGACATTACGGTGTTTGGCATCATGTATAATGGGCACTAATATGAGGAGGAAAAATTACATAATGTAACGGGCAGGAATGAACGTTTTTCTTGTGGTGGCCAATTCTCTGTGTGCAGGTTGCAAAACTGCGGTAGGAAAGGTAGTCCTTTCCTGCAATGCTGTGCCCCTTGCAGTGAGGCTACACCCCTATTTTTTGGGCGCGCGCCTAACGTGCATATTCTCCACTTTGCTACTGGGGATTGTTATGTTACTGGCAGTGTTGGGAGGAATTGTATGGTCTTTTAATGTGTTGCCCCGCCCCTTGTGTAGCTCCTCCCACATCGCCGCCCACTTTCATTATTATATATAAATACAGTATATATACTGACGAAGTCCTTCCTTGTGACCCTTACGTTGGGCGTGGCTTGTGTTTTGGTCTGACGTGTTGACGTCCTCATTCCACCCGTGTCCAGTCTGTCTTCCATCCGACTAGCATGAGAGCGGTGCGGCGTCCTAACCTGAGGTCTTCTGACTACAGTGTTGCGGCGGCGGCTGTTTCATACACGTGTTGTCCGGGCTGTGACTGTGTACCAATCGGCTGGCAAGCATATATTCTTTTACCTCAATATATGTGAGCTTTATTACATAGTAAAAGTGTTGGTTTTATTTGGCTCATTGGTGCGTTTCTTTCTTTCAATTTATATATATAGATATATATAGGTTCAAGCAGTCAATCGACCAGATCATCAAAATGGGCACAACTAACCAACATATCGGCGAGGATACAGCGAAATTCCTGACGCAACCTCATCCACGTATATTCTTTACACATTACCTAAAGTGCACAAATCCCTCACTACACCACCAGGGACGCCAATTATCTCGGCCAGGGGATCACTGTGCCAACCTTTATCACAGTTGGTAGATTTCTACCTCCAGCCAGTCGTGAAGGGCATCAAGAGCTACATCTCCGACACAAGTGACTTTTTGTGGAAATTACAGGCAATCAAGCAGGTACCAGAGGGAGCGATACTAGTTACACTTGATGTAACTAGTCTTTACACTAACATTCCCCATGAGCTAGGTCTTGCAGCATGCAGAGAAGCTCTACACACCAGCAAAGCATATACTGGTCCTCCGACAGAATTTGTACTGTTGCTCATTGAAACAATTCTCACTAAAAATTACTTTTTATTTGAGGGCCGCTTTTTCCTACAGCGCCAGGGGACCGCCATGGGCGCTAACATGGTGCCATCTTACGCCAATATTGTGATGGCAGCTTATGAGGACAAGCATATCAGCGGCAACAGTGCAGTGAGCAAGGACATCTCACTGTACGTAAGGTATATAGATGATCTGTTCCTGATCTGGACGGGAGGAGAGGAGAAGCTTCTGGCATTTATTGACTATCTTAATGCTGTCCCAGGGACCATTAAATTCACCAACAGCTTCAGCAACAAATGCATCAACTACCTGGACGTTACCGTTATGATTGAGAAAGGTCTGATAGCCACCAAAATCTATCATAAGGACTCCGACAAAAACACCCTACTTCTTGCATCAAGCTACCACCCTGAGCCACTGAAACGTGGGTTACCATTCTCACAATTATTGAGAGTGGCCAGTATTACATCTAATCAAGAAAATGCCAAAACAGCCATGGAGTTGATGAAAAAGAGGTTTCTTGAGAGGGGATATGACACCATAGAAGTGGAAGAAGCATACACCAAAGTCCTGAAGCTTAAACGTGATGATCTCCTGAAGGCTAAGGAGACCACAACACAAGAGAAAAGTGACAGAATGAATTTCGTGAACACCTATACGGTGGCCTCCAAGCAGATTTGAAAGAAAATTAATGAACATTGGCACATAGTGTCGAGTGATCTGGTCCTTTCGAAAGAGATCACAGGACCACCCAGATTTGCCTACCGAAGAGGCCCTAACCTCAGGGATCTACTGGTTAAGACGAAGTCTAACCCCAGTGTGGGTTCTAGACATAACTGGCTCAAATTAAGAAAAGGTACTTTCAAGTGTGGGGGATGTGTCAACTGCCAGTTCCTACTGACTGGCAGTAAATTCACAAATCCATCTAATGGCGAAGAGTTCAACATAAAGTTCCACCTGGATTGCAACAGCAAGTTTGTCGTCTATGCCCTTCAGTGCCCCTGTAAAATGCTATATGTGGGTAAGACATCCTGCATGTTAAAGGAGAGACTTAACCAACATCGGTCGTCCATCAAGAAAAGTACTGACCCCAACATTGCCCAAAGTGACCTTAAGAATCTCCCTGTCGCAAGACATTTTTTGGAACGCTGCCACAAGGTTGTGGATTTAAAGTGCACCATCCTTGACCACATACCACCACTTAGATATGGTGGCGACAGAGAGAGACTACTTCTCCAAAGAGAGCTCTCTTGGATATTTAAATTGAAGTGCCAAGCCCCGCTGGGCTTGAATGAAGACTTCAAGATGGGCTGCTTTCTGTGACTGTGTACTTTCCATTAACAGAACTGTTCTATTGCATATATATATATATCAGCACCTCCATGCACCGCCGTGTGCTAATGAGGTGGCTTATTGTATACATTGTATATGTTTATCTTCTGCACCGCCGAGTGCTATTTATCTCTGTTTGCATGATTGAGATCATGCATAAATATACTATTGTATATTGACATCTGTTCATATCGCTACCTAGCGCCTTCTATGCAGGTTGTACAAGCATCCATATAGTTGACTATAAGTGTATGTTGACATCTCCGAGTGTTGTAGTCATTGCGGAATTAAAGATCTTATGTAACGGTTTTCCGACACCGCCGAGTGTTGTAGCGTTTATGTACATGGTCGACATACCATGAGTGTTGACACAGTATGACTCATATGAGTGATCAGGAGACTTTAAGGCTCAGAGTGCCCTGGAGCCTGGAGCTACAGTACATGCATATATTATTCGATTAAGTGAGCACAAAGATATTATTAGGCTGAGAGTATATAGCCGGCATGCATCCATGTTGACGGCTCATCTATGCAAAACATGTTGCTCATATGCCCTTGTTATGTCTCCAAATACGAGATGCCTCAGAGTCTACAAATACCATGTATTATTATGGTGGTCGACATGCTAACCTGTCTACACACCCACGCAATGTTTATTTCTGTACACACTGTCAATGTTTAATGGACAACCAATCCTGCGCGCTCCCCAGGACCAGACCTAGGTGGTCCTGTACAGCGGTGTTATAGCCCAACACCACGGTTGACACCCACTGTCCCCACCAGCCCCGTCACCACCTCTCTTGGCGTGTCAAGCGGCATTGTCTGTACGCACACAGACAGCTGCCGATCCAGCCAGCAAGATCCCTAGGAGAGCACATGTCCTTATACTAAAAGGAGTATTCTCAAAATATAAAGTGAATTATCTGAGAGGTATTTTGGCCTGTGACAATTAAGCCTACGGAATTGAGGTCTATTATATCATTGAATATGCCCCAATACAAATCCTAGGAGAGATTCAACCGCATTCTCGTAGATACATTTTTTCTGAAAGATTACATCTTACATGGTGCTCATATTTTAGATAAGGTTCTATTGTCCGGTAAATAAACTCTTGGGCCACCAACAGAAATTTCTACCTGTTTGCAACTAAATCTGACCTGATTCTGATGGGTACTAAATACTAGAGAAAAAAGATCACAAACCCCTCTCAACGGGGCGAAACGCGTTGGGTATTGATCACGTTTTTTGAAAAATAAAAAGAAAAATTTCTTCAAAAGAACCACCTATGAATTGTATCTAATTATTTTAAATTATTTTATATTACTGTGTATTATATTGTATGGACATTACAAACCAAGGGCGCTGAAGACACTATTGTGTTGTGTATTGTAGGTATTTTCAGTCCCAGCTAGTAGGGGTCTGAGTGTCAACAGCGACCGATTTTACAAATTGTAATTAAGTAGCGCAATTTCAGAGATTTTGGAGAGCACTCACCAATTCACAGCAAAAAGTCCTTTAGAGATTACTCACATCTTTATTAATCTCATAAAAAGAATCAGGCGTCAACGTTTCGGTCTGTCTTGCAGACCTTTCTCAAGACATTTGGCCATAGGTACAAGACATCCTACTCCATCAGAGACCTAACTCTAAATGGCCCAGGGTCTGACCTATATAGACAGGAAGCTCACTTAATAGCCAATCAGAATGCAGCAAAATCGTAAATGGTATAAGAAAGAAATAGACTGTATATAACTAATAGGACCTAACTCTGCTAATGCCCCTGGCATTACAGGACAAAGTCATAAGGTTGACATATGTGTAAAGAGCAGGAACATTCATTCTAAAGAGCAAAACACGCCACACATCTGGAAGTAGCGTGCGTTCCATAGAGGTGGAATGCACCGCCATAACTTCACTCATGAATAGATGCTGCACGCTACGTAGCAACTGCCCATAATGACATATCTAGGCTTGCGTTCCACTCGGATGGAACGCACGGCCATGTTTCTGGCATTCATAAAGGGAAAGCCGATTAGAGATCAGTTTATACAATAATATAAGCGCACTGTGTTGGTCATCAATGAGGGTTACAAGCAATGTTCCCTCTAATTTTACAAAGGCTGTGTGCGGCAAAAGATTTTGGCTGTGCAACTTTGGAAGGAATTTAAAAATTTTGTGTGGCACTTATATATAACTGGAAAATCACGTTCAGCGTTTGTGTTAACTTTACTTCAAAATGATATGAAATATTCAAACATTCAAAACACAGCACACAATGTAGTTAATGGGTGAAACACACATTAATTGAGTCCACAACTGCAAAAAGGGATCACTGCTGCTTTGTGCGCTCTGTTGTAATGTCTGTGTGCCCGCTCGTCGAGTTGTAAGCACAGCTTAGAGGGAACACTGGTTACAAGTCCACCACTGGGCCAGCAGTTAACATAACTGGATAAAATACATAAACAGACAACACACCACATATACATATATAAACACAAAAGGATAGCATGGTTTATACTGTCCATGCAACCTGAAAAAGTTTTTTGTCATGGGAATCAAAATACTTGATCCCCCTCTAACGATTGAGGAGGCTGTTCAAAGCCACTTTCAGTTTGAAACAGAAGGCTCAGCCTACACACAGCCCACTCCCTCTCCAACAACAAAATGGGTGGCCTTGATGACTCACAAGTTGGCATAAAAAAACGATCAACCACTGACTTAAGCGATAATACTTAAATTTACCCCAACATTAGAGGAAGCACAATAGACCCAACCCATTCCAACTATAATTCAACAAGAAAACCAAATTGGTGGAGTTCTGCAATAGGTACTATTACACTTCTATGTCTGATCATATTCTGTAAAACCACACTGCGATCCCCTTTGATCCTCAACATTCCCATTACCTCCCTATTCTTATGACCACTTTGTGCCGGAGTTATAATTATAACTATAATATAAATAATAATTCTTCCTGAATGTTCATGAGTATATGATGTGACTAATTCATGATTGACTTTGTTGCGAGACTATATGTATAAGTGTTCCTCCTCCCTCCTCCCTTTTTCTTCTTCTGTACCCTCCCTTTTTTTTGTATTTGAAAATTCAAATAAAAACTAAATATTGAAAAAAAAAATACTTGATCCCCATCCCACTCCACTTAGCCTGCCAGAAAAAATCTTACAGTGCACTCAAAGTGCTAAAAAATGTAAATTCCAGATATGAAGCAGTCAAAGTCTCCAGAGTGTCATCAAAGAAATACATTAAATGAAAAGTGTTCATTTAGGCCCCAAGGGGAGCCAGTGTTCAACTGTTCGTTCCTTATGATGCAACAATTTCTCCCTGTCACCACCCCGTACAGGAGGTTGGATATAGTTGATGATTATACTCTTGAGGCTTGCAACAGAGTGGCCCATTAGTAGGCAGTGTCGTGCCACAGGTTTGTCTGAAGATTTTTTCTCTAATGCTTCTCAAATTGAGCGTCTGTGGTTCGCCATTCTTTCGTGAAATGGTCTCTTCGTTCGCCCAACCTAGTAAAGGCCACTAGGGCAGATCAACAGGTAGATCACAAATTTAGATAGACAGGATACCCTATGTTGTATTGGTATCCTCCGGCCACTGTGTGGGTGTGCAAATGATAAACCAACCATCATAGATCGACAAGTGGTACAGTCTGTACAACGGAAGCATCCCACCCGGGCTGGGGGTAGCCAAGTCGCCGAACCCTGTTTAGGCTGTAGGGTCGGCCTCATTAATAATTGTTTAAGATTTGGTCCCCGCTTAAACTACATTAACGGAGGAGCTTTATTGATACTGTTTAATTGGATTCAGTACTGAATCCCGGCGGTCGGGATCCCGGCGTTCAGAATCCCGACGCCGAAATCCCGACAAGGGGGGGACGGGGATCGCCCCCCCCCCCTTGCGGGCTCACTGCGCTCGCCACGCAGCGGGCCCTGTGCCTCGCTACGCTCGGCACACTAATTTATTCTCCCTCCATGGGTGTCGTGGACACCCACGGAGGGAGAATGTGTCGGGATCTTAACTGCATCCCATTTAATTTAGGGTCCTGGTGATCAAAGTCCAATGACGCTTAACCGATTGTTGTAGAGTATGTGAGGCCGTATTGAATGTAGTTGTATAGATCATACGAGAGACATCAAACGAGGCAGCAGCAAAACTGACATGTCCAGTTCCCCCTAAATTACCAGCATTCTCCACCCTCTGGGCTGGCAACTCATAATTAAACCAATCCTGTAATAGCGCCACTTGCGGGGGATAAAAAATATTAAAGCACAATAAGGGATCTCTTCCCTAATACACAAACTGCTGCGCCTGCTCTCGATGCCGCCCCACCATCCCGGCCAGCGTGCATTCCAGCACTCACTTCTGGTGTGCGTTTTACACCAGAGGAAGAAAGTTCATGTCATACCCGGAAGCTACATCCCGTGATAGACAATGCGCTTACTTGCGCAGCCAAATCAACTGGCTCAACTTATGCGTTCCACTAGAGTCTGAATCCTTCCTGTAAATACTCATGCGTTTCACCACTACTATTGGTCCGCTCTGATTAGTGCGCTATCTTACTAGATAATTTACTGGTTTATTAAGGGTCACTTTTGGACATGCCAGCTTATTGTCACCTGAATAAAATAGTACAGTTATACACAATTAAAAATATGCCCAAAACGGACCAATATTGTGAACAGACATAAATGGCTGTCACCATCGGAACCGGTGAAGGCATGACAGTCTCTCCAGTGTTTGATATCAATACCATCTACCTAAACAATATGGAAATACAAACACAAACAAGGGAAAATTAATCAATAATCCAAAATCATAAAAGTATATAACTCAACAATAATCTAACTGAAACAATCGATACAGTATACCATATCTTGATAGATTCATTGCTCTTCCAAGAACATTGACAAAGTGCTTGGGTTTGTTGACCCGAAAGTTCTCTTTAGGTATATTCATAACCCTGTCGACTGCTTTGCTTACAGTAGTTTTTTCATAGCCAAGCTCCAAAAATCTGTCGGTCATTGCTTTAATTTGGACAGCTTCATCATCCAGATCACTGCAGATTCTACGTACCCTGCAAAGCTGGGAGAATGGCAGTGACGGTTTAAGTGGCTCTGGGTGAGCACTAGATGCGAGGAGCAGTGAATTACCATCGGTGGGTTTGGAGAACATGGAGGTATTTATAAGTCCATCTTTAAGCTTGACCTTAACGTCCAAAAACGATATCTCAGTTGCACTATGGTTGAATGTAAACTTGATGTCTCTATCCTGAGAATTGATGAGCTGCATAGTGCTTTCGAACTCAACTGCCGTGCCCCTCCATATGACAAATACATCGTCTATATAGCGTTTGAAGAAGACACATTTGGAGGTGAAGTCAGCATTGCCAAAGAACAGGTCTCGTTCAATTTGGAACATAAAGCAATTTGCGTATGTCGGTGCTATGCAAGCACCCATCGCCACTCCCCTTACTTGAATAAAGAATTCTTCCTGAAAGATGAAGTAATTCATTATGAGTATTAACTCTAGTAATTTAAGGAACTGTTCCACATTTGGGCCCTGATAGATGGCATTATCAGTTATGAGTCTTCTAGTAGCAAGCAACCCCCTATCATGGGGTATGCTCGTATATAGACTCACAATATCAATTGTACATAGTAGTAGTTAGATCCATCTTGGCAAGTTCATTTAGGAACATTGTAGTGTCCCTTAAGTACGTGTTCTCAACCTGTATCACCGGCTGTAAGTATGCATCTAGGTATATGGAGATGTCATACATTATTGACCCACGCCCCGAGATGATGGGCCTCCCGGGTGGATTTTTTAAGCACTTATGGATCTTCGGGATCAAATACAGTACTGGTATTAGAGGGGTTCGGTTGATCAGGGATGTATACACTTTCTTGGTGATTAGTTCTTGGTCCACAGCCTCTTTTAGAATGGAGTCCAACTCACTGATGAATTGTGGGGTTGGATCTTGGCCCAGTTTTCGGTATCTTCAAGCTGTTTAAAAGCTTCAGCCAGGTAATCACTTGTGTTGAGGACAACTATGCCGCCCCCCTTGTCAGCGGGGCGGATAGTTATCTCATCTCGTTTGGACAATGTTAAGAGGGCTTGCCTCTCCCTGGAAGAAAGATTGTTGTGTGTACTGGATCTTTTTTTGGGCATACTATCGATGGTGCTTGCCATCGAAGAAGAGAAGGCTCGGATGGTTGTGCTGCTTGAAGGGGGATCAAACAGCACTCGGGACTTAAGGGGGGGCCGGATGGTATCACTGGTGAGGGGAGGTAAAGTGTCCTGAATACCAAAAAAATCTTTGAGCTTTAATTGGCGGTTGAATCTGCTGAGATCCCCTCGGTTGGAGAATGGGTCATATGGGCCTGTGGGAACAAAGCCCAGACCCCATTCCAATACTGAATTCTCATCTGCCGTTAGTGGAAAGTCTGATATGTTGTATATCACTTTCTGTCTTTTCTGCTTGCCTTTAGTTTTTGCAATGCGGCGGCATTGTCCCGCTCTTCTTGTATGGGGTCTACCAGGGTACCGCCTTTCGCCCTGGTAGATATCCCTAAAGGGGGTCTTGGCACTCCAGCAGAGGATGTCTCCTGTCGGCTGTCCCCCTCGCTGTTGGAGGATACATTTTCAGAAGTTTCTGTATCCAGTGGGAATCGTTTGTTGGTCCTTTGCCGGAACCGCATCTGTTTATAATTGCGTGACGCACTACTGGTCTAATGGTACACTTTTTTCTCCTCATAATCACGATTTACCATCATTAGCTTTTTCTTTTTGTAAGTAATGACTTCATTACGGTATTTGAGCACTTGTGCCTCAAGTTTTTCAAGCCAGTTTTCAGCTGGTTGTTGTTTTAAGCATTCCAGATGGATGGTTTCATATGCAGAGATTTTTTCACGGGTGATTTTACACTCCCGGGTAGACTCTTCGACTACAAGTAAAATCAAATCAAATGATGCCCGATTCAAAATTGCTGCCCACTTCCTGCAGAATTCCGCATTAGTGCGGCCTATTGTCGGGGCATTTTTGATACGAAATCCCCGTGGGATCTTTTTCTGTATGTAGTATTCAGAAAGAGTTCTACTGTGGAGGTCAAAGTCCGTTTCACGTTTTCTGAGGCGTAAAAGGTTCTGGTATATATGCTGAGCAGAAACATCCGCAGTCAATAAGCATTTATCCTTTCTCAGGATATTCCCCACCTCAGTCTCTGAAAATGTGAACATATCTCCCGTTGGTAGATCGATATCAAGTAGTCCCAGTGTTGCGCCCAACTCCTGTGTCGACATGTCGATATCTCAATGTCACTGTTCCACCTCAAGTGACAAGACAAAATACAGTGCACGGAAACTTGGAGTCTGATAAATCCAAAGATGGGGGTGCCTTAAAAGTTGTGTGTATCCACTTATTGTATAGAGTCCAGAATATCGGCACTCACCCCTGGTAAATAAAACATAGCCCCGGGTGCCCTCCTCGGCAGGCAGACAGTATATGGACGGTAGTATAGCGGCACTCACGGGAATTAACGACACGTACTCAGCAATATGCTTAACGTTTCAAATCTTGTTAGGATTTTTCATCAGAAGCAACTTAGTGAGCATACAGACACAGAATAAATACCTGATCCAAGACGGTGCACAGCCGGTCAATCACGGCTCCTACTTCCGCTGGTGTCACCAGCGTCCATCAGCTGCCAGGCAACGGGTGTGTCACATGACCTCCTATTGCCTGCAACTAGGTTGCCTGGCAACATCTCAGTATACCGGAAACACGTAGTTGCCGGCGTCCATCAGTTGCTTCTGATGAAAAATCCTAACAAGATTTGAAACGTTAAGCATATTGCTGAGTACGTGTCGTTAATTCCCGTGAGTGCCGCTATACTACCTTCCATATAGATATATATATATATATATATATATATATATATATATATCTGGAACAAAAGAGCAAAGGGGGCGCCTATGGTGTAGTACCTTTTTAATTGTTTAAAAAAGACAGTTTAAAACGTCTGTTTAAAATAAATGAAGTGTCCGTACCAGACAGTTCGTCAGGTGTGGACTTAAAACCACATGATTCAATACAAAATCCCACTGGCACATCAGCTACAAGAGCAAGCCCGCCGTCAGCAGATGGTAATTACAGACTCACGGAACCTCTTCAGCGCGACACACCGCAGTGTCCAGCAGAGTCGGTGCTTGCACGGGTCCCGGCAGCTTCTCCTTAGCCCGGTCAGTAGAGATAGTCTGGCGTCAATCTGGCCACGCCCCAACGCGTTTCGTCGTCAGACTTCGTCAGGGATGGCCACAGTGACGCTGACTCCCTCTCTTAACTCACAGTCAACCAATCATTACTCGGGAATTAGCATGCGATTACATACATTGGATACGTCATAGTATATTCCTTCTCTCGAGAACGACCATGTTTTTTAACACAGCAAAATCAATGCCGTTTTTAGTGACAGTGGAGAGGGAGGTTTACATATTTATATTGTGTGCTTGTGTTACTGGATATTTTATATATATGAATTACACCTATCGGTGTTTTTAGTACTAAGTTATTTGTACAGGTTTTTGGCCTCCGGTATTGTCAGATTTTGTATCCGGCAGGTCAGACATAAATTCATATTATTTATTGGCAAATTCTTTGGTTTTTGCGGGGCTTTTTATATACATATATATGAGACTTGTCTTGTGGAAAAAAAAAATTTTTTTTTAAGATATTAGAGATTTTTTTGTTTTCTTAAAGGGGCAGTACATAATAAATTTTTGTGAAAAACTTTTTCAAAAATAGAGATGGACAGGAAATTTTTTTACAGAATTATTCTCAAAGCAGATAGGGTTCTAGGACTTACTCAAAGAAGGGCTTAAGAACAAAAGCATAAACCTAGATGAATATAATTATCTACTAAATCAGACTCCTCGTATTGCAACCTTCTACCATATCCCCAAAATCCATAAAAGCCTAATTTTACCCCCAGGACGTCCAATAATCAGTGGGATAGGGTCTCTTACATCAAGAATTTCAGAGTATGTTGATTCCTATATCAAAAAATATGTACCCCTGCTAGATACTTACATACAGGACTCCACTCATATTTTACAAATATTAAATAATTTAAACTGGTCCAACGAATACAAATGGTGTACAGTTGATGTGCAGTCACTGTACACTGCAATACCACATGGAAAAGGAATAGAGGTCGTCCGGGAAAGACTCAACAAAGATCCTGAAATTGGGAAGGATAAAAATAATTTTATATGTGACTGTCTAAACTTTGTCCTTAAGTTCAATTACTTTATGTTTTTGGAAGAATTCTTCATTCAGCACTGTGGGACAGCTATGGGGAGTATTTGTGCCCCTAGTCTGGCGAATTTGTATATGGGCCATTGGGAGAGTGGTCTGACCGGAGGCCCATATGCAGACAAAATAGTAATGATAAAACGGTACATAGACGATATTATCGTTGTATGGAAGGGTACCAAGGAAGAATTTGAATCCTTTATGTCATACATCAATGAAAATAACTATAATTTAAAATGTACTCATTTTAATGATACAGAAATAGAGTTTCTAGATCTGGTGATAAGTACAAAAAAATTTGCCAGTACTGGACAAATTGATATATATACACATTTCAAACAGGTCGATAGCAACAGCTATCTGGACTTCCAGAGCTGTCATCTAGCACGTTGGAAGCAAAATATCCCATATTCACAATTCACCCGACTCCGTAAGAAAACAAAAAAATCTCTAATATCTTAAAAAAAAATTTTTTTTTTTCACAAGACAAGTCTCATATATATGTATATAAAAAGCCCCGCAAAAACCAAAGAATTTGCCAATAAATAATATGAATTTATGTCTGACCTGCCGGATACAAAATCTGACAATACCGGAGGCCAAAAACCTGTACAAATAACTTAGTACTAAAAACACCGATAGGTGTAATTCATATATATAAAATATCCCGTAACACAAGCACACAATATAAATATGTAAACTCCCTCTCCACTGTCACTAAAAACGGCATTGATTTTGCTGTGTTAAAAAACATGGTCGTTCTCGAGAGAAGGAATATACTATGACGTATCCAATGTATGTAATTGCATGCTAATTCCCGAGTAATGATTGGTTGACTGTGAGTTAAGAGAGGGAGTCAGCGTCACTGTGGCCATCCCTCTGACGAAGTCTGACGACGAAACGCGTTGAGCGTGGCCAGAGTGACGCCAGACTATCCCTACTGACCGGGCTAAGGAGAAGCTGCCGGGACCCGTGCAAGCACTGACTCTGCTGGACACTGCGGTGTGTCGCGCTGAAGAGGTTCCGTGAGTCTGTAATTACCATCTGCTGACGGCGGGCTTGCTCTTGTAGCTGATGTGCCAGTGGGATTTTGTATTGAATCATGTGGTTTTAAGTCCACACCTGACGAACTGTCTGGTACGGACGCTTCATTTATTTTAAACAGACGTTTTAAACTGTCTTTTTTAAACAATTAAAAAGGTACTACACCATAGGCGCCCCCTTTGCTCTTTTGTTCCAGATTGCTTGTTCTTGTGCCCTGGGATCGGGCACCTGCATTGGGGAGCTGCTGTCCACAATCTAGGACAAGTGTACCAAACACCTGAGTGTGGGACAATCACTTCAGAAGAACCCAGTGAAGGGTTAAATTGACTGCAGGTGTCAGCGCACCACAGCTAATCGTTTGTTTTTATATATATATATATATATATATATATATACCCTTGATGAAGTCCCAAACAAAATAAAGGGGATGAAACGCGTTGGTCACTCTGGACACTAACCTCCACCCTCCATTGTGCTTGAGGCACACTCCAGATAAGCTCTTTTTTACTGTATAATTGTACGAGTCCATTACTTATGTTTTTATTTGTTCATTAAATCCCTATTTTTAAACTGTATCACACTATCTATTTTTCTTACCCTCCTTGGTTGGGAGGTTCTCCTTATTTAAGGTATCCTAAACTCTGAAAGATTGCAGGGGTCCCTGTTGACATTGGACCCCTGTCAAATGTGAGTTATCTTTTCATTTTCACATTTTACACGGGGTGTAATATAAGTTTTTACCACACGGTGGCAGCAAACCACCACTTATCACCAGTCACCTTTAAGCTAAATATTTTTTGCACCTAACTGAAAATTATCCCCTCCTCTCTGGGTCCTTATATTTCATCCGAGTTCCGTATCGGTGGACAAGGAGAACCAAACAGGAGACGGACACAAGAAAGTTATCACTACACGTGATCTTTTCTCGTATCTCTGGTACGCATATCACTATATAGCTTAAGGATTTTTACTTTTACATTGTACACTGAAGGCGCAGTCGTCTACTATTATTTATATATATATATATATATATATATATATACATATATATATATATATATATATATATATATATATATATATATATCAATAATATGTTCCCCAACCTGTGCACAAAGATGAAAGGAGCAGCACCTCTGAAGGATCCTCTGTTAGGAAGAATATGGAAATAGGTATGAAAAGAACAGAAGGTTTCAGAGGGCGCTATATAATGATATATTTATTTTGACAATACTCAATGTCAAATTTAGAAAACATAAAAATACTTTAAAGCATGACATACAGTAAAAGACACATATATGTGTATTACAAAAGTAAACAGTTTTGGTTATACGTAGACAATTCAAATTTTTTCACATGAACGCTCCGTTGACAGATTGTTAGTCACTGTTAGTACTGTTCTTTGACTGTTTGTTAGTAGGAGTTTAGTCGGTTAGGATGTAGAGCCAAACGCGTTTTGTCAGTATCACTTCCTCAGGGGCGAAAGCAAACCGATACTCAAATATTGAATAGGATGTATACCAAACCAGTATTCCAGAATCTCACAAATCAGGAGTAAACACCCGTGAAATAGAGTACTTCTATGAAGATAGTTAGCTCAAAATATATGGCCTTTATTCCAGCCAACAACCATATATAAATGATGTCTAAGTTGTATCCCAAAGCTGAAGTCCCAAGCCACATGGACAAAACCGCATACACCACAAATTTAGATGTACAGGTCAAGGCTTTATCAATGTAGAATTTCTTCGCTGAATGAGGATGTGCAATGAAGTTTCCAGTGAGCATGAACCACATGTTGTGCATCCAATGCATTTGTTGCAGCCTTTTTTACGAGACAAGAAGTGCTCTTTTGATACTGGACCCATATTGGTGACGTCTGTTTTGACCAGCCAATCTTTAAGTTTACAGCTTCTCCAAAAGCTTGGCATCAGACGATGGTCTTTGAGTGCTTTTAAATCGGGGTCCGAAGTTATAATATGCCTATATCTCTTGCCTTTCTGGATGAGAGATTTACTTTGTGAGTTATATTGCTGGACCCAGGGTATTACCTTAACAAGCTCTGGTTTGGGGTTTTCTCTTAGTAGTTTTTCCCTGGGTCTGTTAAAAGCCTTCAATCTAGCTGCATCAGTTTCCTTTTTTGGATAAACCCCTTTTCAGAAATGTAAGCACCATAATGTCCAGTTGTCTCTTTCTTTCTGCTGGATCAATCGTACATACCCTGATGAATTGTGAATAGGGTAGCCCTTTGGTAGCATTTGGATGAAAGCTAGCGTAAGCAGGCACAACACCTCTATATGTTCATATGTAGCAATATATGGGGTGAACATATTATGCTATTTTTTTTTAGATATGTCGGTACCCTTACCGGTTTACATGCAGATTATCAGCTAACTATATCAGTATGCCTTATGTGATTCCAGTACCTATATGCATCAGATATTTGTCTTACTGTACATTGACATTACTTTTTTCTTTATGCCACATACTTTCTCAATATTTCTTGCTATGGACACGTTTACATACCTGTAGTCATGGTTTTTTCATATATATCTTTCACATTTTACATATGTGCCGCCTTTCCTAATCTCTCTCTCTCTCTCTCTCTCTAATTAATATATATATATATATATAATCATAGCAGAGAAGTGCGGCACTCGCAGCCAATAATGTACGCTAGACAAGAGCAAATTTGTCCCAGTGAAGGCATCCAGTATATCTGAATAGCGTTGGTGCTGTGGATGTGCCGGTCGTCCGTCCGATTATTTATATATATATATATATATATGTGTGTGTGTGTGTCAGAGAAGGGCAGTACAAGTAAGTATAGGTGGCGGTGCCTTCCAAAAGAGACCCAATGGCAGGATCCCCAACACAGCAACCGTAGCGGCGGCAATCGTCAATAACTGGAAACAGAAGCAAGATCTGCAACATTTCGATGTTTAATGATACATTGTCTTCAGGCAAATTATACAATACAAAAAGCTCACCTTATATCCCCACATAAAAGCACGTGCGTCTGGCTTCCTGGGACAGCGGCGGGAGGCAGGCGCACACCAAGTGACGTCATCCACCTCAACCCCAGGTTGCCCTGGAAACCAAGGCGATGCCAACACCAATTAAAAACAATACACGCATGGCAGATACAAGGTTACCAGAATACATACATGGATTCAGCGTAACTTTATACAATACAATGTAATTAAGTCAATCAACATAGCACAAAGCTGAACGTTCAACACTAATAGTTGAAAAGCATTATTTAGAAGAGCATTTTTAGAACACATATTTAGAAAACATTTATAAAGACTAAATAATACATAGAAAATACCTAAATGCAATACATACACATTCACTGTTCTAGCAGGCTGACATTTAAAGTGCACTCCTCTATAAGAACGAGTGTAAGCCCAAATATTCATTAAGCCCCCATGGTGCTAGTGTGTCAAGATGAAAAATCCATCTGGACTCATTCTGTAACTCATCCACCCCTAATATTTGGCAGCACATGATCAATTATCATGTACCGTAATTTGGCAAGACTATGCCCAGCAGACATAAAATGCCAGGCAACCGGCTGATAACTTTGTCCAGTGGCAATCGCATTCCGAATCGCATGGTAATGGGCTGCCATGCGTACACGTAAAGTGCAATCGGTTTTGCCGATATAGCTGAGGCCACATGGACAAGTGATCATATAGACCACGTGGCTGGTGGTGCAGGTCACCCTGTGTCTAATCAGATATTGCTTGCCGCTATAGGGGTGGCGAATACTATCACCAACCACCAATGAACGGCAAGCAGTACATTTAAGGCAGCGAAAACAACCGTTCTTTCTACCTAAAAAAGATGTACCGGTACTTATGTAATATCTGGACTCCCGTTTTTTCTTATGAGACCGCATCCCCTCGCGGGGCTCGCTGCGCTCACCACGCTTCGGGCACGGTGGCTCGCTGCGCTCGCCACACTATATAACATCAACTCCATGCGTAGTTGGATAGTAGGGGTATGAAAAAATGGGGTGCATTTAACATGGGAGTCCAGATAATACATAAGTACCGATGTACCTGTACGGTCGACATCTCTTGAAATGTCGGCATGCATCACCCAATCACGGATGTTCCGCCCCCTAGTATAACAGGGCATGACCCTGGTGGAATTAAGACCTAACTCCGGGTCAGATTGTACAATTGGCCACAATTTTTTGCAAGTCCTACTGACAGCCAGGCTAGACACATTAAAGTGATTTACCCAAGGGAGTTTCTTGGGACCAGTCAGCTTATTCTTTTTAACTAGTAATTGTTGTCGGGGAATAGCCATAACTCTTATTTTTGGCAGATTCCAGTAGGCCAGCATCATAACCCATATCTCTGAATTTAAATACCATATTGTCAATCTGGGTAACGGCCTCAAGATCAGTACTGCAGAAATTGCGAGAACGGCAATCCATCTTTAAGTGGCCTGGGGTGAAAGCTGGCTGAATGCAAAATATTATTGCGGTCAGTACTTTTCTGGAACAAAGTGGTGTGAAATTTGCCATCTCTTAAAGAGACAGCAACATCCAAATAATTGACTGTCCGGTCGTCAATGCAGTAGGTGAGTTTAATAGGACTATCTGATTTATTGTGGCTATCAATGAAATGTGTAAACCGCTCTTTACCCCCTGACCACAGTAAAAAAAAAACATTGATGTATCGAACGAAGAAATTTACACATCCCACTGCCAAGGGGTTGTGGAAGAAGATCTCATGCTCGGCACACATCATGTAGGTGTTGGCGTATGATGGGGCCACATTGGACCCCATCGCACATCGCACACCCAGACACCTGGAGGAAGAACTTCTTGTCAAACAAGAAATAATAGGACGTCAAAATTATATGCAATAACTCACAAATCAATGTAACATCGGGTCCAGTATAGGCAGAATGCCCAGTAATAAGATCACGTACGGCTTGTATACCGGCATCGTTTGGTATTACCATGTATAAACTGCTGATATCAATGCTGCATAACCTGCAGTCAGCTGGAATATCCTCAATAGCAGCCAGTTTATTAAAAAATGAAGTGGTATCCACCAAATGATGTTCATAGTTCACAATACATGGTTGTAATAACGTATCGATATATACTGCACAATTCTGGAACAGGGTTCCCTGGGCGGCAATGATAGGGCGTCCCAGAGGATGCTCTAAGTTCTTATGAACTTTGGGTAAGTTGTAAATAAGGGGAGGGTGCTGCAAGATCCCATCATTAACCGCCAGGGATAACCTCTGCTCCAAACACTGTTTAAAAGATGCCGTTGGATCACGATCCAAGGCCCGATATACTGTAACATCAGACAATTGGAGTTGTAATTCTGCCCTATAGTCACCAACATTTTGAATGACAACCGCCCTGCCTTTGTCGGCGGGACGGATCACAATATCACTGTAAGTAGATAAAGAATTTTTGGCTTTATGTGCATTATTTGGTAAATTATTATAAACCTTCTTAGATGACCCACTTGAAATTTGTTTATGAACGTCAGAATCCAACATACGGGAAAAAGTCTTAATTGACATATTAGCAGAGTTAGGTTCAAAAGTAGACTTACTTAATAGTCTCCGCAACTGCGGGGGAATCACACTGTCCTGAATAGGAGAAGGAGAACGATGGAAATGTTCATGTAGCCACAGCTGGTGATTCAAACAAAATTTTTCAATTTCCCAGTCAAAGGGTTTGAATTGGCAGGTGGACACAAACGAAAGTCCGCGTCCCAAGACTTTGGTCTCATCTGGGGACAACAAACGGGAATTACTGGTTCCTGGGTAGAGGAGGTCTCCCTCGTTTGCCCCGACCGCGTCCTTGAGCATTGGCCCCCTCGTCGAGTGCGCTTCCTGTGGCGTTTCCCCGCCATGTGCGCAGCGGGATGTCTCCCTAAAGGGATGGCAGGGGATCCAGAGGAATGCATGTTTTGGGTGTCGTTATAATCAGAGTCACTAGTAGATGTGGCATAGCGGGCATTATAGGTATCACGACCTGTCCGTCTGGCACGTGTACCAGTGCGTTGAAAACCGCCTCTCGCTATTTCACTCTTGCCACCACGGATTCATAGATAGACCTGGTTCTTCTCCTAGTCGGAGTGGTCCTTTGCCAATTTTTGTTGTTTAAAGGTCAACAACTCCTGACGATAAGCATTGATTTGTTTGTTCAAATGAGCCACCCAATCAACTGTCACGTCTTGTGCAAAAGATGATTTATGTGCCGTTTCCAATACTGCAATTTTGTCACGGGTGATAGCAAGCTCCCTGGTAGCTACTTCAATAACGAGTAGCATCAGGTCATAGCTGCATTTATTCAATACTGCTATCCATTTTTTGCAGAAATTAATATTGAAACGGCCAATAGTTGGGCAATTTTTCACCCTGAATCCTCGTGGTATCTTCTTCTGCTTGTAATAGTCAATCAAAGTTACCGCATGCAGATGAAAGTCTATCTCTCTCTGTTTCAACTTTACCCAATCCCGATATATGATCTCCTCCAACGATTTGGGTTCATCACATAGGACCTTTTTCATCAGAATGCCTTCGGCATCAGTGTCGGAGAATGAAAGGGCCAAACCCTGTGTGGCTCTTGCCGGATTCACACTGTCCATGAGGTAATCAGTGCGTGCAGCCATATATAGAAAATCCAGTACAGGTAACAATATCTCTCCTATAGTCATATCCAACTGGACCTGTGTGTGTAAGCCTTTTCATCCAGTATATACAGGTCCCGTTGGATATAAATCACTATAGGAGAGATATTGTTACCTGTACTGGATTTTCTATATATGGCTGCACGCACTGAGCACTGTGGATCCATTATATTAGGTTTCGTTATACATTATTTGGTTCTCACTTCATTTATATTGAAATGTGTGTTGCCGGGTTCCCATGACTACGGATGTGTAACAGTGACAACATCCGGACTGTGCGGCAGCCTGACCGTTCCCCCGCACTCCACTGCTGGTGAACTCAGTTCCGCTTCCGGTTTTTTGATTCCGGATGCGGTAGCTGTGACGCTAGACGGGAGGAGACGGAGGAATGGCGGCGGCAGAGTGCGAACGGCGTCCTGATCACCCCTGGTCTTGGGTAAGTATGGCACACTCCACCTCCTTAAATATGGTCATTTGGGGCTCATTCTGTGTGACTCCCTTTGAGAAAGGCGCAGAAGCGCCGAAACGGCCCATCAGTGCACCAGATTGCTCCACGGCTTACATTTGTGCTGCCTATTGATCCATGTGACATTCCATGTTGATCCGCTGCTGCCCGTAGATAAGTATTGACCTGTTTCACATTATTTGAATAAATGTGCTGATATTTTCATTCAATACTGGATGTGCTGGTCCTATCATTTGCATTTGCAATTAATGCTGGTGGTATAAGGCTATATATATATATATATATGTGTGTGTGTGTGTGTGTATATATATATATATATATATATGTGTATATATATATATATATATATATATGTGTATATAGTCCTCCAAAGAAAAGGCACTCCAATTGCATTTAAAAGAGTCTTTAGTGAATGGATGTCACCGAATACATTGTATTTTCGGGGTCAGCGCCCCTTCCTCAAGGTACAATCCAAAACTGTAAACAGCAGAGTAACAACCGCCGCTTCCCCACCACCCCCAATAAATACCTGTAGCTTCCTGAGTCCACACCTGCCTCTCCGCCACCGGGCCACCTTCACCGGAAGTGACAACCTGAACTTCCGGGTATCGCGGGGACAGATCATCTGGACGCACTCCCTGTGCGTTCCAGATGCGCTCCAGTCGTACTTCCGCATCCCCGCTGGGCAGGAAGTCATTTTGATAGTTGAAAAAAACGGGTCACTGACGCGCAGCTGCGGGGGAGAAACAGGTATTATTATAAAGTTCACAATGTAAATAATATACAAAAACATGGAAAGTACATACAACAATCACAAAGAATATATACACCAAATGAAAACACACATAGTATTTTTAAAGTAAACGGAGCAGCACAGGCATTATTTAAACCAGGCTGTTCCAGTTTATCTTTTCATTCAGTCCCATGGGGTTAATGGTATTTAACCTGAGGATCCATTAAGACTCTCTAATCAAAAGAGTCTTAGCCCTATCTCCCCTTCTCAAACTCAATGGGACATGGTCTATCATGTAGTAACGCAGGGATTCCAATGTGTGGCCAGCAGATTTAAAATGCCTAGAGACCGGCTGATCAATATCTTTGCCCCTAGATGTAAGGGTGATTGCCGATCTGTGAGATGCCATTCTTTCTTTGAACTTCCTTGTGGTCTGCCCTACATAGAACAGACCACAAGGACAAACTATGACATAGACCACAAAAGAAGAATTGCACGTGAGCACATGGCGAATAGCATAAGTTTTATCCTGGTGTGGGTGTTTTAAAACTTCTACAGGTTACCATAAATTTACATGTAGCACGATTGCTACAGCCATAGCAACCCGCTGGTTTTGTATACACATTAGGTGCTATGGGGGGGATCTTGCAGGTAATGTCTGTCTTTACAAGTCTATCCCATTAACCCCATGGGACTGAATGAAAAAATAAACTGGAACAGCCTGGTTTAAAGAATACCTGTGCTGCTCCGTTTACTTTAAAAATACTATGTGTGTGTTTTCATTTGGTGTATATATTCTTTGTGATTGTTGTATGTACTTTCCATGTTTTTGTATATATTTACATTGTGCACTTTATAATAAGGCCTGTTTCTCCCCCGCAGCTGCGCGTCAGTGACCCATTTTTTCACCTATCAGAATGACTTCCTGCGGAAGTACGACTGGAGCGCATCTGGAACGCACAGGGAGTACGTCCAGATGATCTGTCCCCGCGATACCCGGAAGTTCAGGTTGTCACTTCTGGTGAAGGTGGCCCGGGCGCTGAGCGGCAGGTGTGGACTCAGGAAGCTACAGGTATTTATTGGGGGTGGTGGGGAAGCGGCGGTTGTTACTCTGCTGTTTACAGTTTTGGATTGTACCTTGAGGAAGGGGCGCTGACCCCGAAAATACAATGTATTCGGTGACATCCATTTACTAAAGATTCTTTTAAATGCAATTGGAGTGCCTTTTCTTTGGAGGACTGTTTGTATTTGTTTAAAGTGCACCCAAGCCAGTTGATCCTGAGACCCCTGAGTGCCGGCATACAGTGGGATATATATATATATATATATATATATATATATATATATATATATATATATATATATATATATATATAATGACAGACAAGTAGTAGTAGTACATTTATTTAGAAGGCGCCGCAAAGTGTCCGCAGCGCCGTACATAGCAAACAAAAAAACAAATTACAAGGTAATGTACAGGGTGTGTTGAAAGATACAGTATAAATAGGGGTATAGCTGGTAGAACTAAAATCAGCATCAGTTCAGAAGTAGGTGTCAAAATTGTCAAGGAGACTGAAGATGAAGTAGAGGAAGGGAAGAACAGGACAGGAGCACAGGTGAGGTAATGAGGTAGGGTGAGTACGTGAGGAAGGAGGGCCCTGCTCATAAGAGTTAACATACTAAAAATAGGTGGGTGGACGAACGAAATACAATAGGATAAGTAGGAACGGAGGGGAACGGAGGCAGGATAGGAGGATCAAAAGAGGTTAGGAGGAGGGATAGGCTAGTCGAAAAAAGTGGGTTTTGAGGGAGCGCTTGAAGGAGGTAAGGGAATCAGATAGCCTGATGGGTGGCGGGAGGTTGTTCCAGTGCAGGGGGGGCAGCGCGAGAGAAATCTTGGACACTGGAGTGGGAGGAGGTGATTAGGTGAGAGGTCAGTCGGCGGTCAGCGATGGAGCGAAGAGGACGGGAGGGAGTGTGGATAGAGATCAGTGAAGAGAGGTAGGGAGCTGTGGAGGAGGAGAGAGCCTTGTAGGTGGTGGTGAGGAGTTTAAAGAGAACTCAGAAAGGAATGGGGAGCCAGTGAAGAGATAGACAGAGGGGGGAGGCGGAGGTAGAGCGGCGGGAGAGGAAGATGAGCCTAGCAGCAGCGTTAAGAATGGATTGGAGAGGTGCGAGGCGGGTGAGAGGTAGCCCAGAGAGAAGGATGTTGCAGTAGTCAAGGCGGGAGATGACAAGAGAGTGAATGAGAATTTTGGTCGCGTCAGTGGAGAGGAATGGTCTGATGCGTGAGATGTTGCGTAGGTGAAAGCGGCAAGACTGTGAGAGAGCACGAATGTGGGGGGTGAAAGAGAGGGAGGAGTCAATGATGACACCGAGGCAGCGCGTTTAGTCGGTGGACGTGATCTCGGTTTTACCAATGCTGATGGAGATAGTGGGAGAAGAGGGGATGTTCGGGGGATGGAAGATTAGAAGTTCAGTTTTAGCCATGTTTAGTTTCAGGAAGCGTTGGGTCATCCAGGCTGAGATGGCCGTGAGGCATTCGGAGACCTTGCACAGGAGTGATAGGGATAAGCCGGGGAGGAGAGATAGATTAGGGTATCATCAGCATAAAGGTGGTAATGAAAACCATAGGAGCTGATGAGGGTGCCCAGAGAGGTGGTGTAGAGGGAGAAGAGGAGAGGGCCAAGGACTGACCCTTGGGGAACACCGACTAGCTGTGGGGTAGTAGGAGAGGAGGAGCTCGGAGTGGAGACGGAGAAGGAGCAATCGGAGAGGTATGAGGTGAACCAGGAGAAGACCGTGCCAGTGATGCCAAAGGAGCGGAGGGTGTTGAGCAGGAGAGGGTGGTCAACAGTGTCAAAGGCAGCCAACAGATCAAGGTGGATTAGGATAGAGAAGAGGCCTTTGGATTTAGCCGATAGTAGATCGTTAGTGACTTTGGTCAGGGCAGTTTCAGTGGAATGTAAAGGGCGGAACCCGGATTGGAGGGGGTCTAGAATGGAGTTAGCAGTAAGGTGGCTTAGGAGACGATTATAGGTCAGACGTTCTAGGAGTTTGGAGGCAAAAGGGAGGAGGGAGATGGGCCTGTAGTTGGATGGAGAGTTGGGGTCCAGATTTGTTTTTTTGAGAATTGGGGAGACAAGAGCGTGTTTGAAGGAGGAAGGGAAGATCCCAGAGGATAGGGAAAGATTAAAGAGGTGAGCCAGGTGAGAGCAGACTGACGGACTGAGACGACGGATAATATTGGAGGGGATAGGATCGAGCCGGCAGGTGGAAGGAGAAGCGGATTGAAGGATAGAGTGGACTTCAGCAGTGGTGGGGTAAAATGAGGACAGGGGTTGGGAGGAGGGTAGTGGAGATGTAGGAGGGGAGAGGGTGAGGTCATGGCAGCAGTGATGGCAGTCCTGAGAGAGGAGATTTTGGTTGAAAAGTAGGTAGCAAAATCAGCGGCTACGATGGAGGACGGAAGAGCTGGAGGAGGGGGGAGAGCAAGGAGTTGAAGGTGGCGAAGAGCCTGCGGGGATTGGATGATTGGGAAAGGATGAGGGACTTAAAGTAGGATTCCTTGGCCAGAGCAAGGGCAGAGCTGAAGGAGAAAAGAATGAATTTGAAATGGAGATAATCCGCAAGGAAGCGTGATTTCTTCCAGAAGCGCTCAGCAGTGCGAGAGCACTTTTTAAGGAATCGGGTGATAGGCGAGTGCCACGGTTGGGGGTTGGAGCATCGAAGGGGGATAGAGGAGGGAGGGCAGGCAGAGTCCAATGCCGAAGATAGGGTGTCATTATAGAGGGAGGCAGCAAGGTTCGGGCAGGACATGAGGGCGATTGGGGCGAGAAGAGGACAAAGCGTGTTTGAGAAGGCAGCAAGATCAAGTGTGTTGACGTTATGCAGTGAGACAATGCGCTTGGGAGGGGGGTGGGAGAGGGGGAAGCAGTGAGGGAGAAGGAGATGAGGTGATGGTCAGAAAGAGGAAAAGCCAAGATAGTGTAGTCAGTAAGGGAACAAGAGCGAGAGAAGACGAGATCGAGGGAGTGTCCTTGGATGTGGGTGGGAGAGGTAGTCCACTGAGATCAAGAGAGGCCAAGAGAGGAGCAGAGAGAGAGGAGTTTGGAGGTGCCAGGATCAGCGGGGTTATCCAAGGGGATGTTAAAGTCACCAAGAATGACAGATGGCAGGTCAGAGGAGAGGAAGTGTGGAAGCCAGGCGGCGAAGTTGTCAAGAAATTGGGAGATAGGGCCAGGGGGGCGGTAGATTGCAGCAACACGGAGGTGGTAGGGGTAGTATAGACGTATAGAGTGAGACTCAAAGGAGGAGAAAAGGAGAGAGGGTTCAGGGTGAATGACACTGTGGGTGCATGAGGCTGAGAGGAGAAAACCCACACCGCCACCTTGGCGACCGTCAGGCCTGGGAGTGTGAGAGAAAGAGAGGCCACCGTGGGAGAGAGCAGATGGAGAGACAGAATCAGAGGTGGAGAGCCAGGTCTCAGTAATAGCAAGGAGGTGGAATGCTCTAGAGATGAATAGGTCATGGATGGCAGGGAGTTTGTTGCAGATGGATCTGGCGTTCCATAGTGCACAGGAAAGAGGGGGGGGTTGTGTATTTATGTGGATAAGGTTTTTGGGATTGCAGAAGCGAGGGGGGGTCATTGGGAGGGTGGGGGTGCGGGGGCGAGTGGTCAGGATAGGTATGGGATGGGAGGGGGGAGGAGCAGATGGAGAAAGTGAAGTTGAGAGATTAACAGCCATGAGGAACCGAAGGTGAGAGGGTAGGTTAGTGAAAGCAGACAGAGGGATTTGGGAGGACAGACAGCGTCTGTAGTAAATTTGCGAGGATGTGGTAGAAAACAGAGTGAGAGAGAAGGTAACAGGCAAGGAACTACTGTCAGAGAGGAGACAAGTGGGTAAAATCAGGTTGATTGAGTAATCCAATTAAGTATGAAACAACAACAAGTGAGAGGATGAAGGGAACAGAGAAGGTCAGAAGTGAGGCAAATGTGAGCAGGCGTGAAGAGGGAAACAGAGTGCAATAAATGTGTGGCAAAGATAAGAGAAAATAATAGTGAATGAGTAAAATGAAATACAATGTTGGAAAAATATAGATAAAATGAATTAAATGTCAAAATTGAGCAACAGGTTACAATAGGATAGAAAGAAGATGAATATATTACAATAAAACAGAATATGAAAATTTAGACTGTGTTCAAACTCACCTTTTTCAGTATTCTAACTCACCTGCTTCAGTTTCCAACTCACAGGTCACTTAAGTAATCAAGCTTCACTTTAGTATGCAATCTTCCCTCTCAATGAGCAAGCTCCCAAATGAGCTCTGCCCCTCCTTATATAGTATGTCAGGCCCCTGTTACACTCAGCTCCTCCCCCTAATCTTTCCTGACACCTAGATTTAGCTCCTCCTCCTAGTATCTGTTCACACCTAGTAACAATACACTATACAGATACAGGCACAACCAAAATCACACTCAGATTTCTCCCTCAAAATTACAGTCTCTATATAGAAAGACAGATAAAGAATACAAGACAGACAGAATGCAAGATAACTCACCTGCTTCAGTTTCCAACTCACTTAAGTAATCAAGCTTCACTTTAGTATGCAAGCTTCCCTCTCAATGAGCAAGCCAAAGAATGTACTTTCCTTTTGGATGCAAACATGTGCAAGCACATTATTACTGAACAAGATTTATCTGTCAGTTCCTCTAGATATTCTAACTGGATATTATACTATGATACAAAAGCTCACCTTTTCTAGCTGCTGCATGCCATCACAGGGTGACACAAAGGGCTAACGTACAAAGGCTTGTTATCAGCAGTTGCTATTGTAAAAGTATGCATAATCAAAGCCGTTCCATAGGCTCAAGCTTTTGCATACCTCCCAACTTTCAGGTAGCCGGACCCGGGACACTGCTGATGCGCGGCAAAATTTTCGGGGGCATGGCCTAATTTCGGGGCGTGGCCTATACTCGCAGCTCTCCCATGAGGCCACGCCCCCATTTTGCCGCTATGGGGGCATGACCCAGAGGCTCTGTGAGCCTCTAGCCATGCCCCCAGCCCCCTGGCTGCGGGAATAGACGCTGTGCGCATGCGCACAGCGTTTATTTCCCGCTGCTTAGCAGCCGACAGGGGGGACTCCCAACAGCCCCCCCTCACTGCGGGACACTGCCGCCCACAGGTGGGACAGCGGGACAGGCCCTAATAATCGGGACTGTCCCGCTAAAATAGGGACTGTTGGGAGGTATGCTTTTGCACATGTGAACAACGACATCTAGGCCTTAGCCTAGTCACATGGCGATAGACAAGATAATATTCAATAAAAAACTCTTTTTTAGTGATTACCATTGTAAAAGCATGTTATCTCTGTAGAATCAATGGACAATTCATTCACAGGCTAATTCGTGCAAAACACCAAGCGGCAACTCAGCTTACAGTCTACACTTATTACAGACTGTCTTCACAATAATTATCAGGCTAACATTAGCAAATTACCTTATCCCTGGCTAACCATTATTGAAGCTAAATTACATCTTTCCTTTATCTCTCTGGTAACATTTCATAGTACAATGCTCCTATGTAAAACCATATGCCATATCCTAAAGTCCTGGTACACAATTTCATCAAATATACCTATCAGCTATTCATGTCTCATCCAGGCGTATCTTGTTCCATATTCCCGGAGTAGGTCAGCACACACACACACTGAATGAATATAGAAGCAATGTCCGACAGGCGGGGGGAGCAGCACTCAAATGACTCAATAACCGCTAGTAAGAAGCCTGTCAGTTCAGGAAACGATCAACATTTCAGTTTAATTAACCTTTGTCAAGATCGGCCATAATACAAAAAAAAAAGCATACCAGCATCGGCCACCTCCGACTTCCGGGATCATCAACTTCACCATCCGGCGACGTGCATTCCAGGACGCCCACTGATGTGGTCACACCAAATGCGGCCAGTGGATCCCCACTTCCGGGTTCAACTGACGGGTTGCATGGCAACACACCTAAACAAAGTGATACAGAAAGATACAATACATTTTAAAGGACAAACAATCACATGGAAAAAAGTTTTAAACAAAGTCTTAGATACCATGGCACATCCTTGCAGTTGGATGTATCATTTGCTGTCAAAAAGAAAGTGCTTCCTTTTTAAGGTCAATTCTAACAAATTGATAAAGAACATTTCTCCTTCATCCACTAGGTGTCACTGGAGTAACAGTGGGGGATAGAAGGGCGACCACAGGAAGCATGGGCACTTTAAATATAATTGAGTGTGGCTATCTCCTTCCCTTCTACTTCCCCACCTAGGCAGTCTTGGAATGTGCCCGCATGGGAGCTGGTCACACTACTGGCTTGCTCCAGGGCACAAGTTTTTAAAAGCTTGACATTTTTTTTTTATTCAACAACAGACAGGCAGTCTGCCGCTGCGGCTGCAGAGACCACCGTCTCCGGAGGACAGCCACCACTGTGCGCGGTGCGTGCCCCGTCCTCCCTCAGCCTCTACCGCCGCCGATCAGCAAAGGCAGCGGTAACGTATGCCTGGCTCCCCGCTCAGCGCGGGCAGTCAGCGAACAGAAAATGTCGGTAGCGCAGGTTTTATTAGGTTATTTAAAACTGGCGCCATTTTGGAGAGCACGGAGTAGCTTAGGGGGCGGGGCTACTGCGTGGTACGCTCCCAGCAGCCCCGGCTTCTCCCCAGCGTGACCCAGCACAGCGGCGGCCATCTTCTCAATGCCCGCCGCTGCTACACTGTGGGACTCCGTTTTGCTGAGACAGTCTGCAGACTCAAGTACAGCCTTCCTCCTGGTATCCAGACCTGCAAAGTAGCTTCCCCAAGCCCTGCATGCAGACAGTGGGGTTAGAGCTGGGTGAGACAGTTCTGGGCTGTATGTAAATTGGGCTATAGCGCTCCCTGGTACATACCATAGCGTTGTTCAGGCCTCTGGCAGCTCTTTCCTCTAATACTGTCTCTCCTGTCCAGTCTTTCTGCCTGGCTTCTTACTGTACTATCCCCTGGTGTGTGTGTACAGTTATATTAACCTGCTGATTGTTGCATATATATTTATATATTTTGTATTGATCAAGCACTGTTATAATGGCAGGAGGCAGCTCTAAGAAGTCTTGCAAGAAGTGTAATTCTAAACTTACACAATCCACTGAGGGTACACCAGTGTGTGAAAAATGCACCACTGAACCCCCTCCTTCTACCTCACAGCAGTCCTTCCCTGCTTGGGCTTTACAGCTCATGAAGGTGATGTCACGCCTGTCCTCTGAAATATCAGATGCACAAAGGGACAGAGAATCCTCTAGATCACAGCAGCGGGAATTAACCTTAGCTGGCTGTGGAGGGTTTAACAAAGGCCTTGGCCCCAGAGCCCATACGGCCCTCTGTACGTGATTCACAACCCCCAGTGCTAAAAAGGCTCATCACACAGGTCTTAGACATGGACACAGATGAGGATATGCCTGACCTTGAGGAAGGGGAATATGCTGCCCCAGAGGTGGACGTGCAACTAGATTTGCCACCACCGCAACCGGAAACGGTTACACAATGACCGCATTGATATGGTCAAGCTGGCACTGGACGTGGAAGAAGGGGTGTCAGCCCCCAGTCGCCCCTCCCTTTTTGGCAAAAAGCCAAAGCAAGCAGCTTCTTTTCCTCCTGCAGAGGAACTAGATGACCACCTGCTACAGGCCTGGAAAAACCCTGTTAGGAAATTTCAAATTTTCCGGAGACTGTTGTCTTCATATCCCTTGGCTGCTGCAGGCAGAAAGCTGTAAGAGACTACCCCTGTAGTTGACCCTTCAGTCACACGTCTGTCCAAGAAGACGGTTCTCCCAGTACCGGTGGCCACTAATCTTAGAGACGCCTCAGACTGCAAGCTTGAGCTTACGCTTAAGTCTATTTACACTGCGGCAGGGGTAGTTCAGCGTCCGGCTCAGGTCGGATGCTGGGTCAATAAGGCTATTGGGGTTTGGGCCTCACAGTTGGCTCAGCAACTGAAGCAGGGAGGTGAGGTTGATGTTCTGGTACAGTTAGCAGAAAATATTTCGGAGGCATTGTCATATATGGTGGAGTCCTCTAATGATGTTTGCATCATCGGTGCTCGCATCTCTGCTCTTTCCATATCGACTCGCCGATCACTCTGGCTCCGCCAGTGGCAAGCTGATGCAGAATCCAAACGGGCAGTGGAGACACTCCCCTTCACGGGTGATGTCCTCTTTGGGCCCGAGTTAGATAAGTGGATATCTCAAGCCACTGGTGGAAAATCCACATTCCTCCCATCCACGGCCCCTCCCCCTTCTACACGTAGAACCTTCCAGGGGACATCCTTTCGGTCCTTTCACCCGCAGGCAAAGTTCCGTTGTCGCTCTAGAGGGGGCGCTGCCTCACACAGAGGCTCCTGAGGTTGTGGCAGAGGTGCTTCCACTTCCACCCAAGAGGCCAAGGCCTCCACTAAGCCCTCTGCATGACGGGCTTCAGGCCCACCTGGGGGAGCCCCAGGTGGGGGCGCACCTGCAAGGCTTCCAGCACGTTTGGCTGCAGTCTTGCCAAGACGCTTGGGTGAGAGATCTTGTGGCCTTCGGCTACAAGATACATTTTCAAAAACCGCCTCCGCACCGGTTTTTCAAAACAGGTTTGCCAGTTTCAGGAGAAAAAAAGCCTGCTACTGACCGCAGCCATCCAAAAATTGGTCTCGGCAGGGGTGGTGATCCCGGTCCCAGAGGATCAAAAGACCCTGGGGTTCTACTCCAGCCTCTTTCTAGTCCCCAAGCCGGACGGCTCGGCGCGTCCTATGTTGAACTTGAAGGATCTAAATCCTTACCTCCTGCCGGTCAAGTTCAGGATGGAGTCCCTGCAATCTGTAATCGCTGGGTTGGAGGAGGGCGAGTTCTTGGTGTCACTCGACATCAAGGATGCCTACCTCCACATACCGATCTGGCCTCCACATCAGGCCTTCCTTCGGTTTGCTATCCGCAGCCAACATTGGCAATTCCAGGCCCTTCCATTTGGCCTCTCCTCCGCTCCACAGGTCTTCACTAAGGTCATGGCGGTGATGATAGAGATTATGCGGAACCAGGGGGTGACGGTAATACCGTACCTGGACGACTTTCTGCTGAAGGCTCCATCCAGGGAGGCCCTGTTGGGCAACATAGCCCTGACTCAGAGTACTCTAATTCGTCACGGATGGATACTCAATTTCCAGAAGTCCCAGCTGCAGCCGTCGCAACGGTTACAGCTCTTGGGAATGGTCCTGGATACCACTCTTCTGAGGGTGTTTCTTCCAGAGGACAAGATACACTCTCTCCAGGCCTTAATCCGCATGGTTCTTCTGACCAGACGACTGACGGTCCTCACATGCACCAGACTCCTGGGGAGGATGGTTGCCTCTTTCGAGGCTCTCCAATATGGTCGATTCCGATCGAGACCCCTCCAGCGTTGCCTTCTACAGCAATGGTCAGGCTCTCACCTACACCTTCACCACAGGATTCGGTTGTCAGTGCGGGCGCGACACTCTCTCCTGTGGTGGCTGAACCCTGCCAACCTCAGAGAGGGAAAGAGGTTTGCCATCTGGAACTGGATACTGCTCACCACAGATGCAAGTCTTCGTGGTTGGGGAGCAGTTATCCTGGATCACCAGTTCCAGGGCCGTTGGACTCAGCAGGAGGCCCTGCTCTCCATCAATATCTTGGAGCTCAGAGCAGTTTATAATGCTCTCCTGCAGGCCCATCATCTCCTTCTGGGTCAGGCCATCAGGGTACAGTCTGACAACTCCACTGCAGTAGCCTACATCAAAAAGCAGGGAGGCACGCTGCCATGAAGGAGGTGGGCTCAGGATCATGCACTGGCCATCTCCGCCATATTAATTCCTGGCGTCGAAAATTGGGAGGCCGACTTCTTAAGTCGGCAGGACGTACACCAAGGAGAGTGGTGCCTCCATCCCCAAATGTTTCAACACCTGGTCCACAGGTGGGGGTGTCCCCAGGCAGACCTAATGGCGTCTCGCCACAATTATCAGCTGCCCCGGTTCTTCGCTCTCACACGAGGGATCCTCAGGCGGTGGGAGTGGATGCACTGGTGGCCCCTTGGCTATTCCACTTTGTGTACATTTTCCCTCCATTTCCGCTAATACCGCGGGTGCTGCAGAGAATTCGGAGGGAGGAGGTCACTGTCCTCCTGATAGCTCCGGATTGGCCGCGCAGATCATGGTACACCAGTCTCATGTCTCTGCTGATAGACGAAACCTGGCCCCTGCCTCTTCAGGAAGATCTTCTCAGCCAAGGGCCCGTCGTCTTTCCAGACTTAAGTCGGCTTCATTTGACGGCGTGGCTGCTGAAAGGTCCATCCTGAGGCAGGCAGGTATCCCACGGGCGGTGATACCCACCATGATGAAGGCCAGGAAAGATGTTACCTCCAAGCATTACCACCTCATCTGGAGGGCTTACGTGGTCTGGTGCGAGAGTCGCAGTGTTTCCACTACCCTCTTCAAGAAGGCTCGTCTTCTTTTTTTTCCTGCAAGCTGGCTTAGCTGCAGGTTTACGTCTGTCTACTTTAAAGGTACAGGTATCGGCGTTATCTATCTTTTTTCAAAAGAAGTTGGCCCTTTTACCTGAGGTACATACCTTTTTTCAGGGAGTCTTGCGGCTGCAACCTCCTTTTCGTCAACCCATGGCTCCTTGGAACTTGGATCTTGTTCTAGGTTTTTTACAGTCTGTGGTGTTTGAACCACTAAACAAAGTGGACCTTAAATACCTGACATGGAAGACAGTGCTCCTCCTGGCCCTGGCATCGGCCAGGCGAGTCTCCGATCTGGGAGCCCTGTCATGCAGACCTCCTTTTTTGGTCTTCCACGCGGACAGGGCAGAACTTCGCACGAGCGTCTCCTTCTTGCCAAAGGTGGTATTGGCCTTCCACATAAATCAGCCGATTGTGGTACCGGCCTTCCAAGACGCCTCTCCTGAGGAAAGTACTCTTGACGTGGTCAGGGCTCTGAGGATTTATGTATCCAGAATAGCATCTGTGAGGAAGTCGGATGCTCTATTTGTCACTTATGATCCGGTCAGACGGGGCTGGCCAGCCTCAAAACAGACGCTGTCTCGATGGATCCGCCTGACTATTCGTCAGGCCTATATGGCAAGTGCTCAACGGCCTCCTGCCTCCATTACTGCGCATTCTATGCGCCCTGTGGGCCCCTCTTGGGCGGCTGCCAGAGGGGTATCTATTCAGCAGCTCTGTAGAGCTGCCACCTGGTCTGGTCACCAGACCTTTGTTCGGTTCTACCGATTTGACACTTCTGCAGCGTCAGCTTCACAGTTTGGACGCTCAGTGTTACGGGGGTCTCAGCTCCATCCCACCCATGTTGGGAGCTCTGGGACGTCCCCACTGTTACTCCGGTGACACCTAGTGGATTGAGGAGAAAACAGGGATTTTGTACTTACCGTAAATCCTTTTCTCCGAGTCCACAGGTGTCACTGGACACCCGCCTTGCGCTGTTCCTTGTTGCTAGGAATTCCTGCCTTTAAAACTTTTACAGTTTAAATTGCTAGGTTAGTTCTACTTATGTTGTTTGGAACTGCCTGCCTATGTTATTGTGTGGCATGTTTGGTTCAGTGGTTCTCACTGTTCTATTTCTGTTTCAATCTTTTCTGGTTGATTGTGTATTCTTGTGTGTTATACTAACCTCCTCTGGAAAGCGTGTTCTTTCTTCCAGCTCCATTCGGGCACATCCTTGGGACTGCCTAGGTGGGGAAGTAGAAGGGGAGGAGTTGGCCACACTCAATTATATTTAAAGTGCCCATGCTCCCTGTGGTCACCCTTCTATCCCCCATTGTTACTCCAGTGACACCTGTGGACTCGGAGAAAAGGATTTACGGTAAGTACAAAATCCCTGTTTTTTGATTGGATAGAAGTCTGCGTGCAGCCTGTACACCAGCATCATGTTGGATACTGGTGTACAGGCTGACCACAAGGTCGTGGTGTCTTTGGGGTACCTGGTCTGACCCTGCAGCACAGGCTGAAAGTCCAGATCGTTTGATATGGTGTAATATATCAAGTTCCTGGCTGCTAGAATGGGACAGCCGGGTGGTGAGACAGGATTCTTGTTGAGTTTTGGTAGCGTGTACAACACCGGAGCTACTGCGTGTAGCATCCAAGATGATTTTATCATCCACCGCTTGCCTCAATGTGGTGTCCAGTTCCAAATTAAATCTTTGCATGGTAACCTCAGGAAGGCATGGATACACTGTGTGATCATCCAGCTGTTGGTATACTTCCGACCGGTATTGTTATATGTCTTGGATGACAATACCGCCGCCCTTGTCTGAAGGGCGTATTGTAATCGATTGATCCTCACTTAAACCACACAGAATCTGCATTTCTTGCTTGTTGAAATTGCCACGATCTGGCGGAGGGGACTTAGCCAGGGCATTGCCCTGCTCCTCTACCAATCTCAAAAAGCACTTAAATGAGATGTTATCATTTAATGGATCAAAGGTTGAGTAAGGACAAAACTTGGATTCCGGTTCATTCAGGGTATCAGTGTTCTTATAAGATGAGGAAAAGTGTTATTTTAAACGATAAAATTATGTCCCAACTTGTAAGTATCAATCTTCCATTGGAATTTATTCAAGGGACAAGAGGGCACTTTGTGAAAAGTTGAAAACTATTTAGTTTTTTTTGCCCTTGGTTTTGCTTTTTCCAGCGCCTCCTGTATTGGTCACCTCTGCGTGTTGGTCATTACCGCCTGGGTCCCGCTATGCACGGTTTTGTACCCCTAAAGGGGGTTTACCACTGTTAGAGGGATGGTGTTGATCATTGTCACTAGGTGATGAATATCCCCACTGGAGGTCTCGGTGTCTCCTGCAAATTGATGTGCTCTCCACCTTTCGAAAGGTTTCCTTCTCTTTTCAGGATTGTAAACTCACATGTACACTCTGTTTTCAGAGAAGTCACGTTGTACCGTCTGTAGCTTACAGAAAAGGAAAACGGGTTTTCCTGCGCTGAATAATAATTGTACATTTAAATTTTAAGATTTGATTATTTTATTATTATAATCTAACATTAGATTCAACAAGCATGCTATTTGAAAATATATCAATGATTAGCATAAGAATGACCTAAAAATAAAATGAAAAGATAACATGAATAAAAAAGATGGTGCGTAAACTAATGGTTGGTATAGTCACCTATATCCTTTGAAAATCCAATTGGATAACAATCCTGGTAATTTGATGAAGACCATTTAAATAACTGATGTGGATTGCCAAGATGTTGCTGGTGAGGTAACTTGCCTCCGGTGAGATGGTAGTTCACTTTATGGTAGCACCAGGCTGAATATACCTGTCTCCTTTGAACTAGTTAACAATAGATTGCTGGATGGTGTCCACAGTTTTGAGCGGGTGATGTTGTGGTTTGTCCGCATAGTCTCCCAGGTGGATGTTTAAAAGTTGGTTTGCAAGATGATTGGGTCAGGATCACTGGGTGTAAGAATAAATAGGTCCGTACCTCTCCACCGACGTGTTTAGTTGTATAACACCGCTTTTTCAAGGTGTATGTTCAAGGTTCACTGTACGGGTTTATATACCTTTAGTAATTAGGGACGTGAGTTCACCTGTCCTCAATTAGCATGCACATGATTAACTTACACATAATTCAAAAATACATAATAAGCATTTCATAGTTTCAATGCTCCACCCAGCAATCACTTTCCGGCTGTGTTGCTCGATGCTTCCGGGCATGTGGAGCGCATCTATGCATCCCACCACCCGGAAGCACAATCTGGCCGGGTCTTCAAATGAGCACTGTATTTATAGTGCATGTCTAGTATCAATTTTGGAACTGTGGAGCGCATCGATGCGTTCCTCTGCCCGGAAGCATCATTCAATCACTATATTGTTACTTTCACTCTAGGAGTTGTAGATAGGAATATTAACATAATAATTCAATTATATCAAATATTATCATAATTCAATCATATCGGTGAATATTTATACAAAAGCACATATTCGGTGTATGTACATTTTCATCATACTATTATGCATTAAAGATGATAATTATGTATCCCAATATTTCAAATAGGAAAAACATATAATACATATATGACTGTATAAAGAAGAAAAGGGAACGTGTGTGTGTGTGTATATATGTAAAATAATATGAGGTAAGCAACATATAATTAAAATTTTAAATTTGAATCGCATATAGTGATATATTTAAGCTTGGCGGATCGTCATAAATGGGTATATTATTTCTCATTATTACTTCTATATATTATGGAGAGGGAAAGGGGAATGGAAGGAAAAGAAATGAAAAATATAAAAAAAATATATAAAAATATACACTGCTCAAAAAAATAAAACACTAACATAGCACATCCTAGATCTGAATGAATTAAATATTTTTATTAAATACTTTGTTCATAGTTGAATGTGCTGACAACAAAATCACACAAAAATCAATGGAAATCAAATTTATTAACCCATGGAGGTCTTGATTTGGAGTCACACTCAAAACTAAAGTGGAAAAACACACTACAGGCTGATCCAACTTTGATGTAATGTCCTTAAAACAAGTCAAAATGAGGCTCAGTAGTCTGTGTGGCCTCCACATGCCTGTATGACCTCCCTACAATGCCTGGGCATGCCCTTAATGAGGTGGAGGATGGTCTCCTGAGGGATCCTCCTCCCAGACCTGGACTAAAGCATCCGCCAACTCCTGGACAGTCTGTGGTGCAACATGGCGTTGGTGGATGGAGCAAGACATGATGTCCCAGATGTGCTCAATTGGATTCAGGGCTGGGGATTGTGTGGGCCAGTCCATAGCATCAATGCCTTCGTCTTGCAGGAAATGTTGACACACTCCAGCAACATGAAGTCTAGTATTGTCTTGCATTAGGAGGAACCCAGAGCCAACCTCACCAGCATATGGTCTCATATATGGGGTCTGAGGATCTCATCTCGGTTCCCAATGGCAGTCAAGCTACCTCTGGCGAGCACATGGAGGGCTGTGTGGCCCCCCAAAGAAATGACACCCCACACCATTACTGACCCACTACAAAACCGGTCAAGCTGGAGGATGTTGCAGGCAGCAGAACGTTCTCCTTGGCGTCTCCAGACTCTTTCACTTGCTCAGTGTGAACCTGATTTCATCTTTGAAGAGCACAGGGCGCCAGTGGTGAATTGTCCAAACGTCCTGCACTGTGTTGGGCTGTAAGCACAACCCCCACCTGTGGACATCAGGCCCTCATACCACCCTCATGGAGTCCGTTTCGGACCGTTTCAGTAGACACATGCACATTTGTGGCCTGCTGGAGGTCATTTTGCAGGGCTCTGACAGTGCTCCTCCTGTTCCTCCTTGCACAAAGGCAGAGGTAGCATTGCTGCTGCTGGGTTGTTGCCCTCCTACAGCCTCCTCCACGTTTCCTGATGTACTGGCCTGTCTACTGGTAGCGCCTCCATGCTCTGGACAGTACGCTGACAGACACAGCAAACCTTCTTCCCACAACTCGCATTGATCTGCCATCCTGGAGGAGCTGCACTACCTGAGACACTTGTGTGGGTTGTAGACTCTGTCTCATGCTATCACTAGAGTGAAAGCACAGCCAGCTTTCAAAAGTGAACAAAACATCAGCCAGAAAGTATAGCTGAGAAGTGGTCTGTGGTCACCACCTGCAGAACAACTCCTTTATTGGGGGTGTCTTGCTAATTGCCGATAATTTCCAACTGTTATCTATTCCATTTGCACAACAGCATGCAAAATTGATGGTCAATCAGTGTGCCTTCCTAAGTGGACAGTTTGATTTCACAGAAGTGTGATTGACCTGAGTTACATTGTGTTGTTTAAGTGTTCCCTTTATTTTTTTGAGCAGTGTATATTAAAATAAAAATTGTGCTAATTGTGCTCTGTTAGTTAAAGACCTAAAATGTAGACGAACATACGCGTTCCTTACGCTAGATGTTACCAGCCTGTACTCCAACATACCACACCAACTTGGAGTACAGGCAATTAAAAACAGACTGGAAAAAGACAGAGAATTAGTTACATAGTTACATAGTAGGTAAGGCTGAAAAAAGACTTGCGTCCATCTAGTTTAACCTGGTATAGATATCCATTGCTGATTTGGTTGGTTCTGGTATTTTACAGACAAATTATATTTCTTATTTGTACCCATGGATGTTTTTCTCCAGTAAATGTTTGTCCAACTTTGCCTTGAACGCATTTAATGAGCCAGCCGTTACCACCTCTCTAGGAAGAGAGTTCCAGAGTTTGACTGTTCTGACCGTAAAGAAATTCTTTCTACTAGCTGAATGAAATCTTTTTTCTTCTAATCTATACTCATGCCCTCGCGTCCTAGATTCCTTTCTAGTAGAAAATAGGGTGTGTGACAGTTCCTTATATTGGCCCTTGATATACTTGTACATGTTGAGCATGTCCCCCCTTAAACGTCTCTTTTCTAATGTAAATAGTCCCAAATTGCTTAATCTCTCCCCGTAGCTTAAATTCTCCATTCCCCTAATAAGCTTTGTTGCTCGCCTTTGGACTTTTTCTAATTCTATGATGTCCTTTTTATAGTGTGGGGCCCAGAACTGTACTCCGTACTCTAGGTGAGGTCTCACCAATGCTTTATATAGTGGCATAATTACCCTTGAGTCCCTAGTTTCCATTCCCCTCTTAATACATGCCAGAATTTTGTTGGCCTTTTTTGTAGCTACATTACAATGGGCACTACATCCTAGATTGCTGTCTATTTGGACTCCTAGATCCTTTTCAAGTATGGAATTACCCAGTTCCTCTCCGCTAAGGTTGTAACTTGCACACTGGTTGTGTCTCCCAAGGTGCATAACCTTACATTTATCTACATTGAACCTCATCTTCCATTTTTTTGCCCACTCATCTAGAATTGCAAGATCATTTTGAAGCATGGTGACATCTTCTGGTGATTTGATGACTTTGCTAAGTTTTGTATCGTCCGCAAAGATGGATACATTGCTGAGTAACCCTATCCCAATATCGTTAATAAAAATGTTAAACAAAATGGGCCCCAAAACCGAACCCTGGGGCACTCCACTTAGTGCCGGTATCATATCTGATACGGCACCATTCACAACCACTCTTTGTTCTCTATTACATAGCCAATTCCCTACCCATCTGCAGATATTTTCACCCAATCCTAGGTTTTCCATTTTATTAATCAATCTCTTGTGTGGGACAGTATCAAATGCTTTAGCAAAATCTAGGAAAATCACATTAGCGATTCAAAAATGTGTTATAGATTCTATCACATACATATTAGAGCACAATTATTTCTTATTCCAAGACACTTTTTATTTGTAGACTATGGGGACGGCCATGGGGAACAGGTTCGCACCGAGCTACGCTAACCTCTACATGGGGGAGGTGTGTGAACAACTGATATGGGGTGACGGGTTTGGCGTGAGCCTGGTCCTCTATGGCTGCTACATAGATGACCTTTTTATTATTTGGGATGGGGATCACGTTTTGGCAAATTTTTGTTGATCACCTTAACACAAATCAATTAAATTTGAAGTTCACCCACACATTCGAATTAGGCTGGACCTTGTTCCTGAATGTTACCCTAGAAATAGAGAATGAGAGGATTATCACATCAAATTATACTAAAAAAGTGGGTTCAAATGCCTACCTACACTTCTCAAGTGCTTATTAACGTGTATGGAAAAACAATATTCCAAAAGAACAGTTCCTAAGATTATATACTGTAGGAAGTGGAACGGCTCAAATTTCTCAACTTTCGAGATCCAAGCACAAGCGATGATGGACTTCTTTCTACAACAAGGTTATCCCAAACCTCTTCTAACAAAGGCATATAACGAAGTGATTAAAATAGATAGAGAAACTATAACAACAAAAAAGCCTGATAAAGAACAACACAAAATTGCCTACATCTCTACTTACTATAGTTATTCAAATAAAATCAAGAAGATAGTGGAGAAGAACTATATAATATATTAAAACAAGATACACTACCCCCCAAGCCAAAATTCATATATCGTAGGAATAAAACACTGAAATATAATTGCACCAAGTTTTTTAAAACTGTCAAAATACCATAGGAACCACAAAGTTGTACTATGTGGACAGGAGAAAAACCTAAAGGTTTTTATAAATGCAGCAGCTCGCTCTGCCTAACTTAACCATACGGAACCCACAAAACCATTTACAGACAAAGATGGAAAAATATGACAAATAGAAAGTTTTATAAATTGCAACACCACATTTGTAGTATATATGCTATTTTGCCAATGTGGATTAAAATATATAGGCCAAACAACCCAAAAATTAAAAATAAGGTTTTGGAGCACCATGGCAATATTTTAAGACGTACCAATATACATAGTATCCCTAGACATTTTTGTAAAAATCATGCAGGAGATCCAAGAAGTCTTAAAATCATTGGATTAGAATCTATACCCGACACAGTAAGAGGAGGAGAGAGGTTCAAAAGACTGTGCAGACAAGAGGTCTTCTGGATGTTCATTGTGAACACTGTGCACCCAGAGGACCTCAACGAGGCTATTGATATGAACAATGTCATATAAGTAATAGGAAACCATTGTCAAAAAAGGATATACATCGGCATACTCTCTCTTTTTATCTTTATTTTAATTTAAAAAAAAATTATATACTGTGTGTATATATATATATATATATATATATATATATAGCAAGGAAAAAAAGGAGGCACTCTGAGGGCTTGTCTTTGTAAAAAAAAACGTGTATTAAACAGCCGACCCTTTGTCAAGGCAAACTTGTGTACAACGAAAACAATCAAGTGAGGTACAGTGTGGCTTACCCTTAAATGAAGACAGCCCTGGGGTACCCTCCTCCCGTTTTCGGTGCACGCCACGCTGACTCTGGCCGGAACAGCGTCATTGGCTGTGAGTCGGCTTCCTGTCGGGAGACAGTGGAATGCAGGTTCCTGGTTGCCGGGGGCGCGTGAGACGCACGCTTCCTGTATCTAGGAAGCTGCTGGTTCTGCTGGGCTGGCGCTGTGAGAGTTGAACTGTGGTCGGCGTGTGAAATGTAACAGGGACTGGGTGCCTCTGGGGTTGGTGGTGCCAAACCCAGAGAGTGCAAAGGATGAAAAAAGAAAAATATGAATTTAGGGTGTTATTGATAACACAAAACAACTGGTGACAGTACTGAAATAATTAGAGTGGCCAATACCTGTGTAGGGATGGCCAGACGAAAATGTGAATAATGGTGTCAAAAGGTGATAATTGGAATTTAAATTTTAATTAAAACAGCCTGTCCTTGCGTGCGTAAGTGCCAGAGAGGAGAACTTAATAATATAACATAACACGTGCCAATGTTCATGTGTCAGTAAAGTAGAATGCACCAGGGTAATGTGTTGTATGAACATACATTTTGGTCACCGAAACAGACTGTCGGGTACTTGGCTCTGGCTAATGGTAACAGGTTCTTCCCCTTGATTCACATGGATATTGTGAGGGAAATGCATTACTTTGAAAAGTTTGACCTGTACCTTGTTCAATTACTTTTTAATATGCTGCCATGTGCTTCTTTTTGAGATAAAAGCTGTTTTTTCTTTATCCACAATGGTGTGCTGATTACTATCTACCCCATAGGTAGAGACCAGTTTATTTTTATATATATTTATATATATATATATATATATATATATATATATATATATATATATATATATATATATAATTTTTTTCCTTCCATTCCTCTTTCCCTCTCTAATATATAGAAGTAATAATAAGAAATAATATACCCATTTTATGACGAAATACCAAGCTTAAATAGATCACTATATGCGATTCTAATTTTACCTCCTATATTATTTTACATATATACACATGTTTTGTTCCCTTTTCTTTATATAGTAATATAGACATATATTATGTTTTCCCTATTTCAAATATTGGGATACATAATATCCATCTTTAATGCATAATAGTATGATGAAAATTTACATACGCTGAATGTGCTTTTCTATAAATACTCACCAATATAATTGAATTATTATGATAATATTTTGATATCATTGAATTATTATGTCAATATTCCTATCTACAACTCCTAGAGTGAAAGTAACGAAATAAGTGATTGAATGATGCTTTCGGGCAGTGGAATACATAGATCCGGAGAGTCCAAATGTGCAAGTTCAAATGCAGCTCTTTTTTCTTTAATAGTGCCCAATTCCCTGGCAGATTCTTCTACAACAACTAAGATTGCATTTATTGAGTATTGCTACCTACTTATGGCAAAAATCCTGATTGAATTTGCCGATAGTGGGAGCATTGCAGACCCGAAAGCCTCTGGGAATTAGGCCACTATGGTGGTAGTCCGATAGAGTTATTCCATGCATATAGAAATCAAATCCTTTTTGTGTAGACGCAATAATTGCGTGAATAGCTGTTAGTTGGAGTCACTTCCACTACTGGTCAGGAGATTGTCCTTAAAGCGGATGTTCTCTGTGTCTGTATCAGAAAAGCTCCAGGTCTCACCTATGGGCAGGGTGACATTCCTGAAGCCAGTAATATTTTCCATGTGGAAACAATGAGTTTAAAAGCATAGAAGTGTGTTTCCCACACTTAGAATAACTCGACAGAGGAAGCAGATTCAATTATGCAATAATATATGCAAAAATGCATAAACAGCAGGAAGGTGCCAGTGGTCCAAACCTGGTCAGCAGTGTTGCAGCTGCAGTACACGCCTGTATCCAGAAATCAATATATTATACAGAGGACCCAGCACTCCAATTGCACCGTGTATGAGCACCTTTTTAGAGTTGCAAGTAAAGCATTTGCAATTGCTGCAGATTTCCTCAGTCAAATATATCTCTGCATAAGTACTACTTTAAAATAGCTGCAGTTCTTCCTACACTGGAAAATAACACTTAAACTACTTGTGGAAATCAAGTTACCATATGTATCCATTCAGCCACAAGTGGAGATAACTTTTGAAATACAGAATTCTTAATGATCCATCATTTCTCCTAAGTTGGTTATGCAAACTCCCAATACATGCACAATTTAATTGAAGAAAAAAAAAATTCTGAGAAAATATCTGATTTAAGATACTTTCAGAATCAGTCAAAAAATGTTCTGTTGCAATATAATTTTTTTAGAAGCAAATTAATGATGTTCTTTTTTTCTCTTATTCTATTGTTTTAGTTGACGGGTCAAACCGAAGGGCGAAAATTATCTGCAACATTTACAAAGTTCCATGTGGTAATCACATTGTTATCATGAGTCACATCTACAGACAGACATTGGCTAAAAGTTCAGAAACGTTGGTGGAAGCACGTTTAAAATTAAGTCATTGCAATGAGTCATACATATATTTGCTATCTCCATTAAGGTGAGATTATCATATGCATGCATGTTTTGCAAATATTTTTTTTTAAAATATTTTCTATATGCATCTGAAATATTTCACCACAGTTAAACAGCTGCGATGTAAAACCTTTTTGTCTTCAAAATAATTTTTGTTCTACATATCTTTTTGAAATATTTTCCTATTAGTCTAGAGTTAACAGGCAGGAGCATGAGTGCTTTTCAGAATATTGTTAACAAATTTGTTCACTTGCCAATTCATTGGTCACATTCGGTTATGAGCACCCCGGTCCAGTTGATTTTATATTTTAAATATGTGGAGCACGAGGACCGGCACTCCCCTCAATGAATTCAACTCAAGTGCATGCCTTTGCAAATATACATACATAGCAGGGTTCCTAGTTTCCCGCAGGCAATCAGGAACAAGCACGACACTGCAGCATTTCAAATAGGTTGCACTTTATTGAACTCGATGGTCCATTTCAGGGTTACAACCCCCTTTTCAAGAGGAAGCAGGCACACATACGTAATCTTTTACCATTTAAAAAAGATCCATGGCACCAACTTCCCCACTCCCCTGTCCAACATGCCGGGATGACATCAGCGGCTGCATTTTAATATCACCTACATAATATCTATCCCTATATAGCCTCATGGATGAAATAAATTGTAAAGTTCACAAAAAACTTGTCTTGCATAAATGTGCTCCATACTATTCTCTCATTCAAGCCAAGTGGAGCCACTGTATTTATTTCCTATAGTTCAGTAACAGCATGTTACACAACAAGGTAACGTTAACAACCAGGTTGTTTGAATCTGACATTTGGGTTATTTGAGGTCTCAAACCCTGAGATATCAGTGTCATGATTGGACACCATCCTGTCATGAGCTGCCACCATTTTTACGCCAGAAGGAGCGTAATTGTACCACGCTATTCTGGCCTAACTGTAAATGTAATTGAGTAAGTGACCTGCCTTTGCCCTGGATGGTTGGGAGGAATGTGGGGTGAAGCAAGAAGGCAGATGGGATCTGTAACGATCAGATCAGGTGGTAGGCCGAATAAAGCATGCCTCCTGTTATTATGTGTGAGATCAATGTATTTCTGGTATTGTGTGTAAAAAACATGTCTGCTTTTATTATGGGGAGATTAGAACATGTCTTGTATTATGTGTGTAAACTATTGGTGACCCAGGGATTGTAACCATCTGTATAGTTCTCTGGAGTTAGGATGTCAGATAAGATCTGAGACCCCTCATAAACCATGGTCCACAAGAGAGGTTAGAGATTGTCTCCTTCCGCCAGATCTCTTATCAGTGAAGCCTGTCTGCTATGTCTGCATCTCACTTGATAAGAAAGGAGTATCAATCACTTTGAAAACAGCAGATGAATTCTGCATGTACTGTAGACGATACATTACCAGGGACATTCCCTAGTTCTAGCAAGGAATTGGTCAAATCTCAAGGGTGGGTTGGATGAGGGAGCCTGCAAGTATAACTGTCCCTCTTGTCAATAAGTCAGTGGTACTTCTTGGGGGAACAGCAAACTGTGAAGCGACCGGAGGTTTCTTGTGGAGACCCCCCACTACAGGACCTGTACTGGGGTTTAAGATACCGTGCTTTCATTTTTTCCTTTTATTTTATTTTGAGTTGTATCTTGTGTGTGCTTTTAAAATCATTGTAATATCTTGTAACCATTTTTATCACTAGCTCTGTAGTATTTCTAGGAATAAATAATACATATTCCCAGTTCTGATTTTGTGATTCTTAGGACCTTTTAAGCCAAAGAAGAGTGCTCAAAACTTTACCTTTGGTCTATACTGTATTGTGCGGTCAGGGGCAGCAAGGTGCAATTGCGCAATTCGACAGTGCTAAATCAAGCCTGCTGGTGACGTACCTCATAGAAGAGTGAACCCCAATCATGGAAGGAGCTGCTCAGATTGACGTATCTGAACAGGCGACCGGTGGGTCCGTGACAGGATCCCTTTCCTTTGAAGTCAATGCTCTGTTTACAAAAATGTTTCTGATATGGTGGCGCTATCTCCTCATCATAGGAACAAAGGGGAGCAATTTCTCCTAGGACCCATATCAAGGTCTGGTCTGCCTGGTATGTCTCAACAAGGTTTGTTGACACCAGGGGGGGTGATTTGTATACTAAAGTGTCAAAGCTTGGTTGTTGATGGCTAATTTCTCAGCTTCAAAAGGAAGGTAAATTAGCTAGCCCTGCTTATATCCTTAGGAAACCCCATATAGGACAGGGAAAATTCCTGAGGTGGGGGTTGTGATTGTGTGTGTTTTGCAGATCTTAAAAAGTATGTACTAGACAAGAAATAGGTTGTTGTTGTTGTTCATCATGCTTGGGAGAAGAGGAGTCTAGCTGTCTCGCTGGATCCTATACCAATACGAAGCAATCCCACTCCAACCCCGTTTCATGCTGTGTGTACCTGAATCGGTTTGTTTTCTTTATTCCCTTTTTTTGTTTTATTTGAAACTGTTTTCATGTGTGACCTTACCTAATTTATCATATATCTTGTAACTTATGTTTTTTGTAATATACTGTAAGCCTTGTAGTGTTTTCACTTAAATTAAAAGTCATAATTTAGTTTTTGGTTTCTGCTGTTGTCCAACCCAAGCCTCTGACAAATTCGCCAGAGCACTACCGTGCAATTCATAATTTGGTGTGTCAGCAGAATCAAAGCTGTCATGGACTAAGTGCAAAAAGCTTACTTTGATTGGTGGCAAGCGAAATCGTGGTGAAATACACACGCGCTAGGGGTACTCAGTAACCGTGTCACGTGGCCGGGATTCTCAGATTGGCGTATCTGGAGACCAGGTCCTGATGAAGCTGGTGGCGACAAGCGCGTTGATCAGACACACTTAGTGTGTGAAATATCCCCATGTCCCTTTCCCCCATGAAATGTATTTTGATTGATGTATAGGGCGTTACAGTATCCACTCACAGAGGGCGCATCTGATAGGAACCATGGGGTCAGAACCTGACCACGGTCTCCCAAGACTCAGATGTGATTACAGCACGCCAGTGCAAATACAGCACCCGGTCGGTGCGTCCCTCTGTTAGGCGCAGTGTCAGTGACGGAGCGCGACACGGGTCTGCAAGTTGGAGAATCACAGCCCCACCATTGACTGTGATCTCCCCGCAAACACCGACGCGCTACCAGCACAGCTGGGAACAGTGGCATACGTACAAGCCACTTTCCCTGCGGAGAGGAACTACACAAACGGCGGAGAACACTAACAGCCGATTTGTGTTCCCAATATCAGATCTAACGGGTACACTTTAGATGTGAAACACAGCATGTGTACTACCAGCCGGCCCCGTAGTCTATGATTATTTAAGACTGTGCTACACACTGCGCAATATCTGTGCAGATACTAGGCGGCACCCCATTTTCTGATGTTTAAAAGGACCTAACAGACATATTTACTTCGCTGTCCTAATTTATCTACACAGTTCTTGGGAGCAATCTGTGTTATAAACTAATATTAAACAAAAGTAACTTATTTAAGTGAAAATTGTAACAGATCTGTTCATTTTATGAGTGGGTACACACTGTAAGATTTCCAGCAACACGCACCTAATCTAGCAATTATACTGGGAACAGGACATTGGGGTTCAATTTGAGAGGATCTATATATCCCCTCTTTTAAAAACACTTTGTTTCTTCCTCTTTGGCAATTGTTTTTATATGTCGCAAATCTTAAAATAAACAATTAAAGGTTATATTTTATTATTTTTTCTTGTCCTAACAGTGCGTCACGCACATAACAGTCTTCTCTTCCTTTGTTATTGCCACTGAGACGTGTTTGCCGTCTTTTAGATGAGTATGTGTCCAACTCCAAAAAAAAACAGGGTATCAGAACAAAGTTCTGTGGCAGCGCTTTGTGGAATAAACAATTTGTTGAGAAATTGGATGATCTGTACAAATGTTTTATTAAATTGGACAAAATGTCCGTCAATAAAAGTAAATGAGCAAAATGGCATGTACATACACTATAAAAAATGCAACAATGGAAATAAAATGAAATATATAAAAACACTCTGCCTGCTGGATTTCATATTGTATAAAAATACAGTTGGTATTTAAATGTCTGGTATAGTTACCAATCCTGGAGTACTATTGTTTACCGCTGGGCTTGGTAATTGTCCTGCCGTGGGTGGAAACAGACGGTAACCAATATAACAGGACTTTATCCCAAATTTCGGGAGCAATAGGTTTGATCGGTGGGGCCCCAATGGGCTGGTGAAAATGGTGTAGATGGTAGTCGAACCGCACAGCCAGTGATGTTGGATCCTCTCTAGTAGGTGGCCTGGAGTGATGGGAAATGTTCCGTGGCCACTGGAGGTGTTCCCAAACGAAGGTTTGTCACTGACAGATGTTTCGGTCGTGAGAAGGGGTCCCCAATAGCTGTTTATGGCTCCTGTACAGCCTGATGTTAGGCCTGTATGGGCTTGAGATGCCTCCCAAGGCTGGGGAGGGAAGGGGGCTGTGGGGATGTCCCAAATGGGAATTTGAAGGTCCTCTCTATGGTTTACCGTATTGGACAATTTGAAGTAAGTCCACGGTCCCTGTGGAGGGATGATTTATGGTAATTCCCAGTGGGGGGTAGAACTTGGGAATGATTCCAGAGATGAGCAATACCAGCAAGGCAGAGTCCAGTGAGTGGTGGGGTAGCCACGCCCTCTGACGAAGTCTCTGTGACGAAACGCGTCAGGGCGTGGCCTACGTCGCTCCTGTTACCTGCCTCCCAGATGTGTTCTCCGGCTGTGGCTTCTCGTTCCCCGTTCTGCAATCCAGCGTGGCGGCGCACTGATAGAGGTCCAACGGGTCCATCGATGGTCATGTGAACAGTATATGCCTGTGTTGTGCTTATTCAAAACCGTGTGGTATCCACAGAGCGCATAATTTTGATACGGTGCTACTCTGTATTGTACCGTGGATATTTTATTGTCCTAATTAAAAATCTGTTTAATGCACCATGAAGTGCTGTTTTTCCTCCATCTCCCAATATATATATATAGCGCAGTCCCATTGCGCCGATCCACAGCATCAATAAGTCAGGCGGCACTCCAACGGTTCAGGTATGAAAAAGGATGAATTTATTTCCAAAATGCCATTTGCCTACGTTTCAAGACCTCAGTCTTTTCCTCAAGTAGCGTGTATGATGTGTGCTGCTGCGGGAGTCCCGGGTGTCTGTGTGCGCTGCTTCCGGCCATTGATGCTCCGCCTCGCTCTCACTCTAGCCGTTGCATAGCAACGCTGAAAGCTTGCGCTCCACTTCTCCCCTGGACTTCCTGTGTGTGACAAAAAAACTAATGAAGACCAGCTAGAACATTACTGGATGAACAGTGTGAACAGTGTTTCAAAAAATAACATATCATACCTGCTATGTGTGCTATACTGTGCCTAAAAGATACATTTATATAGATCAAATAAACAATTAGTTAATACTTAGCATGTGTCTGTTTTTTAGATACATGCACCAAATAGACATTTCTATGTGTTTCTCGAAATACTTTGTACTAACCACTTGTACTGATATATACATCTTGCAGCTCATGTGTACAACAAAGGGATACTACAGCATTCATGTATTATTATTACTCATATAGATGGAACTACTTCCATACATGCTTTATATGTTATATCAAAGCGTTCCATGCTATTTTTTCATTCAGTCCGGTGGGAGCCAGAGTGTTTAATCGATATATCCTCTTAGACTCGCGTTGGTTTAATAAGTTTTGCCGGTCTCCTCCATGGGCCAGCGGTGGGATGTGGTCTATTATCATACACCGCAAATCGGTGATTTTGTGTCCACACAGTTTAAAATGTTTGGCCACCGGCTGGTTGACCTCCTTTCCTTTCAATATTCCGACAATGGCTGATCGATAGAGAGCTAATCGCTCTCTAAAAGTGCGGATAGTCTGACCAACATACATTTTAGGACATGGGCAGGTGATGTAGATTATATATTGTGATTTACAATGTAACACATGTCTGATCTTGAACAACTGCTCTGTTTGTAAATGTCCAAAGGTATGCCCCGCTATTATGTGTGTGCAAGTAGTGCACGACAGACACCTATAGCATCCTGGTTTTTTTCCTTTGTATATCAAATAGCGGCTGAGCTGGGGGTTTAGTAATGTTGGTTTTGACTAATAAATCTCTTTGATTTTTGCCTCTGCGGTAACTGGGCATAATTTTCTTGTTTTTAAAGCATGGTAATTGCTTGTCTGTGGTGACTATTGGCCAAACCGCATTCCGTGCTCTTGGGAGCACCTGACTTGCCGGGGTATATGTGGTCACAAATGGGACCTTGTTGAATGCTGTTTTCTCTCCTTCTTTGCTTTTGTTGTTGTAACATGTCCATGTCATATCCTCGTATTTTGAATTTTTCAACCACGGCGTCCAGATTTGCCTCTAAATCAGGACGATGACTTGTGATGCAGGCTGCCCTGATCATCTGGGATTTGGGCAAACCCCTCTTTAATGCTGGAGGGTGGAAACTGCTGTGTTCTAACAGGGTATTTCTGTCCATGTCTTTGTTGTAAATGGTTGTCATAATCTTGCCTGCTTTTAATGATATCGTTACATCGAGGTAACTTATGGATTGCAATTCAATACAGTATGTAAGTTTAATAGGGCAATCCCATTGATTGATTTGAGTATGGGTTCTAGGTGGGCTGGTGTGCCGGCCCAAATCAACAATAAATCATCGATGAAACGTGTATATAGGATGATGTTTGAACTTATGCTGTTATCTGTGAAAAAAAACCTCAATCTCTTGTTCAAACATAAAAATATTGGCAAGTGACGGAGAGACATTTGACCCCATTGAACACCCTGTTAACTGTAAATAATAACACCCATTGTGTAAAAAATAATTCCTGGTTAAAGTAAGTTCCAATAGATCAAGGAAGAGAGGAATGTCCAGGGCACTGAAGTTTACTTTGTGTAAAAAAATTCTCATGGCACTGATGGCTTGCGGGTGTGGGATGACAGTGTAAAGATTCTTTACGTCCATTGTGCATAAAACAGGATTGTCAGGGAGATTGTTGATATTTGCAAGTTTAATCAGTAGCTGGGTGGTGTCCTTTAAATGAGATTTTTGCGCCATTATGTATGGCTGCACCAGAATGTCCCAAAACTGTGAAATGGGTTGGAATAGGGATCCCCTGGCAGATATGATAGGTCTGCCAGAAGGATCCCGTATGTCCTTATGAATCTTTGGTATGGTATAAATAACCGGAGTAACAGGATGATCTTGGGTTAAAGTCTGGTATAACTTTTTGCTGAATAATTGTTGTTTGAATGCTGCTTGGAGTATTTCATCCAATTCCTTCTTATATGTCGAAGTTGGATCTCCCTGTAGTTTCCTACAAGTATTGGCATCTGATAGGTGGTTGTCCTGATTTTGAATCTACACGGAGGTGTCTTGTACAACTATACCCCCTGCCCTTATCTGCTGGGCTTATAGTGATATTCGGGTTATTGGACAAGGATTTTAATGCTTGGGCCTCCTTTTGACTGATATTTGAATGCTGTTTGTTACTATTTGAATCTAATTGCTGCACAAACAACAATTATTCAGCAAAAAGGTATACCAGACTTTAACCCAAGATCATCCTGTTACTCCGGTTATTTATACCATACCAAAGATTCATAAAGACATACGGGATCCTCCTGGCAGACCTATCATATCTGCCAGTGGATCCCTATTCCAACCCATTTCACAGTTTTTGGACATTCTGGTGCAGCCATACATAATGGCGCAAAAATCTAATTTAAAAGACACCACCCAGCTACTGATTAAACTTGCAAATATCAACAATCTCCCTGACAATCCTGTTTTATGCACAATGGACGTAAAGAATCTTTACACTGTCATCCCACACCCGCAAGCCATCAGTGCCATGAGAAATTCTTTACACAAAGTAAACTTCAGTGCCCTGGATCTTCCTTGATCTTTTGGAACTTACTTTAACCAGGAATTATTTTTTACACAATGGGTGTTATTATTTACAGTTAACAGGGTGTTCAATGGGGTCAAATGTCTCTCTGTCATTTGCCAATATTTTTATGTTTGAACAAGAGAATGAGTTTTTTTTCACAGATAACAGCATAAGTTCAAACATCATCCTATATACACGTTTCATCAATGATTTATTGTTGATTTGGGCCGGCACACCAGCCCACCTAGAATCCATACTCAATGCAATCAATCAATTGGATTGCCCTATTAAACTTACATACTGTATTGAATTGCAATCCATAAATTACCTCGATGTAACGATATCATTAAAAGCAGGCAAGATTATGACAACCATTTACAACAAAGACACAGACAGAAATACCCTGTTAGAACACAGCAGTTTCCACCCTCCAGCATTAAAGAGGGGTTTGCCCAAATCCCAGATGATCAGGGCAGCCCGCATCACAAGTCATTGTCCTGATTTAGAGGCAAATCTGGACGCCGTGGTTGAAAAATTCAAAATACGAGGATAAGACATGGACATGTTACAACAACAAAAGTTACAAGTGTTACAAATCCCAAGAGGTCAACTTTTGAGTAGCAAAGAAGGAGAGAAAACAGCATTCAACAAGGTCCCATTTGTGATCACATATACCCCGGCAAGTCAGGTGCTCCAAGGAGCACTGAATGCGGTTTGGCCAATAGTCACCACAGACAAGCAATTACCATGCTTTAAAAACAAGAAAATTATGCCCAGTTACCGCAGAGGCAAAAATCTAAGAGATTTATTAGTCAGAACCAACTTTACTAAACCCCCAGCTCAGCCGCTATTTGATATACAAAGGAAAAAACCAGGATGCTACTTGCACACACATGATAGCGGGGCATACCTTTGGACATTTACAAACAGAGCAGTTGTTCAAGATCAGACATGTGTTACATTGTAAATCACAATATATAATCTACATCACCTGCCCATGTCCTAAAATGTATGTTGGTCAGACTATCCCCACTTTTAGAGAGCAATTAGCTCTCCATCGATCAGCCATTGTCGGAATATTGAAAGGAAAGGAGGTCAACCAGCCGGTGGCCAAACATTTTAAACTGTGTGGACACAAAATCACCGATTTGCGGTGTATGATAATAGACCACATCCCACCGCTGGCCCGTGGAGGAGACGGGCAAAAATTATTAAACCAACGCGAGTCAGAGAGGATATATCGATTAAACACTCTGGCTCCCACCGGACTGAATGAAAAACTAGCATGGAACGCTTGATATAACATATAAAGCATGTATGGAAGTAGTTCCATCTATATGAGTAATAATAATACATGAATGCTGTAGTATCCCTTTGTTGTACACATGAGCTGCAAGATGTTTATATCAGTACAAGTGGTTAGTACAAAGTATTTCGAGAAACACATAGAAATGTCTATTTGGTGCATGTATCTAAAAAACAGACACATGCTAAGTATTAACTAATTGTTTATTTGATCTATATAAATGTATCTTTTAGGCACAGTATAGCACACATAGCAGGTATGATATGTCATTTTTTTAAACACTGTTCACACTGTTCATCCAGCAATGTTCTAGCTGGTCTTCATTTGTTTTTTTATCACACACAGGAAGTCCAGGGGAGAAGTGGAGCGCAAGCTTTCAGCGTTGCTATGCAACGGCTAGAGTGAGAGCGAGGCGGAGCATCAATGGCCGGAAGCGCACACAGACGCCCGGAACCCCCCGCAGCAGCACACATCATACACGCTATTAAGGTAAGAAAAAAACATGCTTATGGTTGTTTGCACAGCACATTATATTTATGCATGCCCTGAGGACAAGACTGAGGTCTTGAAACATAGGCAAATGGCATTTTTAAAATAAATTTGTCCTTTTTCATACCTGAAGCGTTGGAGTGCCGCCTGACTTATTGATGCTGTGGATCGGCGCAATGGGACTGCTCTATACTGTTATTTGAGGAAGGCACCACGGGCATTTACTTATTTCACCAAGGAGTGCCAGACTATAAATACCTGTTTATATGTATATACAGGTTGAGTATCCCGTATCCAAAATGCTCGGGACCAGGAGAATTTTGGATAACGGATTATTCCGTATTTCGGAATATTTTAATATTTCAATGATGTATTTTGAAGTATCTTGCATTTATGCTGTATAAACACATAATATACACACAAATATATTTTATTACCACATAAAATACACACAAACATATTTTAATTGTTCAAAAAACAAGGTTTCAAAACGTGAAACAAAATGTGTGTACTATCTCAGCACTGAATTTGAATGCCAAGCAATCATTGTCTTGCACATATATAGTGCCAGTTACATATCATGTCCCCAGTGATGCTGTTACATATGTCCCCAGTGAGTTTTTAGCAAAAAAAAAATTTTTTTTCACTTTCTGGAATGTCCGTATTTCGGAATAATTTGGATAACGGATATTCGGATACGGGATACTCGACCTGTATATGTATGTATGGGTATGTATATATATATATATATATATATATGTATGTATATATATATATATATATATATATATATATATATATATATATATATATATATAGCAAGATTGGGGTGCGCAACCTAATACGTACAGTGTACCTCCCAATTAGTATTACATTAAAATCAGAAATATATTCTGGAGATCATTTCCTTGTGTTGGATATATTCGCAATAATTATGCACAGTCCATTTCAAGATGAATTGTCTTTTTATTGCAAGAGGAAAAACCCGACGCATTTCGTCACATAAGGCCCATACACACTTGCCGATTTTCAGGTTAAAATCTGTCAAAACGGGTGTTTTGACCGATTTTCAGGTGAAAATCGCCTAGTGTGTATGGAGCAGAGATCACCCACTAGCGATGATGCGCGCTCCCGCATCATCGCTGTCAAAGTGGGTAATCTGCTGGTAAAACCAGCATGCCTGGCGATCATGGCTTCTTTTGGAACCATCATCGCTCAGTGTGTATGCGGCTAGCGATGATGGTCCAAAGAAGACATTCTGCTGGGCCGGCCTCCATTCCCCTGCTCCCTCCCCCTGTCCTCGTCCTGTGGATTTTACATTGCCGCGGCAATTGTACCCTCCCCCGCTCCCTCCCTCTGACCTGCGCTCCCGAGTCCCGTCCAAGTAGCCTAGGCGCTACTGCACTCCCCCGCTGCCTCCCCCAGTGCCTCCCACAGTCATACTCCCCCGCCCTGCTCCCTCCGTCCGTCTGTCCGTCCGTCCCCTCAGTCACAATAGAAGAAGCTGCTGGAGAAGCGCAGAAGCGCTGCTGCAGCTATTACAAGCGAGTACACTGCCACCAATGTTGTTTATGTATTATGCTGGTATTAACCAGCAAACCACTGGCCACCAATGTAATTATGTATTATGCTGGTATTAACCAGCAAACCACTGGCCACCAATGTAATTATGTATTATGCTGGTATTAACCAGCAAACCACTGCCCACCAATGTTAAAAAAAACTAAAAAAAGAGCTAGTAATGTATAGATCACTGGCGCAGGCCAGCGATCTATATGTTACTAGTGCCACTGGCCACCAATGGAAAAAAAAGAAGCTGGTAACGTATACATCGCTGGTGCAGGCCAGCGATGTATACATTACTGGCTTATATTTTTTTTACATTGGTGGACAGTGGCACTAGTAACGTATAGATCGCTGGCCTGTGCCAGCGATGTATAAGTTAGCGGATCCGCTGCCCACCAATGTAAAAAAAATGAGCCGCTAACGTATGCATCACTGGCGTAAAACGTTACTAGTGCCACTGCCCACCAATGTTAAGAAATGAGCCGATAATGTATACATCGCTGACACGCAACATTGTATACATTAGCGGCTCATTTCTTAACATGGGTGGGCAGTGGCGCTGGTAACGTATACATCGCTGGCCTGTGCCAGCGATGTATATGTTACCGGCTCATGTTTCTTTTACATTGGTGGCCAGTGGATCCACTAACGTATACATCCCTGGCCAGCGATGTACAGAATATACATCACAGGCCAGCGATGTATACGTTACCGCCTCATATATATATTTTTTTTACATTGGTGGCCTCTGCTCCCACCCTTGGAATTCAAACCCGCCCATTATGTAAATAGCTTTTCTAATGAAAGATTTTCAGCACTCCTGAAAATCTCTTGCTCTTTGGGGAAAGTAGCTTAGTGTGTATGCACTACTTTGGTAAAAGATATATCTTTTAGAGATTTTGGCAAAGTCTTTTGAAATGAAAATCTTCAAGTGTGTATGGGCCTTAAGACTTCATCAGGGGTAAAACCAATCAAAAGATTATATGAACAGCGGTCCTAGCGAGAATCTTTGCTGATCATTGTGGTTTTTTATTCCACATTATAAAAACACATTAATATGGTATAGGTATAATTAACCAGTTTAGGATGCTTCTGGTTGTTTACTAAAGGTAAACTTGTGGGGTAAAATATCAGTTTTCGGTCCGTTCAAGAAAAAGTGAATTTCAGGACACACTCTAAATGGAGACCTCCTTATCCAACATTCAGAAATGGAATTCCATTTCTGAATGTTGAATGAGGAGGTCGCAATTTAGAGAGTGTTCTGAAATTCACAATATATATATATGTATATGTATGTATGTATCTATATATGTATGTATGTATGTGTATATATATATATATATATATATATATATATATATATATATATATATATATATATATATATAAAACCCAATAGTGTTATTTAGGCGCCCCTCAGTGATTAGACAATATAATATGTTATGTCTTTCCAATCAATGTAAAAAAAATATTATTATCCAAGACTTCTCATTAAGTATAAAACATTTATTTATAAAACACTTAAAAAGCAAGTGCTCTTGGAAAAGGAGTATTCTCTTTGAATCAGGATCATACCATGTACCCGACGCGTTTCGTCTCTTTATGAGACTTCATCAGGGGATTGATACTTACGAAGTATCACAAAGGCTCCATAGTAACCAAAAGTTTTGCAAAAGTTTTGCACTTAGATGTTGAGCAAAGATGCAGATGAACATAGGCGACAGTAAGCAATCGATATGGAGTGAATAATTTCCAGTTCAATTTTCACACAATATACTTCAGAGAGCCAGAAGCTATGTGTATTCCCAGTGGAAGTACCGCATATAGAGTCTAGGCCGGAGATTAGAGCGGCGGAAGTCAGTCTCCGTCATTGATAAGGGGATGTCCGGTGTCTGGAGCACGCTGTGGAGCGCAAGCTATGTGGTTGCCCAGGAAACTACTGCTTGTTTCCTGTCAATGTGATCACTGTGCTCGGAGTTCGGACGCTGACAGCCATGTCACTATGTAGTGGAGAAAATTACAATTATACACAGATAGCATATATATATAGAAACCATGGGACTTGTACTGCACACACTAACTCCGGTTAAAAATAGAGTGCTGTAGCTAATATATGTATATAATGCATAAAAGCTTTTAGAGAGCCAGCAACATCATTGCAAAAAAGTATAAATCTTTAATATAGAAAAAACGGCATAAGTGCCATCAGAAAAAGGTCATATCACACAATAAAAAGGAAGGAACGAGTACTTAGCATTGTCCAAATATTCAGCACATGCATAATGCTATGGAAAGCAAAGTCCCCTCAAGATGCCGACAGCTGTTTCGGTGCGCTTGTCGCACCCTTGTCAAGGGCAAATGACTGCCCAACAACCAAGATCTTAAATAGCCCCTAAGACACAATCAAATGAAATATCTCTCACCTGTCACGCTGTGTATGTCCGTGAAGTAAGCACGCCGCCATAGTTCCGGAGCCAGCGCTGACTCTGACCCCGGATGTGACGTGCTCACGTCCTACACAGCGCGGCGGCTGTAGCGGGTAACCATGGGAACGGCTATACACAAAACAGCTTATAATCAGTAGCACAGTGCTAAAATATATAGCAAGGTATCAGCAAAAAGTGCTGGTTACTTACCCTGCCGCACTATAAAGGCTTACTGTAAATTTGGTGATGAGGGACACTCCATAGTCTTCGGGCTTTTAAAGATCTGGTATAGTATAAAGAAGTACATTAACAAAAACAAAAAATGGACATAACACAGGAAATATAAGTGGAGAGAAACAGGATCAGTATACATAGCTTAAAGAGACAGTACACCTAAATTATACAATATGCTACAAAACAAGATATTCATATATATGGTGAATCATTGATTCTGGACACCACTTGATAAATACCCCATATTTTTAGAGATAGCAATGTAATGATTGATACTCGTTTAAACCGTTGGGAGTAGTGCAGTGAAGCCGGTCTATCCACCAACATTCACCCTGCAGCAGAAGCTTGTTGCGGTCTCCACCACGTCTTAATGGTAGGATTTGGTCAATGGGGGTGAAACAAAAATCTCGTATGGTATGTTTCTCTGTTGCAAAATGACGGGCTGCAGGGGGCGTGTTACAGTCCATCACTGTGTAGGCTTTTTTAATCGAGGAGCGATGTTGAGCTATCCGCTCCTTTAGATGTCTGATAGTTTTGCCTACATAAACTAATTTGCACGGGCAAACAATGGCATAGATTATGTAGCGACTATCACATGTCAGGTGATGGCGAATCTCATATTTCCTTCCATTGTGTGGAACAACAAACTCTGCACCAGTATTCATAAATTGGCAATTGACGCAATTATGGCATTTAAAGGCGCCATAAATCTAAAGGACTTGCTGGCTCCCTCCGACATAGGACCCATTAAAAACAAGACCTGGTTACAATCAATAAATGGCGCCTTTAAATGCCATAATTGCGTCATTTGCCAATTTATGAATACTGGTGCAGAGTTTCAGTGAAACAGATAACTGTGGACCTTATTCTGGTTGGTGCGTACTTTCCCGTATACTTTCGGATGGCGTTTTTTAGCCGTCTGCGCATGCGTGGGGAACGCTATGCGCATGTGCCACGCATGGTCTCCGTACTTGTACTCACTAATACCGTACAGAAATGTGCACCGCAATCACTCGGGAAATATGGGCGTATTATGGGCGTCATTCGGAAATACACAGGGGCGTAGTTTCAAAGTGGGCTAAACTGGGCGGAAACATGGGCGGACACGGGGGAGTGCACTTATTTTGGTGGGCGTGCATTCGGACAGCACACCGAATGCACGCGAACAAAAAGGCAAGAAATATGCGGTGTCCATAAGCAAGTATTGCTTTGCTGACACCGCTCGGTCATGCGCTAGGCAAACGGAACGCCTAATCACTACAACACAATACAATCACCTACTTTACTCATTACTTGTTAATTACACGCTTGTCACTGCTTCAATTGGAAACATTGCAGCTTAAATGGATTATTACTATAGGCGTGCGCACGGGGGGTGCTGGGGGTGCACAGGCACCTTCTAATGACTGCTAGCACCCCCCACACAATTGCACACAATATGTGGCTTCCAGCCCCGCAACAGCAGCACCCGGGTACTGGCCGGCAGCGGTCAGGACTTCTTTACCTTCCTGAAGCCGCAGGCAGCAGACCGGATATTGTGACTGTCACTGCGGACCGGACTTCTTTGAATATATCAGCCCCCGCCTCTATAGACGTCACGACACACGGCGCAACGCGGTGACACCAACCACAGCTGGCACACTTGTCCTCCCACCTGCACTACCTCCCACCTCCAGTGCTAAGTAAGCGGGGAAGCACACGCCACACTCCCGTCGTCAGCACACCGGGCAGGAACCAGCCTGAGCCACAACAAGTGCTCCTCCTAGGAGGAAGCAAGATACAAAGATCAAAGTCATGCTTCCCTTGGTGAGAATAAAAAAAAAGTAAATAAATGTGACATACTGATTTAACTGTGGTGGGAAGGAGCTGCTGCAGCAGTCACTGAGTGTGTGCTGCAGGCATCTATAAGGGAAGAGCGGGCCAAGGGGGAATGTATCTTAACAAAGGTATTGCTTGATGCATTAAAGGCTAAGCCTTGGCAAAAAGTATGTAAGTCCCCTTGGCAATGAGCATGTAAGTCTCCTCGGCAATGAGCATGCAACCCCTCCCCCTGTCAACAAGAATGTAACTCCTCCCTGGTAAAGAAAATATAACTCCCCCGATCTTGGCAACGAGCATGTGTCTCCCCCTAGCAATGAGCATGTAACTCCCCCTAGCAATGAGCATGTAACTTCCCCCCTGGCAATGAGCATTACCGTCAGTGTCTGCTTCAACTGTCTTTTATTTTCCATGCACTTGTCCTAATTTGCATTTGTACTGTAAATCATTATTTTCCTGTTTCTTTTTTTTTTCTCATCTACGTATTGTAAGGTGCTTTGGAACCCTTGTGGCACTATACAAATAAACAATAATAAAAATGTAGGTAAGCTTCACTTATGTGGCATAATGTGTAATAGGCAATACTTTGTGTAGTAAAGTTTGTAATGGCCATTACTGTGGGTGGCATTATGTGTAATGGAAATTACGGTGTATGGCGTTATGTGTAATGGGCATTACAGTGTGTCCCATTATGTTGTAATGTAATAAAAAATCCATGTATTCAACACATACATAGCCACAGCAGAATCATTAGGAACACATCAGGTGGCTTCACAACAAAAGTATAGCACCAACACTTCAAGTACAGCACACAGTAATGGTAGCCGAAACAGGGCAACAGGGGAACCAAACATGACATTCGAAGCAAGGGCAAATGTGGGTACCCTCGGCACGGAATTGGACACAGGAAGCTGACACACACAGCTCAATGAAAGATTTGGGAAGACATAAGGGTGGAGATTAATGCGGACACAAGTTCATTTGCGGGCACGTTTGCCCCTGGCAGGCTCTTTGCCACGTGCAGCAGCTCTTCTGCCACGGCCACGGTCAGATGGTGGCCCAGGTGGAGCACATGCTGGGGAGGGGGTGGATGGTCTTCCCCCTCTGGCAGCAGGGAGTGCTGATGGTGGGAATGCACCAGAAACGGATGACATTAGGACCCTATTGCTGGCAACTAGCTCCACCATAAGATCATTATGGTGGAGGAGGAGTTCATTTTGCCGCAGGGCTTGATCAGACAGCACCTGCAGGCTAGCAGCAATTGACTGCTGGGTGCCAGCCATGGCCTGCTGGGTCTCAGCAATAGCCTGCAGGCTCCCAGCGATAGCCTGCTGGCTGCTGATCAAACCCTGCAACACCTCCTCGGTCCTACGCACCCGCTCTGATGCCGACTCTCCCTGCTGCTGAATATTGCCAAGCACATGCCCCCATGTGGCCAATTCAGCCGCGGACATTGGCTGCTGCTGCTGCATGGGCCTGCTACTGTGGCCAGGTGGCACAGACTCCTCAACCTCCTCAAGAGATTCTTGACCAAGCGGTGGGGATGCTGGTGAAATAGAACATTCCAATTACCACACATTCCATGCAAAATTAGAAGCAGCTACTTATGGCATGGCAAATAATTACCTTCAAGCAAAGAAGCCATGACTTCCGCTGGGGACTCGCTGTCCATGGTGCTCACCCCCCGGACCTCCTCCACTGCAATGCAGCACTCGGCCATGGGGCTCAGGGGGGTGAGCTGCAGCTTTCCAGGCATGGGGCCAGCCCCAGAGGTGTGGCTGTGTTCCCACCGCTGGGTCAATTTCTTCTTGAGGTTCGTTTTGAAGTCGTGCCACCTGCAATCAAAGTTTACATATTAATACATGTCACTCCTCCTGTTTGCTGTAGCACCCATTGCAATCTGCAACATAATACAACATGTGCCTCATGACACCAAACTTACATTATATTAAATGTTAACACCAACCCTTAGAAGATACACTCACACTCACCCTACAATAACTATCAATTCAATGACATGGCAAACATGTCTGTGCCTCCAAGCAACGTGACCAGCCATTGACCAACTCCATCTAATATCTAATGTAAACATTACTGCTCTTGCACTGCTCAAATGTAACACACATGAACTTGCCTCTTCTTAACGTGCTCCGTCTCACTAACTTGTGGAGCCACTGCATTAATCTCCGCCATTATGTCCTCCCAGATCTTCCATGTCCTTGTGTGTGTCAACTTGTCCTGTGGACACTCGATGCAATCCCGTGCCCGGGGCACCAGGATGGCAAGCTCCTGTGCTTCGAATGCCATGTTTCTGGTTGTTGGTTCCTCTGTTGCCCTATTTCGGCCACGGCCACGACCACTGGCACCGCCACGACCACTGCCACTGGCACCGCCACGGCCACCTGTCGCTGGCCAGGCTACTCTGTTGGGAAGCCACCTGCTGTGTTCCCAATGATTCTGCTGAGGCTGAAGATGGGCCAGCTGCAAATTAGATTGGCCTGATGTCAATGGCCCATCTGGCTGCTCTTCCCCCAATGGCTGGTCTGGGTTGATGGGGACATAGGTGGTGCTGGAGTCCATGCGTGCAAATAGGTCCTGCCACTCCTGCTCTTCCTCAGATAGAGATGCAGACATGTGCGCAACAACATTGCATTTGTCCAACACACCTTTATATACTATTTCTGTAATTGGCGTACATCAGCGACACCCTGCGTTCCGTACGGCCGCGTTCCGTATGGCAGCGTCAACCGTGCGGCGCATAGGCCATGCCCCTAGCTGCGGAAAATTAATTTAAAAAAACCTGGCAAACTGAGTAAGTCTGATTTAGTAGGTAAATGCAGATTTGTACACCAATGACCAAATAAAACTGAGGTCAGACATGAAATGTATATGTGAATGTACATCTGTACTGTGCACTTGTTTGGTATGTAGTAGAAATGACAATACCCATTCCATATGTAAATCCAGTCCACCACTTAGGCACAAGTAATCAGTGCTAGCATCAAAATCACATGTGAAAGCTCTCCAAATGCAGCCTTGATGCTAGCTTCTTTTCATTCCACCTCTCTAGTATGGCCCAGTAGAAGGTAAGTGTATACATGGCAGCATGGCCTAATATTGGTAAAAGGTCTGGCACTATTTGCTATGTTTCTGCTGCATAGCTTTCACTATCAACTAGCTGTTTAGTACCTTGTTGAGTTAGGTGTAAGTGGCTAGTGATGCAGACTATTTCACCTGTTGCTTATACCCATGTTTGGTGAATGTAATAGATTATATAGAATGGGTTCCCAACTTATTTTACACTGTCTGTTTAGGAGATAGTAAGTAATGGCATGGTCTGCTCAACTATGCAAAGGTACAGCAAGTGTGGGTTTGCGATGCAATGGGTTAGCCGTCTGTCCTGGCGCATACACGCTGTTACTGTCAAAATGAACAATAAAGTTAATACCAAATAAAAATCTTACCAACCAATTACAGTCCATGATTGCTTGTGGTGCCCCATTGGGAAAATGGCGACCTCCCATCGTGCAGCACCATTCTGTACTGCTGAGCTAAGGGTCCTGGTCTCTGTAATGGAGACCAGGCTAGGGCGTGCGGGGCCCTTTATTACAAATGCCCAAAAGCGCCAGGCCTATCGTACAGCCCGCAGACGGATCTTCGCACGCACACAGGTGCGGAGGTCCGTGGCACAATTGGAGCGAAGGTGGTCAGATCTGCGGCGCCGGCAGCCTGAGCTACTGCAACGCCTCAGGCTACAGATCGCAAGATGTGAGTTTTAATGCAAATATTACATATTAACCAGTGAATGTTTTTAATAGATAATTTCTGTTAATGTGGGTAAATGGCTGGTAATGATTAGAAAAATCATTCACTATATATGTGTGACTTCCTGTTTGACATGCTGTAATGTAGGTATAATATGTAATTTTTTGGGGGGAATGATGAATGTAAAAATCATGTGCCTTCATTAACACTCTTCATTTTTTGATTTTTTACAGCACGTGAACGCGCAAGACAGGCCCGGGAGGAGGCCGAGGAGGAGCAGGGCCGGGAGGAGGTGGCAGAGGAAGATATTTTGGAGGAGGAGGCTGCAGAGGTGGTTGTGGAGGAGGAGGCTGCAGAGGTGGTTGTGGAGGAGGAGGCTGCAGAGGTGGTTGTAGAGGAGGAGGCTGCAGAGGTGGTTGTAGAGGAGGAGGCTGCAGAGGTGGTTGTAGAGGAGGAGGCTGCAGAGGTGGAGTTTGCAGAGGAGGAAGTGGGAGAGGAGGTGCTGACGGAGGAGGAGGCCTGTGAGGTGCAGGTGGCTGAAAGTGGTAGGTATACATAATGCATCACTACTAATTTGTAGCCCTATTATTTGTAATGTAGCACTGCAGAATCAATTGTGTATTACTATAGTATTCAGTAAAAAAAAACAAAGTGGGTAACAACATACACACTTAGGGGTTAGATAGGGTGACCAAGTCATCCATTTCATCCGGGACACATCTTAATGACACAGGTTCTGGGGATGGCTTTCATCTCCATTGAAACTGCCACAGATCCTGTGTAGTTAATCTGTATCCTGGATTAAAGGGATGAGTTGGTGACTTTAGGGTTAGAGGGCCCTGCTGCAAGCGTGCAATCTGTAGCCTCATATAGGTGATAAGAGTTTATAGTAGAATTTTATTTCTAAACAAGATTAAGTATGGCATAAATGGACAGGTGTGGCTTATAATGGAGTCACACAGGGCCAGTCTAAGGCTTGTCATCACCCTAGCCAAAAGTTCAAACTACTGCCCTCCCCCCCCCCCCCATAATGCCACCAATAACCATATTCCAACATCAATGCATACTTGCCTAACATTCTGTAATGGCAGGGAGCCTCCCACAATTGAGTGGTCTTCCCAGCCCCTCAGGTAGTTGAGAAAGACCCCTGTTTTCTCTGGAGGCCCCCAGCACCCTCCCCTTTGCCACCCACAACAGAGTACAGGAAGAGAAGGCAGCAAAATAAGAAAGTATGCCTCAAGAGGAAGTATGGAGGTGAGGTCGTAGATGTTCCACAGCAACCACCTGCATTAAGTACAACAAGGATCCTCACAGACATCCTTGATTTTTCCCTAGGCAGACTTGGTGGTGCCCCCCTAGATCCTGGCACCTTAGGCAGCTGCCTAAAGCTGGCTAGTGGTAGAGCCGGCCCTGCAGTCACAAGTGGTCAGTGCCCCTGGGCCCTCCCCTAGCTAGCCACCCCCTGTGGTTGGAATGTATTTTTGCTAACATAATTGTTGGTCGATTTTGTCTTAATAATGATTTTGTGCATGGGAGTGGGTTAGTGATGCAGCTTCACCGAACTGGCAATATGACAATGATTTATGGAGCAGACCATCAGCAGGCAAGCCATGCTTGATTGCACAAATGTACTGTGCATTCCTGAGATTATTGTATTGATGTATGACTATGTTAAATGTATGCATGATTATCATTACTAATTGTACCATTTTTAACATGCCCACAGATGAGCCACCCCAAGCAGATGAGGGTATCCGTGGGGCCCTTATACGAGTGAGGACACACATGCAGCTGGCGCTTGCAGCTATACAGGACCTCACGGACCTGCTAACTTAAATTTTGTATTATATTTGAATAAAAAAATATATATATATATTAATAATAAATAGTTGCCAATAGTTAGAAGTTGTCTGTGTGTTTTTTTTACATTAAACAGTATATGTGTAAATTGTTTAGATTATTTTAAATTAGTAAAATGTACATACTGTATATAGATGTATGTTATGTTCACATGATGTAAGGGTTAATGTGTGTAATGAATGTAGTAGTAATGTGGTTCAGTATATATTAGGATTTAATTGATTCAAATAGATAACCATCCCTTTTTAATCAGGTTGCCTAATTGCATAAGTGGATCATGTGATCGCTGTGTGTGCTCCGAGAAATAGTGTTGTATTTAGCGTAAATACACCGCATCAGTGCGTACGGCCAGGTTCCCGTCCGTTCTGACGTGGTAAGATCGTGCTTACGCTGTAAGACCGTGCAGAATCTGTACGTGTCCACCGCACACGCAAGGTTTGTATGTCGTCCGTACATACACCCTGTTCTTAAAGAGTGAGTCCGTCTGAATGCGGGGGCTCAATGGGCGATGTCCGCATAGCGTGGCGTGCGGCCCGCACCGTAAGAATTCGGGAAAGTACGCACCGATCAGAATAAGGTCCTGTGTATTAAAGCATCAAATCACAGTGGAACAAATTCACAGTGGCAAACGTGTCAGCATATTGTGTCGACCGTTTCGGAGCATTCGCTCCTTCTTCAAGACTGCTGGCTGTGCAGTAAAATTCAACAAAGCGTGGTGTGCAGAAAACAACAGACATAGGAAACAACTTAGTTTAAATAGGGAAACACACTTACGTGATATTGGTCCCGGGCTGCACAGAGGGTTCGGCTTCCGGCTGCGTGTTCACATGACAACTGACGTCAGTCCGTCCGTTGTCTAGGTGACCCGCCGGCGTCGGTTCCAACTGGCAGACGGGAGGAGTGAAGGGACATATTCAGCGTGCATTTTAACCTGCAGTACATACAGGAGTGCACATGTTAGTGATACCATGTATCAAGAAGTGACAAAAGTTATTTAAAGTGACGATGTGCGTAAATATTGGGGAAAGGTGGTTAAAATAATGGACCGCAACTACATGGGGATACAACCTATATGCATTTCATATAAAATGATCACGTTAGTGTGTTTACAATAAGACATGCATAGATATATGACAGCCTGTAATACATATTACCTATTATTCAATGGCCGCAAATGTTCTGTTTAAAAGCATATTTCAACAGCCTAATGGATTGCAATTTTACACCATACATTAGGTACATAGAACAATATAAGCGGTGTGCATGTATTTGCATCATCCGTTTTTGAAGGGATCTTCCGTGTTGACCAATCGACACTCGTGTCGACAATGACTGGGAAAAAAGTTGGAATTAATAAACAATTATTATTAATTATTGACTAGTAGTTAGTAAGCTACTAAAAAGGATTAGTTGTAACTAGATTTAGAGAAATCCGTTTAGAGGGATATATTTAAAGAAATATGTTTAAAGAAGTTTTCTCATTTAAACCATGAGGGGCCACTGAGTTTAAGACATGAATCCAGTGGGTCTCACGCTGGAGGAGGGTTTTAAGTCTGTTGCCACCTCGAACAGGGAGGGGGACATGTTCAACTATTTGGTGACTTAAATCGGCCAGCGTATGTTGGTGGGCCTTAAAGTGGCGGGCCACCGGCTGGTCGATATCCTTGCCTGCTAGACAATTCTTGATAGCTGACCGGTGAGCTGTTGCTCGCTCTCGGAAGGGTCGGCTGGTTTGGCCAACATATATGAGTGCACAAGGACACTTAATAATGTACACCACGAAGGCCGTAATGCAGGTGACAGCCTGATTAATTTTGTATCGGTGACCGATTTTGGGGTGTAAAAACACCGAACCAGTGTCCATGTGTCTACATGCTGTGCATGTTGGACACCTGTAACATCCTGGAGCTTTAATCTGAGTATTACTGGGGATGGTTGGAATTAGATTCGTCTTTACCACCAGATCTCGTATATTTCGTCCCCTCTTAAAGCTGGGCATCAGGGAGGTTTGAGAGAAACATGGAAGGTCTCGGTCACTGGTGACCAATGGCCAAGTGGCTTTTAGGACCCGCGGTAGGGCCGCACTAGTAGACGAAAAAGTGGTCACTAGTGGTATTCTCTTGCTGGTATCTTTTTTGCTATTGCTGGTTAATAGTTGTACTCTGGGTATATTGAGTACCTCCTGTTTTTGTCTCTTAAGTACCCTATAATCGTAACCGCGTTCCAAGAATTTTTTGATAACCACATTAAGGGCCTCATCTAATTGGTCATGGTCACTAGTTATTCGCGCAATGCGCAACATATGAGACCGCGGTAGGCCCTTCTTCAAACTTGGAGCATGGTGACTACCATGGTGAAGAAGGGTATTGCGGTCTGTTGGTTTTGTAAAGACTGTAGTTTGAATATTACCATCCTTCAGATGTATGGATACATCTAAATAATTAATCATCGAGGGGTGGCATTGCATTGTTAATTTAATCGGGTTGTCAAGTGCATTGATATTGTTAACAAGAGTAGTGAGATCCTCCTTGCTGTCACCCCAAATCAGCAATAAATCGTCGATATATCGACAATAAAATAATATGTTTTTTGAGATATTATTTTGTGTAAAGAAAAAGTTAAATTCTTGAGAGAACATAAAGACATTTGCTAGCGACGGGGCCACATTGGACCCCATCGCACAACCGGTTAACTGTAAATAAAAACTGTTGTGTAGAAAATAATTTTTAGTAAGGTTAAACTCCAATAGTTCTAGGAACAATGGAATGTCCAGGCCATCGAATCTGTTGGAGACGAGGAAAGTTCTCATGGTGGCAAGTCCTTCAGTATGGGGGATAACGGTGTATAAATTGGATACATCCATTGTGCATAATAATGCATGAGCCGGAATATTTTGTAGTTGTTGAAGTTTGATCAAAAGTTGTGTGGTGTCCTTCAGGAAGTGGGGTTGTGACATGACAAGTGGTTGGATAAGTGCATCCAAAAATTGAGATATGGGTTGACAGAGGGAGTTGCGGGCGGAGATGATGTGGCGGCCTGGAGGGTTACTGCTGTCTTTGTGAATTTTGGGAATGGAATATATCACAGGGGTGATGGGAAAATCGGAGGACAAGGTCTTGTGGGTTTTTTTACTGATATGGCCTTCTTCCAAGGCATGCTTTAAGATGACGTCCAGTTGTTTTTTAAAGATAGGTGTTGGATCACCTGGTAACTTCCTGTAGGTGGTGGCATCAGCCAGATGAGTATCCAGGTTTTGGATATAGATGGCACGATCCTGGACTACTATGCCACCACCTTTGTCCGCAGGTCGTACGATTATATCGTCTCTTTTAGACAATGATTGTAAAGCCAGTTGTTCACCTTTCGAGAGGTTATGATGATGACGTGGCTGGACCTTATCCAGTTGAGAAATGGAAGAGTCCAGTAATCGGGATAATGTTCGTAGAGATGAGTTTTGAGACGGCGGATCAAAGGTGGATTTGCTATGTTGTCGCAGGAATTCTTGATGTTTATCTGGGATCATGGGCACCGTTTGGTGTTGAAAATATTCTTTAATGCGCAAATTTCTATTAAATCGATGGAGATCTATTTTCCATTCTAGATCTTTGTGTCGATTGGTGGGGACGAAAGATAGGCCCCTGGAGAGGACATTATGTTCAAGGTCTGATAAGGGAGTGGACGATAGATTAAATATTAATTCTTCTGTTTGTTGATGGGCGGTTTGGTGGAGCCTTTGCGTTTGACCTCTGCGGTGGGTGGGTCTGGCACGGAACCCCCCGTACGGGCCCTGGTGGCGCGGCCTAAAGGGATTCTTGCGGATGATGTCGACGGCTGGTCGGAGTCAGCAAACGCGAAATCACTGTCGCTATTAGAACCGGCTGGGTCACGTCTTGGTTTCCACTGTGGTTTGGAGCGGCCTTTGTATCTGGTGTTGTTTGGTTGCATGCCGCTAAGCCATCGGTACACACGTGCTTCTTCATAGTCGCTTTGTACAGTGATTAATTTTTTCTTTTTAAAGCGCTCCAGGTCTGCTTTATAGGTGGAGACTTGACTCTCCAATTTTGACCACAGGGCAGTGTGTTTTTTGTCTTCCAGCATGCTTTTATGCAGCGTTTTGAAAGAGGCTATTTTGGATCTGGTGGAATGAAGGGATTTTGCAGCTTCTTCTATTACAAGGATCATAAGATCCATACTGCATTTATTTAACACAGAGATCCATTTATAGCAAAATTCTGCGCTGTTGCGCCCTATAGTGGGTGTGTTGGAGATTCGGAAGCCCCGGGGTATTTGGGCCTGTCGGTAATAGTGAGACAGTGAAGTCCCATGCAGAAGACAATCAATCTTCTTCTTCTGTAATTTTAGGAGAGCATGATAGATGTCATCAGGGGTATCTGTTGTTGTCTCCGTGGCATCAGGTTCCTCGAACAGGATGGCCTGAACCTGATCTGGTGAAAAGGACAGCATGTCATTGAGATGTTGTTGCAGCTCCACAAAGCTGAGGGGGTCTGTCCTGGCTGTAGTAGGTTCCATTGTTGGACGGACAGTAAGTTGTTGCTGTGGTCCGTTGATAATTCTGCAGCTAGATAAGCTTGATAAAAGAGGATAAACGTTTTAGGACCAGTGCCTTGTCACTTAGGGTTCCTGGCGGGGAATCCAAATACATATATGCTGGCTTGGACCGGCACTTGGTACATCCAGACAGCGGGGAGGTGCCTTCCACAAATGGATATAGTAGCGGTATTCAATCAAATAAATGAAAGAAGACTGGAGGCGGCACTCTCAGTGAAACAGATAACTGTGTATTAAAGCATCAAATCACAGTGGAACAAATTCACAGTGGCAAACGTGTCAGCATATTGTGTCGACCGTTTCGGAGCATTCGCTCCTTCTTCAAGACTGCTGGCTGTGCAGTAAAAGTCAACAAAGCGTGGTGTGCAGAAAACAACAGACATAGGAAACAACTTAGTTTAAAAAGGGAAACACACTTACGTGATCTTGGTCCTGGGCTACACAGAGGGTTCGGCTTCCGGCTGCGTGTTCACGTGACAACTGACGTCAGTCCGTCCGTTGTCTAGGTGACCCGCCGGCGTCGGATCCAACTGGCAGGCGGGAGGAGTGAAGGGACATATTCAGCGTGCGTTTTAACCTGCAGTACATACAGGAGTGCACATGTTAGTGATACCATGTATCAAGAAGTGACAAAAGTTATTTAAAGTGACGATGTGCGCAAATATTGGGGAAAGGTGGTTAAAATAATGGACCGCAACTACATGGGGATACAACCTATATGCATTTCATATAAAATTATCACATTAGTGTGTTTACAATAAGACATGCATATAGTGACCATGACCAATTAGATGAGGCCCTTTAATGTGGTTATCAAAAAATTCTTGGAACGCGGTTACGATTATAGGGTACTTAAGAGACAAAAACAGGAGGTACTCAATATACCCAGAGTACAACTATTAACCAGCAATAGCAAAAAAGATACCAGCAAGAGAATACCACTAGTGACCACTTTTTCGTCTACTAGTGCGGCCCTACCGCGGGTCCTAAAAGCCACTTGGCCATTGGTCACCAGTGACCGAGACCTTCCATGTTTCTCTCAAACCTCCCTGATGCCCAGCTTTAAGAGGGGACGAAATATACGAGATCTGGTGGTAAAGACGATGTCACAATCCTGCCAGAACTCAGTGTGTTTTCCTGTCTTGCCTGCCTGTCAGTCTTGTTTCTCAGCCTGCTGCAGCAAGATCTGAGTATTTGCTTGTAATGAGCACCTGGGTGATTCTGATTCAGCCATTAACTCTGTGGTTACCACTTGAAAGGATTTATACAAGTTCCCTGTTGGCCTCATCCAGAGACTGTTCCAGGTGTGGCCATTCGCAATCACCCAGATGGCCAATCAGTGCTGCTCTGAGGGTTTTTTTCCTCCCAGCCCTGCATAGACGCTTTGCTTTTGCATTGTTGTCAATAACTTGGGAGGAAGCTTCAGCTTGTGTTCCTGCTTAAGCTCTGTGGTATTCCAGTTACCCAGCATTTCTACACCTGTGTGCTTCCAAGACCCTGCACCAGCGTTCCTACACCTGTGTGCCTCCAACACCCTGCACCAGCGTTCCTACACCTGTGTGCCTCCAAAACCCTGCACCAGCGTTCCTACACCTGTGTGCCTTCAAGACCCTGCACCAGTGTTCACCTGTTCCTGCATTACAAGTACCTGCACCAGTGTTACCCTGCACCTGTATCCAGTACCTGCTTCCTGTCCCTGCACCTGTGTTCCCGAGTTGCCTGCACCTGTGTTCCCGAGTTGCCTGCACCTGTGTTCCCGTGTCACCTGCACCTGTGCTTCCAAGTTATCTGCACCTGTGTTCATCCGTTCCTGCCTTCCGAAGTTACCTGCACCTGTGCTTCTGAGTTACCTGCACCTGTGCTTCCAACTTACCAGTACCTGTGTTCATCTGCACCAGTGTTCATCCGTTCCTGCATTTCGAGTTACCTGCACCTGTGCTTCCGAGTTTCCTGCACCTGTTCTTCCGAGTTACCTGCACCTGTGACCACTTGCACCCGCACGTTCCAGCATCTGCACCTGTGTCCACCTGCCTCTGCGTGCCTCAGTACCTGCACCCGCAACCACCTTCACCACTGCCTACCGTGCTTCCGGCACCTGCTCTCCAGTGGTCCAACTCTGTGCTTCCGGCACCTGCTCTCCAGTGGTCCAACTCCGTGCTTCCGGCACCTGCACTCCAGTGGCCCTACTCTGTGCTTTCCAGCTCCTGTGCTCCCGTGTCTCTACTACGTGCCTCCAAGTAACTTATCAGTTCCCAGCTTTCCAAAGACTTTTATAGACTTTCAAATGTCCCCTGTACCAGTTCATTCTATGCAATAAACTTTACTCATTTGTATCCACTTGCCTCCGTCCTGTTTCCATTGGGTTGTCAGCTAGCCACCAAGGTCACTCCCGGGTCCCAAATCCCCAGTTGTGACAGTATGCAAAAGCCCCTGGACTTGGCTAGTGACTTTAAAGTGGCTATGCAAAATCTGACAGCAATACCAATGGGAACCTACCACCACTCACTTATCCAGCTACAAGAACTTTTGGCAAATTTTTTTCCCATAATAACTACGTTACTCAGTTACACTCCTGAGGTTGTGAAGCCCATCAGCTACAGCTACAAAGTGAAAGGAGTCTCAGTGATAGTGCCTGTGAGGGGGTCCGCAGTCTTCAGCCCCAAGAGGGGGTCCGCAGTCTTCAGCCCCAAGAGGGGGTCCGCAGTCTTCAGCCCCAAGAGGGGGTCCGCAGTCTTCAGCCCCAAGAGGGGGTCCGCAGTCCTGTGTCCACTCCGGTTCCAGACGGTTCAAGTACCACCATTGATGATCCGGTTCCAGCCGTCAGTCAGGAGGCTCATTCGGTTCCAGCCGATTCCGACACCTCTGGACCTCATCCGGTCCCAGCCGTCAGTCCAGAGTCCACTCCGGTCCCGGCCGGTTCAAGTACCTCCAATGATGATCTGGTTCCAGCCGTCAGTCAGGAGGCTCATTTCGTTCCAGCCGATTCCGACACCTCTGGTTCTCATCCGGTCTTAACCGTCAGTCCAGAGTCCATGCCGGTCCCAGCCGGTTCAAGTATCTTCAGTGATCATCCGTTGCCATCCATCAATCCTGAGTCCATGCCGGTCCAAGCCGGTTTAAGCATCTTCAGTGATCATCCGGTCCCATCCGTCAATATAGAGTCCCTACCGGTCCTAGCTGGTTCAAGTACAATCGGATGTCCTCCGGTTCCAGCTGGTCCAAGTTTGTCTACTTCCAAGTCTGTACTATCCTTCAGCCCAGAGACTCCTCCAAAGTTACCTGATCCTGATAATTCCAGCCTGTCTTCTATCGACTCCCACTGTGTTGAAAAAACAGTTAGTACTCTAGAGACTCTATACTCTAACACAGATTTAGCTCAGTCCTCCAAGATGGAACTCCCCGAACAAGATCAAGCTCTTCTTGACCAATATATCAAAAAATTTCGGGCTGCCAGAAAACAGGCTGGTTCACAGTCGTCACCGAAGACTCAGTCCATAGATATGGAACTAAATTATATGGCTCTGTCTCCTTCCAAAGATTCCTTCGAATTTCTGCTGAATATCCCACATCTTCAAGGTCTGTACCCAGGACCTTAAGAGTTAGCTGTGTTTCTCTGTCTCATCCTCAAGTGGAACCTTCTACGGTACCTTGCCCCAACAAGTCTTCAGAAACCTCCAGTCAGAGCAAGGCAGTCTTAACTCTAGACATGGATTCTGATTCCGAGTATGATGAGGATTATGACTCTACCCCTTTCCTTGAAAATCCTGTTTCACCTTGCCATGTCTTACCTCTGAGAAAAATTCAGTTAGATGCTACAGGTGGCTATCCGAAAGCCCCTGGATATCGAACAAGATTTAATTTGAGTCCTAGTGGTGCCTTAGCCTCAAGGGCCCGATCTTCTCGGCTCTCAGTTCCAGTCAAAAATACTTCAGTTATCCCTGATGAATTTGATTCTACATCTTTCTCCAGTGGTCCACTTCGTCCAAGTCAAGTGTTCCTTCAGGATGGAAGTCATCCTCATTATCGTGTCCAAGGGAACGGGAATTCCGTTTACATCGACAATGGATGGTCCACCTGTTCTGACGATGAGGCAGAATTGTGACTTTTCTTCAAAGTTCCTGAAGTGTCCGGTGGCCACCCGAAAAGGGGGGGGTACTGTCACAATCCTGCCAGAACTCAGTGTGTTTTCCTGTCTTGCCTGCCTGTCAGTCTTGTTTCTCAGCCTGCTGCAGCAAGATCTGAGTATTTGCTTGTAATGAGCACCTGGGTGATTCTGATTCAGCCATTAACTCTGTGGTTACCACTTGAAAGGATTTATACAAGTTCCCTGTTGGCCTCATCCAGAGACTGTTCCAGGTGTGGCCATTCGCAATCACCCGGATGGCCAATCAGTGCTGCTCTGAGGGGTTATCTTCCCAGCCCTGCATAGACGCTTTGCTTTTGCATTGTTGTCAATAACTTGGGAGGAAGCTTCAGCTTGTGTTCCTGCTTAAGCTCTGTGGTATTCCAGTTACCCAGCATTTCTACACCTGTGTGCTTCCAAGACCCTGCACCAGCGTTCCTACACCTGTGTGCCTCCAACACCCTGCACCAGTGTTCCTACTCCTGTGTGCCTCCAACACCCTGCACCAGCGTTCCTACACCTGTGTGCCTCCAAAACCCTGCACCAGCGTTCCTACACCTGTGTGCCTTCAAGACCCTGCACCAGTGTTCACCTGTTCCTGCATTACAAATACCTGCACCAGTGTTACCCTGTACCTGTATCCAGTACCTGCTTCCTGTCCCAGCACCTGTGTTCCCGAGTTGCCTGCACCTGTGTTCCCGAGTAGCCTGCACCTGTGTTCCCGAGTAGCCTGCACCTGTGTTCCCGAGTTGCCTGCACCTGTGTTCCCGAGTTGCCTGCACCTGTGCTTCCAGTTACCTGCACCTGTGCTTCCAGTTACCTGCACCTGTGCTTTCAAGTTATCTGCACCTGTGTTCATCTGTGCCAGTGTTCATCCGTTCCTGCCTTCCGAAGTTACCTGCACCTGTGCTTCTGAGTTACCTGCACCTGTGCTTCTGACTTACCTGTACCTGTGTTCATCTGCACCAGTGTTCATCCGTTCCTGCATTTCGAGTTACCTGCACCTGTGCTTCCGAGTTTCCTGCACCTGTTCTTCCGAGTTACCTGCACCTGTGACCACTTGCACCCGCACGCTCCAGCATCTGCACCTGTGTCCACCTGCCTCTGCGTGCCTCAGTACCTGCACCCGCAACCACCTTCACCACTGCCTACCGTGCTTCCGGCACCTGCTCTCCAGTGGTCCAACTCCGTGCTTCCGGCACCTGCTCTCCAGTGGTCCAACTCCGTGCTTCCGGCACCTGCACTCTAGTGGCCCTACTCTGTGCTTTCCAGCTCCTGTGCTCCCGTGTCTCTACTACGTGCCTCCAAGTAACTGTTATCAGTTCCCAGCTTTCCAAAGACTTTTACAGACTTTCAAATGTCCCCTGTACCAGTTCATTCTATGCAATAAACTTTACTCATTTGTATCCACTTGCCTCCGTCCTGTTTCCATTGGGTTGTCAGCTAGCCACCAAGGTCACTCCCGGGTCCCAAATCCCCAGTCGTGACAGACGAATCTAATTCCAACCATCCCCAGTAATACTCAGATTAAAGCTCCAGGATGTTACAGGTGTCCAACATGCACAGCATGTAGACACATGGACACTAGTTCGGTGTTTTTACACCCCAAAACCGGTCATCGATACAAAATTAATCAGGCTGTCACCTGCACTACCCGACCCTTCCGAGAGCGAGCAACAGCTCACCGGTCAGCTATCAAGAATTGTCTAGCTGGCAAGGATATCGACCAGCCGGTGGCCCGCCACTTTAAGGCCCACCAACATACGCTGGCCGATTTAAGACCCCAAATAGTTGAACATGTCCCCCTCCCTGTTCGAGGTGGCAACAGACTTAAAACCCTCCTCCAGCGTGAGACCCACTGGATTCATGTCTTAAACTCAGTGGCCCCTCATGGTTTAAATGAGAAAACTTCTTTAAACATATTTCTTTAAATATATCCCTCTAAACGGATTTCTCTAAATCTAGTTACAACTAATCCTTTTTAGTAGCTTACTAACTACTAGTCAATAAATAATAATAATTGTTTATTAATTAATTCCAACTTTTTTCCCAGTCATTGTCGACACGAGTGTCGATTGGTCAACACGGAAGATCCCTTCAAAAACGGATGATGCACACCGCTTATATTGTTCTATGTACCTAATGTATGGTGTAAAATTGCAATCCATTAGGCTGTTGAAATATGCTTTTAAACAGAACATTGATGGCCATTGAATAATAGGTAATATGTATTACAGGCTGTCATATATCTATGCATGTCTTATTGTAAACACACTAACGTGATAATTTTATATGAAATGCATATAGGTTGTATCCCCATGTAGTTGCGGTCCATTATTTTAACCACCTTTCCCCAATATTTACGCACATCGTCACTTTAAATAACTTTTGTCACTTCTTGATACATGGTATCACTAACATGTGCACTCCTGTATGTACTGCAGGTTAAAATGCACGCTGAATATGTCCCTTCACTCCTCCCGTCTGCCAGTTGGAACCAACGCCGGCGGGTCACCTAGACAACGGACGGACTGACGTCAGTTGTCACGTGAACACGCAGCCGGAAGCCAAACCCCCTGTGCAGCCCGGGACCAAGATCACGTAAGTGTGTTTCCCTATTTAAACTAAGTTGTTTCCTATGTCTGTTGTTTTCTGCACACCACGCTTTGTTGAATTTTACTGCACAGACAGCAGTCTTGAAGAAGGAGCGAATGCTCCGAAACGGTCGACACAATATGCTGACACGTTTGCCACTGTGAATTTGTTCCACTGTGATTTGATGCTTTAATACACAGTTATCTGTTTCACTGAGAGTGCCGCCTCCAGTCTTCTTTCATTTATTTGATTGAATACCGCTACTATATCCATTTGTGGAAGGCACCTCCCCGCTGTCTGGATGTACCAAGTGCCGGTCCAAGCCTGCATATATATATATATATATATATATATATATATATATATATATATATATATATATATATATATATATATATATATATATATACATATACATATATGATTGTCCATTCTAGAGTTCCCCTGTTGTAGATTTTTATACATTTTCACACGTGCGTATATATTTATATTCACGTACTTGAAAAAATTGTTATGCATCTTAACAATATTTACAGTTCACTTTAGACATTGTATGTCACAGAGTTATGTCTTGCTATCTGTTTATAATTGTAATTTCTCCACTACATACTGTAGTGACATGGCTGTCAGCGTCCGAACTCCGAGCACAGTGATCACACTGACAGGAAAAAAGCAGTAGCTTCCTGGGCAACCACATAGCTTGCGCTCCACAGCGCGCTCCAGACACCGGACATCCCCATATCAATGACGGAGACTGACTTCCGCCGCTCTAATTTCCGGCCTAGACTCTGATGCCGGGAGGGAGGACGCTGAACGCCGTGACACTTGCTTTCTCACCCTATTTAAGGTAAACACGTTTTGACTTATGTTAACATCACCCACAGCTTGACAAAGGGGCGAATAATCCCCGAAATGTTGGATTGTTGCTGTGATTCTAATACACTTTGAAAAATCTACCGACTGAGTGCCACTGTTTGTGATACTAACTCTATATATATATATATATATATATATATATATATATATATATATATATATATATATACATTCTAGCCATGCAGTATTGTGATTGAGCTACAATATTTGTTCTGTCAACTTTTTTTTCCCTTATTTACCATCATTAGCTAAATTTTTGGCCTTAAGACTGTTATGATGTGCCTTTCAAAAGCAGCGACAATAGGGCAGCATCCAACGAGGTCAAAACATTTACCTCTCAAAGCACCTCCTTCAATAATCACCTAACACCACCCACTTTTAATAATCATCTCACAGAACCCCCACTTATCTCAGAGCACTCTTTCACCTCCTCTCTTCAGTAAACAACTGACAGCGCACGCCACTCAGCACTAGCAAAATAACCTCATCACCTCATTGTCTAGGACTCCTTCTCATCTTTAAGTCAAAAGACTTTCATTGCTGTCAGCCACCTTCCTAGGATAGGCCCTCTTAGGCTATGGAATGCCTGGGAATGTAGAAAAATTTACTTCATACAAAAAGCCTTAAGGGTCCCTCCAGTATTCATTAAAAAAAATAACTTTATAAAGAAATAAAACTTCCTTCAGGGCCCTCCAGTATTAGGGGCCCTAAAGTTCAAATTTCATTAGATTTATAATAGATCCGACCCTGGTTAAAAGAGGTCAGAGGTGTAGAATAGGAAAAGCTCACTATTTTTGCTGTTTGCATTCTGAAGTTGGTAGGACTGGATCCCTACTGTTAGGAACTATTAGTATGGTTCAGGTCAGTTTTGTGTTCTTTTCCGTTTGTTTGGCATTTGACTCTTTGGTGGCCTCCGGTGGTCAGTCTGTGCCATTGCAGCTCTAATCTTCTGGAGACTTGATTATTCACTAGGCTGATTGATAATGAGCAGAAAGTATTCACTAGGAATATTCAGGCGCTTTGACAATGAGCTGATCCTGCAATGTAAGCAGCTGCCTGGGTGTGAGGGTAGTCACTCCTCACTGGTAAAAAAGAGAAAGATACTCGCACAAGGCGTGTTTAGGCAGCGCTTATGTCAATGAATAAAACAAATTGTTTATAAAGGTATAAATTTTTACTGTTTAAAAATGCATATATATTCAATTGTACAATCATAAAATAAAACAATAATTACAACTTAATAAAATTGAGAAGGTGGGGAATAAAAGTAAACTGGAATTAACAAAATCAAGTGAAAAAGGGGGGATGTCCCGCCTCAAAGGACATATGTTGTGAGCATATTTGTGTGATCACTTAATTGTGGAAAACAGGTAAGTGCACTTTACCAATTGGAAGTTCTGGATCTTTCAGAAGAAAAAATATTTGGAGCTGGAAAATCCTCACGATGTATGCGGCTGCTTTTTGTGCCGCTGGAGGGGTCAGGGATCGCTGGATGGAATCAGTCCTCTGTAGTGAGGTGTGAGACAGATGGTGATTGTCTCAAACACCGGAGGGATGTTACTGTGGCGATATGACCAGAAGAGTTCCAGCAATGGATAGGATGTGGCTTCCGTGACCAAGAGTATAGCCTCACTGGTATAGATGTTTTTTACCAGCGGTGTCTAGGAGCACGGTGTCCGCCTTTAGTCTGGTGTCCAGATGAACAGCAATAATTGGATGTCCACAATGGAGTCGATCTCACAGCTTTGTCCTGAGGCAAGGATGGGGGTAGAAGTTCACCTAAAGCGTTTCACTGCGTCCTGTGTGTTTGATAAAGCTGCAGGACGCAGTGAAACGCGTTAGATGAACTTCTACCCCCATCCTTGCCTCAGGACAAAGCTGTGAGATCGACTCCATTGTGGACATCCAATTATTGCTGTTCATCTGGACACCAGACTAAAGGCGGACACCGTGCTCCTAGACACCGCTGGTAAAAAACATCTATACCAGTGAGGCTATACTCTTGGTCACGGAAGCCACATCCTATCCATTGCTGGAACTCTTCTGGTCATATCGCCACAGTAACATCCCTCCGGTGTTTGAGACAATCACCATCTATCTCACACCTCACTACAGAGGACTGATTCCATCCAGCGATCCCTGACCCCTCCAGCGGCACAAAAAGCAGCGGCACAAAAAGCAGCCGCATGAGGATTTTTCAGCTCCAAATATTTTTTCTTCTGAAAGATCCAGAACTTCCAATTGGTAAAGTGCACTTACCTGTTTTCCACAATTAAGTGATCACACAAATATGCTCACAACATATGTCCTTTGAGGCGGGACATCCCCCCTTTTTCACTTGATTTTGTTAATTCCAGTTTACTTTTATTCCCCACCTTCTCAATTTTATTAAGTTGTAATTATTGTTTTATTTTATGATTGTACAATTGTATATATATGCATTTTTAAACAGTAAAAATTTATACCTTTATAAACAATTTGTTTTATTCATTGACATAAGCGCTGCCTAAACACGCCTTGTGCGAGTATCTTTCTGATTGATAATGAGCTCATTATTCCTGCTGGCAGGTTGGCATTCTCCCCAGCAATGCAGAGCCGGTGATAGCTTCCTTTTTCCTGGTTTGCAATTTCCTGTGCCTTGTGCAGGATTCTCCTGGGACGTGTTGCTGATTTCTTTCTGCCTGAGCCTGCTGCACTTGCTGACATCTTGGGACTTCCATCTTATACCCAGTGTTGTGAGTACTCTGAGCCTGCAGTTAGGTGGCTCTTTAGCATGTCAGTTGCCCTAGCAGAGGTTGAGCATTATTCCTCCTCTTGATTTGTGTGGGGTTAACCCCTTAAAGTTGTACTGGGAACAACTTTACAGTTTGCGACGAGGTCGCTTGGTTGCGACAGAGTCGCTTGGTTTTGTTTGTGACAGTCGCTGGATTCAGTTTCGTTATCTCAGTACTCCAGTCTTTATTTATCTGTTTATCCCGTACTTGTGTTGCAATAGGGATTTGTACTTCGGCGTTATCCTTCATAGCTGGGGTTCATTAATTTAGTTAGATTCTCCTCTTGGACTTAACCTTGGCGGTCATCGTGGCCTTGTCACCACCTAACATATGGCTGCACCGCCCTTTAAGCCGTGGCGCTACAGGTGAAGCCTAGCATCCAGCAGTCCATGGCCACCTGCCAGAGGGAGCCAATAGAGTCAGGCTAGAGGATAGCGCCGCTGACAAGTCTGAGTTGGCACTAGGTTACCAAAGTTACTCCCTGGATCATAACACCTACTGGGTAGAGTTTTTACCGTATCTCCGGAACCTTATTACTTATGTAGTTAGTGTTGTTGTTGGGATGATGACACTACATGTTATAAAATAACATAAATACAATTCTAGCATCACAAGCACAAGGAACTTATGAAAATGATCAATTAAAAGTATGCTTGATACTCTCTTTTTATTTCTAGACTAATAATTTTACATCTTTTCCCCCAGATGCGTAACCATTGAGAAATGTCGGAAAAGTACAGTCTTCTTGGGGCCAGTGCAAACAGTCCTTCATGTTCAAATGTGTGACCAAGTGAAAGTCATTAGTGTTTGTCAGCGCTTGTCGCTGTCCTCTACAACAAGCTGCACATTTCACGTCCTTACTCCTACAAGGCCTCTCTTATTCTCTGGCAACCAGGGGGTTGTTTTTGCCCCATTTCATTCTCACTATTCAATGCTAGAAGACCACATGGGACAAACTGGTTTAGCAACTGTGCCCAACTATTGGGACAGGCCACAGCTACTGTCTGCAGAGACTGACCATGAAGCATGGAAGCTTATGTCACCTCGAGAATTTTATACATTTGTTGTCCCATTCAAAATAGAAGGGGACACAACTGAGATTCCAGGAGGCCTACCCCCAGTGTTTTTAAAATCAATGGAACAGCGACAGCAAAAGCTACAGATATGGCAAAAGACCATTAAGGAAGCAAAGTTAACCAGGTAAATATAATGTTACTATTTTAATCTGTTTTTTTTTTCTTTAATGTACATCAAATTTCCCCTTTGTCCAGCAGGGGACACTGCAGTCTGGTAGACTATTGGGGATAGAGCTGGTGTACTGAGGAGTCGGCACTTCTAAATTTTACAGTGGCTGGCTCCTCCTCCCTCTATCCCCACCCAGACCCCAGTCTTAGAAAAAGTGCTTGCGGAGTCGGTCTCCTGGGCAAGAGCTCCCGTGGGAGCTTAGGTTTTTATCTCACTTTTTAACTTTTATTTACAGTTGTTTTACATTTAGTGACCAGGCAGACCTGCAGAAGGGTCTGCCTGCACCGTGTTACTCCTGGAGAAGGACTGGTCGTCACCGCTTGTGGTGCACCTTCATCGTCCTAGCCACACTGCAGCTGCTTGTGGCTAGCATTACGGGTCCGCCGGTGCATCCCTCTGCACTCCAGGACCGCCAAGTAAGGTAATGCCGGGTTGGGCAGCCAGAGGGCTGCCGGAGGGAGCACAGTTCAGAACTGGCTACTGCCAGTCTCTGTGGGCTTAGGTCATGTTACCCGCCGCCGCCACTACAGACACACGGCGGCGGGTAACATGACCTAGCTTCCTTCAGGTCCTGCTGAGGCGCAGCGCACGGTGACGATGGAGGGGGCAGAGTCAGAGTTCCTCCTCTCTGCTGCCGGTGCCATCTTGACACACGCATCTGTGGAAGCTCCCTCCAAGAATAGTTCAGGCCTGGACTTCTCCAGCTTCCTGCGCTTTCTATCCACCGCACCCTCCGACACTACAGTGTACTGTGAGTTGTTGCAGGGGTTTTTGGGCTGCACTTATACCAATTGGGGGAATTTTGCTGTGGCTTCTCTCTCCCTATTCCCACTCAGGCCCCACTATTCTGTAGGCTGTGGGTGGCGTTTGGTTTGCAGTACCTGTGTGTGTGTGTGTGTGTTGGCGCTGTCTCCTATAACATTATGGCAGCAAAGGCTGCAGCATCAAAAGCTTCTTTAAAATTGTATGTCTGCAAACACTGCAAAGAGCAATACACACAGCACATCAAGGGTGTTTCTCTGTGTGCGAAGTGTTATGGGGACACTCAGGCCCCTGTGGCTGTTCACCCACAATCACCTGCCCCCCCCCCCCGACACCGGTTGAGGTGGGGGACCCCTTGCGGACTGTCCTGGCTGATTTAGTCAGGGACAGAGAGGCACTTCAGGTGCAGGTCTCTAATTAGGCTGCAGCTGAGCCTTATACAGTCAGTTAATGATTTAGCACAGTCTGTTACAGGACCCTCTGGCTCTTCCCAGCTGACTGCTGTGAAAAGGCCCATTTCCTCTGTGTTGATCACAGACCCTGATTTAGATGACCCCGATCTTGAAGAAGGGGAATTAGTTTCTCCTTTGCAACAGGCTATGCAGGAGGATGATACAGCTGAAGAAGTCTCTCAGGGGGTAGATGGCTTGATAAGGGCGGTCAAATCCACCTTAAATTTAGCAGAGGATATTGTCCCGGAGCGTGTCTCCATTTTTGCGAGGGTAGTTAGGGAACCTTTGGTTTTCCCTGACTATGAAGAGTTGCATAGGCCGTTATTGGTGGCCTGGAAATCTCCGGACACTTTATCCCTTTGCACCTGAGTCCAGGAGTAAATGGGAGAACACTCCTACCCCGGATGTTTCAGTGTCACGCCTATCAAAACGCACCACCCTTCCAGTACTGGGGGCAGTTTCCCTTAAGGAAGCTCCAGATAGGAGACTGGAGTCTACCCTCAAGTGCCTTTACAGCATGGCGAGAGTCTTCTTACGACCGGCCTTAGCCTCTTCTTGGGCGGAATGTCTTAAGGGAGCGGCATCCTATATGAGAGAGGCAGCCGCAGACATTTCTGAATTGGGGCAATGGCCTCCGCTTATGCTGTTTTGGCCAGGTGCACTGTGTTATTGCGCTCTTGGCAGGCAGAAGCTGTGATCAAGAAGGCTGTGGAAGGCCTTCCCTATAATGGGGTCTTACTGTTCGGTGCGGCATTAGATAAGCTTATCTCCCAGGCCACGGGGGGTAAGTCCACCTTTTTTGCCATCTTCCGCCCCAGTGCCGAAGAGACCGTTTCCAGGTCCGTCCTTTCGTTCCTTTCGATAGTCCTTCTCATATAGGGGAAGATCTAGAGGAGCTTTATCCTCCTTCCGTGGTCGCAGATGCAGAGGTGGAATAGCCGCCGCCTCAGCACAACCCA